>NC_092412.1:8212783-8521312 GCF_040894005.1 Engystomops pustulosus | reverse complement strand
TATGGAGGGACTACAACTCCCAGCATGCTCCAGGAGCACACACACTATAGGGAGGGACTACAACTCCCAGCATTCTCCAGGAGCACACACACTATATGGAGGGACTACAACTCCCAGCATGCTCCAAGAGCACACACACTATATGCAGGGACTACAACTCCCAGCATGCTCCAGGAGCACACACTGTATGGAGGGACTACCACTCCCAGCATGCTCCAGAAGCACACACACTACATGGAGGGACTACAACTCCCAGCATGTTCCAGGAGCGCACACACTATTTGGAGGGACTACAACTCCCAGCATGCTCCAGGAGCGCACACACTATATGGAGGGACTACAACTCCCAGCTTGCTCCAGGAGCACACACACTGTATGGAGGGACTACAGCTCTCAGCATGCTCCAGGAGCACACACACTATATGGAGGGACTACACCTCCCAGCATGCTCCAGGAGCACACACATTGTACACATGGGGGAGTATTTATCATTATAGCCACAAAATTCCCATTAGCCAGTGGTGGCACTCAGAGCCATTTCGGGGGGCACTCAGGTTATCATCCTAGGACAGAGTTCACCAGACAGGAACAAATCCACCAAATCTTCCTGCAGTCCCAGGCAATTTAGGAGATGCTGCTCTCAGAGCTAGTTTAAAGCGACATTTCATTGGCTGTTTGGAACAGTGGCAAAAGTGAGAAGGTGTGGACAGCACTGCAGTATCTTTGAAGCTCATCCTGCTGGACCCACCATTCTTCTCTACAGAGACCCTGGAGACAAGCTAAAATGAGAGTCTGAATTTGCCCTCCTTCCTTCAACTGTATTGGTGGCCGCAGGGGCCAATACGATTGATAGATGTTGAAGAGCAGGTAGCAGTAAGTTACTGCTTAAAATGCCTTGTTGGCACTTCATGGTAAATAAGTGGATTTGGTTGTAGCTTGGGCACTCGGTCTCTAAAAGGTTTGCCATCACTGCCTTAATCCCTCGCACTCACCCATGGGGAAATATCTGAGCCAACAAAATCTCCCCCCATGTGGGGTCCAGAATCTGCGTGAGGAGTGAGGAGCGGCACAGTCCAGTGCCATCACTCCTCCCTCAGTCCAGTGACCTCCCCTCCATTGTCTGGAGAATCCCCATCTGTCACATCACACATGTCATGGACACAATTGCTTCATATAGAGTTTGCTCTTAGTTCTTCTCATGTTTCCTCAGGTTCTATAGATCCAGGACTCCCAGAGGTTTCTCCTAAAGATGATCCTTTCCATCAATGATCCACCAGGGATCCGGGAGAAGGACAGAGAGCAGATGGCGGCCAGGATCCTGGAGCTCACCCTGGAGATGATCTCCTTGATAACCGGAGAGGTGAGAGTCTCCCAGGACACGGCTCTTATCTCTAGGAATAACAGCGGGAAATGACTGGAGAGGTGAAGGATTCTTAGGATCTATGTAGTGATCAGTGTCTCCCCATACACAGGATTACACAGTAGTGAAGAAGTCGTCTGGTGAGTGTGTGACCCCCCGTGTGTCAGGAGGATGGACCCAGAGCCCCATCACCGAGCCTCCACCTCATTCACTGATACATGAGCAGAAGATCCTAGAACTTACCTCCAGGATCACTGAGCTGCTGAGCGGAGAGGTGAGCGCTGCCGGGAATGCTGGGACATTGTACAATAACACAAGGGAGGGGTCTGGATGATGACTGTGTCATTGTGGGTGTCAGGTTCCTAGAAGGTGTCAGGACGTCACTGTCTATTTCTCCATGGAGGAGTGGGAGTATATAGAAGGACACAAGGACCAGTACAAGGACATCATGATGGAGGACCACCAGCCCCTCACATCACCAGGTAAGAGGAGACCTTCCTGATTATAGAGGACAGAGCAGGTGTGAGGTCACCTCCTCCATCATCTCATCATCACATATAGACAATGTATCAGTCACTGTGTATATTTCCTATAGATGGATCCAGTCAGAGAAATCCACCAGAGAGATGTCCCCGTCCTGGAGATTCCCGAGATATTACACAGGAACCAGAGAGATGTCCCAGTCCTGGAGATTCCCGGGATATTACACAGGAACCAGAGAGATGTCCCAGTCCTGGAGATTCCCGGGATATTAAAAAGGAGCCGGAGGAGAACGTCCCACTGGATCATCAGGTAGATGGAGCTGAGGTTCCTGTGAATCCTCTATAGATGGATGTAATGAAGCTACTGACCTTCTCCAGCAGCAGTGGATGGAGGGTCTATGGGGAGATGTTGGTCGGACATAACTACAAATGGTAGAAGAGCAGGAGAAGTGAATAATCTTGTCCCTGGTGTCCATGAGTCTCCACCTCAGGATCGGGTCACATCGGGTTATGCAGTAATATAACCGGAACATTGATGTTGATGTGTAAAATATTGGGGTGAATGTGGATCCCGTCTCCTCCTGCAGGAGATTATTCCCCTTAGTTCCTGGTTCTGGAGGTTTCTGTCCATCACTTGGATATAAGAGAATCTCTGGAGACATTTCCTTGTTTTCTCAGGTCCTTCATGTTGGATCTTTCCAGGAAAGTTGTGGTGGAAGGAGGAGCGGAGAAGAAATCCCCTCATCAGTGACAGAGGAGGGTAAGAGCCTTTCATGTATCTTGTGGGTTATTCTTCCCTTATACATTGCAGGGAGAGGTCACATCCAGTGGTCGGATCGGTCTGTATTAATATCTCTCCCGTCCCAGGTAGAGAGCGATGGTGACCCAAGTATAGGCCAAAGAACCTAATTTTACCACAAAAACCCAGGAGGTGGGAAATGCATTTGTCACATGCTCTCCCAGTATACAGCCAACCAGCCCCCTGCCTGCCAGTATATAGCTAGCCATCCCCCTGCCCCCAGTATATACCCAGCCTCCTGCTCCTCAGTATATAGGTAGCCAGCCCCCAGTATATAACCAGGCAGCTTCCTGCCCCAGTATATAGCCAGCCATCTGCACGCAGTATGCCCAGAAAAATAATAAATTCAGTAATTGTATTCTAGTGTGTACGGACGATGCGCATGGACCTGTCGCTACTAGCACACAGGAATCAAGAAGAGGACTTTCCTGGGGCATCAGAAAAGAAAATACTGATTGTAATTTTAGTATAAGCCAAATGGGGGTTTTTCAGCACAAAAATTATGCTGAAATACTGAAGTATACAGGAGGTCCTCTACTTAAGGGTACGCAAATTACAGACGACCCCTAGTTACAGATGGACCCCTGTGACCTTTGGTGAAGCTCCCTGGATGTTACTATAGTCCCAGGCAGCAATGATCATCTGTAAAGTGTCTGTTATGAAGCTTTATTGATAATCCTTGGTCCCATTGCAGCAAAAAACTCCAATTGTCTCTGTGGCAAAAAACTATTTTGCCTTGAACTACAATTATAAAATATACAGTTTAGACTTACATACAAATTCAACTTAAGAACAAACCTGTGGAACCCATCTGCTATGTAACTTTCACTCTCTACTACCTGTGTTATTTCTGGCTCCTCCACTCCATAATTATGCACACACACCCCGGCTGCTCATTATTCACTCCTCTGGCTGGCCCTGCTATCCTCAGACAGGCGGTGACGTCAGTCGGCTGTCTGGAAATCTTGCTCATGTTTGAGAACTTGTTCCTTGAAGAGCCTGTGTCACGGGTGCCCCTGCGACCCATATTCCGGGTAGCAGGCGCACCCATGTACCTCCAGGTGCCTCAGCGTGTGACTCACCTGTCCCAGCTCCAGCAGCAGTCCCCGCGATGTGCGTTCCTGTGTCCTAGCCCCTCTGCGATTATCCTGATTTCCTGCTGTGACCTCGATTCTGTTCCTGCCTCTGATCCTGTGCTGCCTGTCCTGACCTACCGCTACACCCCCGACTCTGATCCTGTGCTTCTTGTCCTGACCTACTGCTCTCCTCCTGTTCTGCCTGTCTGTCGACCTCTTGCCTGTACCTGACCATGGGTTTGCCTTGCGTTTCTGTACTACGCCTTGGCAGCCACCACAGACAAAGTTGCGCCTGTGGAGCGACCTGGTGATACCACGCCGGAATAAGTCCAACCTGCTAGGCGGCGGGCTCTGGTGAAAATCGAGTACCACTTAGACTCCGCTCCCAGGTGTCGGCTTATGTCATCGTCTGCGGTGGTCCAGAGGATCCACTACCACCGATCCCGACAGCCCGCAGGTTACTAGTGTGGCTGCGCAAGGACACAGAAAGGTAAATAATAAGCAGTCGGTGGGCGTACACTGGGATGGACATATGAAGGAGACGGCCACCAATAGAATCTTCCCTCTACAGGTGAATAATGCATTGGAAGAGACTACGCTGCCATATGCTGATCCAAGTGCAGTATGATCATCTGGTCCGCGAGCCGCTAGTGAAGTGTCCTGCTGTGAGCACAGCCCGTTACCGTAGTCATGTGCCGGTGACACATCAGTACTCTGGATCACCGCATGAGCACGTGGCGCTGAATAGAAACTCGGAGGAGTAACAGAGGAGACGATAGGTAAGTATGAGGCGAGATCTGAGACCAGAATATTTAGAAATAAATAACCATTACATGAAACTGTCGATGAGCCGGAAATATAAGATTATACCATAAAATGTATAAACAGAGACATAAAGTGACGGAGGAGGAAGAATTACCAGAACCTGAAGAGTCAGAAAACACATAATGAATAAAGTTCTAGAGTGCGAGACAAAGAATGTGTTATACTAAAATATAATACAATATAAAGGAGGATAAATAATGCATAAATCCTGTATGAATACAGGCAGTCCCCGGGTTACATACAAGATAGGGTCTGTAGGTTTGTTCTTAAGTTGAGTTTGTATGTAAGTCGGAACTGTATATTTTATAATTGTAATCCCAGCCAGAACTTTTTTGGTCTCTGTGACAATTGGATTTTAAAAATTTTGTGTTGTCATAAGAATCAGGATTAACACTAAAGCTTCATTACAGACACCTGTGATATCTGTTACAGCTGATCATTGTAGCCTAGGACTAAAGTACAATAAATTGCCAATATCCAGAGGTCCGTTTGTAACTATGGGTCGTATGTAAGTCGAGTGTTCTTAAGTAGGGGACCGCCTGTAAAGTCCCCACCACATTGTACATGATAATATAGTATATACATGTGTATAAATATATAACTGCATTAACCAGCAGCTGTACAGCTAATATACAAGTAGCACCTGATAAGTGGTAAATCCTCCAGGAGAAGCCCCTGTATATACGGCTGCCGGGGGCTTCTCCCACCGACTTTACTGGTTTTCTAGGACTACGAGGCTCCGCTCCAGGGGGGGATGGGAATCTCGGGTTACACAACCCTCTTATGTCTTGGAAGTAGAAGATTCCAGTTTCTAAAGATTTGAGGATTTCTTTGGTTGGATTTTATTCAAATTGTATGTCAATGGATTAATATTCATGACCTTTCTCTCCATAGATGACTGTATGTTACTGACTGGCTGCTTTACTTCTGCTTGTAACTGGGGAAAAGGAAACTTCCAATATTGATTTCTTGACTATATTTTTTAGGAGATGAAAGTACAAGAGGTTCCCATGGACTTCCCCCCTCATCTCCTTGTGGTGAAGTAGAAGATAATCAGTCACATCTTTCATCGGAGGAGGGAAACCATGGAGATAAGAGGCAGTTTTTACGTCACAAACGTGAGAAACATTTTACCCAGAAATTAAATCTTGATCAGCATCTGAGAACTCACACAGGGGAGAAGCCATTTTCATGTAATGAATGTGGGAAACATTTTGACGTGAAATCAAATCTTGTTGCACATCAGAGAACTCACACACAGGAGAAGCCATTCTCATGTACTGAATGTGGGAAATGTTTTATCCGGAAATCAAATCTTGTTATACATCAAAGAATTCACACAGGAGAAAAGCCATTTTCATGCACCAAATGTGAAAAAAGTTTTAGAGAGAAATCACATCTTGTTGAACATCTGAGAACACACACAGGGGAGAAGCCATTTTCATGTACTGAATGTGGGAAATGTTTTCGCAGCAAAGGAGTGCTTAATAGACATCAGAGAACTCACACAGGAGAGAATCCATTCTCATGTACTGAATGTGGTAAATGTTTTAGTGAGAAATCACATCTTGGTTTACACCAGAGAACTCACACAGGAGAGCAGCCATTTTCATGTACTGAATGCGGGAAATATTTTTTCAGCAAAGGAAAGCTTCTTAGACATCAGAGAACTCACACAGGAGAGAAACCATTCTCATGTACCGAATGTGGAAGATGTTTTAGTGAAAAATCACGTCTTAATGTACATCAGAAAACTCACACAGGGGAGAAGCCATTCTCATGTACTGAATGTGGAAGATGTTTTAGTGGAAAATCGCATCTTGTTGAACATCTGAGAACACACACAGGGGAGAAGCCATTTTCTTGTACTGAATGTGGGAAATGTTTTTGCAGCAAAGGAAAGCTTTTTAAACATCAGAGAAGTCACACTGGGGAAAAGCCATTCTTATGTACTGAATGTGGAAGATGTTTTAGTGAGAAATCACATCTTGTTGCACATCTGAGAACTCACACAGGGGAGAAGCCATTTTCATGCACTGATTGTGGAAGATGTTTCGGTGAGAAATCCTGTCTTGTCGAACATCAAAGAACTCACACAGGTGAGAAGCCATTTTCCTGTACTGAATGTGGGAAATGTTTTTGCAGCAAGAAAAATCTTTTTAGACATCGGAGAACTCACACAGGGGAGAAACCATTCTCATGTACGGTTTGTGGAAGATGTTTTGGTGAGAAATCATGTCTTGTTGAACATAAGAGAACTCACACAGGGGAGAAGCCATTTGAATGTACTGAATGTGGGAAATGTTTCTACAGTAAAGGAGTGCTTTATAGACATCAGAGAACTCACACAGGTGAGAAGCCATTTTCATGTAATGAATGTGGAAGGTGTTTTGCTCGGGGATCAAATCTTGCCAGACATAAGAGAACTCATACAGGGGAGAATCCTTGTTAATGTTTATATTTTAAGAAATGTTAGTAGTTTTGATATCTGTTTCTTTTTGATGACTTCTGCATATTTTTGCAGTATATATGTTATCTAAAAACTAAGTTACACCCTACTCACTATATTTAAAACTAATGCCATCACAATTGCTATTAGGACAAATATTATGGTAACCACCCAAATGATTGGAGCAGAAGGCTGTTACATCTTTCTAAAATGTAAATGTGTTGATTAAAACTTTGCTTTTTTAAACTGTTTAAACCATGGAGTTTGATTTTCCGAATTCATGCAATGAAGACCTTTTACATTGTATAAATAATTTATGATCCCCTATTGTGTGTGCTCATTATTTTCAGGGCTGGACAGTTGAGGTCTCCACTAATTTGTTGACTAAGGGTTTATATAGAACGTCATATTCCATTTATGGATTAAATTCCTTTTGTAATTCTCTACTGTAAATTCTTGCTTTTTACTAATTTCTTACTGATCTCTCTTTTTTTATGAATTCTAATGTTCACTTTATCTTTGTCGACTTCTTTTTAAGTGAGATATTTTCTTTTAACCTTTTCTAAATGCTGCAACCAGGTTGGTGTTTGCTGTCAAACTAGATATGTTGTGGTGAACTCTCCCTGCGACGTCCCTGCTGGCTATGGTCCTGCCTGCAGCAGATAAGTCGCCCTGACAAGGGCAAACCCACTATTAGGAAATTAACTAACAAACTCTGAGGAGACCCTTACAAGGTGACAGGAAAGACTTACTTTGTCTGGCAGCTCCTGGGTGGTGGAGGGGACAGGAAACAGGAAATCACACTTGTACACAGTGTTTACACTTGTACACAGAAACCAACACAAGAGGCAGAGGCAGGGACAACGGGATCATAACGGGAGATATATGACACTGAGGAACAAACAGCAGATACATGCACTCAAGCAGAGTCAGAAGAAATCGGGTCAAAACCAAGATGGCGGCAAAGGTACAGAATCGTATAGTAATAGAATGGTCAGTATGCAAAGCAGAAGTCAAATACACAGAATAGCAAACAACAAAGTAGCAAAAACACTAGAAAGCGGAGATCAGACTGAATAACCAGCACCTTCTGAAGGAACTTGGCAGAATATAAAAGTATTAATGGACACCGCCCCCAGCACTGACTGGTTCAGCCATCCATCACTCAAGCCACAGCTGCAGACAAAATGAGCTCAAACACATACCCAGCTTTCCCAAGGAAAGAACAGGAAGGGAGCTGTCAATCACAGGCAGCTCTGGGTGTGGTTTTCAGGCACAGAAGCTTGAAATCTGATCCCATTCTGTACAATTTGCAAGTTCTGACATTTGGTTTTAGAACTCAATCATTGACATCTTTCATTTTGTCTGCCCCCTGTTTCATAAGTAGCAACCAAACTTCAATGATTCGTTAAGGCCATGAGGATTCTTAGAGTTCTTTCGGAATATCCACTTACTTTCATTTCTCAGCACGAGCTGATCTAAATCTCTCCGTCTTATTCTTTGACACATTCCCAATGCGGTTAGATCTTTAACTCTGTCGCCATGTTTGAGGTTGCAATGTTTTATCGCTGGCGTCGTTGAGCGTAGTTTTCCATTCTTCTTCCATTGTTCTTCTTTCTTGTATTCCTTGATCACTTCCATGGTCTTATCTTTCTGATATTTCGGCTTCCATCCAGGAATAGTCCACAAGGGAATAATCACCGATTATTTTGTCTTTATTTTGTGAGAAAAATAGCTTTTTGTAATTAGTCTTCCAATCGTGGTGATTTTCTTGTATAAACGCGGGCATTGCCTTATTGTCTCATCTTTTTCCAAGATATTCCAGTATTTTTCTACAATTCCTTGCCTGTCTTTCCATTGCGTGTGTTAAGTTATTATGAATCTTACCATTTTGTCTCTGCTTTGGTTTGATAAATAGAATCAATCCAATTAGTTCTCATTGCCATATAATGGGCGGACTTAATCAGCCTATAGCTGTAGCGTCTGTCTCGTAGCCTTTGTTTTAGATCTTTTGCACATCTTTTAATCCTTCATTTAGTAATGATTTATATTCTTTTATATTCTTTTCTGAAATTCTTAGTGGAAGGGCTTTAAAGCAGTGACTATTGCGTAGTTGTCGATGGCTTTGGATATATACGTTTCATTAGGCCATATTACCACATTGCCCCCTTTGTCAGATTTTTTACGAACTACATCATCCAATTCACGTAGTTGATCAAGCGCTTATTGCATTATTGGACTAATGTTACTGGGGCTTTCCATGTTTGGTAAATCCAAAATTTCTTATGTTACAAGCTCTAGAATTGGGTTTCATTTTTGTCCTTTCTTCCTCTTCTTTTTCTGGTTCTATTATGATGTTATCCTCCATGTTTTCCAGCAGTAATTATAACATTACTCCTAATCAATTCTCCATCACTTTGTGTATTCTCACCGTGATCCAATGGCAGTTCTTCACTTTTGTAAATATTTTTGAAAATATCTTCTTAATCAATTTTCTGCCAAATAAGTAAAGATCTTTCGTCACCTTGAAGTTATTCATTTTTGTGGGTAAAACCCTGTTTGGGACTTGTGTTTGAGCACCAGGGGACAATGTTGCATAGATGGTACTATAATGAAGTCCGATGATAAACCGATAAATATAAAAATTCTCACTTGCAAATGTTAGAAGATAAATATACAGATAAAACCCAAAGAAAAACTGGGTACACTTCGCCTAAACTTCACCCATGCAGGGAGATATGAAATACCAACACAATTCACCACATAAATTTCCCATGCAGTGGATTGTCTAACAGAACCACGTGGGAGGTCAGCAATTCACAAAGGACTTGTATGAGACCACTAATGTGTGGTTCCTGCTCACAAATCTACGATGAACAGAACCCAGAGAGCAGTTGCTGTATTCTCGAAAGACAAAAACCCACAAGATTTCCAAAGTGGGTTTTCCGAAAACAAAAAAGCATTGGAGAAACTGATGGAACAAGAAACACGGGTATGGTGGGACCATACCACTCTCAAGACATATATTGAAAATGGTTTTATTCCGAGGGGTCTACGCATTAAAAAGATTCCCTCCACGGTTTACTCTGAAAATTTCATCTCTGAATGGAACAACGCTCTATCAGAATGTTCCAAAAAACTGATGTTGCTGATCATACAATGCGAGGAGTCGAAGTTACTTGAATTACAGCAAGAAATAGACGAAGCACGCAATAATCTCAAACTGAATATGACAGAGGAATCATTCAACACTCAGATGCAAGAGATTGACCAACATATAAATAACATTGAAGAGAAAATTGCCGAAACGAAAAGGTCAAAATTTTTAAGAGATGAATATGATTACAGTCACCAACAGGTCTACGAGTGGGGTCGATGGGAAAAACCATCACAGACACCCAGATCAATCTTGAAGAAGACACGGAGACGCCAATATCGTAACAGGTCTCAGAAAGTGGGTTTTATTTCATCAGACCAGGATTCATCTGAATGCCTGACCCAGGAATCAGAACCAGAGCAAGGTACAAGTACCCCCAAAGCTGTGCCATACTACAAGAAACGAAGAAACAGAAATCCTGCAAAAAACGCAGAGGGGGGCGGAAACACGAAACAACCAGAACAAATGGCATCCCCTCCTGGACACTGAGGAGCCAGAAAAAGAAGTAGGGGAGTTGGATGTTGTCAACTTGTCCCAACATGAACTTTCCGTGGACCAGGTCAGATTACTTTCTTTTGGCCTTAATTTTGTCCTGACAAAAATTTTGATATGTATTCCACCATATGTAATATAAACAAATTTGTCAGAGACTTAACTGTTAGACGACACTTTTTCAATGTTAATGAAGCCCCTGTCACTGATCCAGAGATTTCACATATTAATGCAAATGAGTTTAAAACATTAAATTTTTCGGATCAAATGACACTAATGAATTTACTGTCTTTAGGTGACGGTGTTGACAGAGATAACTACACCAACAAAATAGATGACTTCAGGGTTAAGAACCCAGGTTTCTATCCTGTCAACTCCCGTACGGAGGGCATGGACTTGTTTCAGGAGAGGGTTGAAAGAGACCTCAAAAATCTTAGCATTGAACCGAGAACTCACAATCTTTCCCCTCCTCTGAAACAAGCTCTAAAGGAAATAAAAAGCTGGCATGATGTTATACTCAAAATGTCAGATAAAGGGGGATCAGTAGTTTTGATGGATAAATGCATGTATAAGGAACAGATCATGGTGCTACTCAATGATGAAAGTACATATAGAAAACTCAATGCCAATCCCACCCACTGTTTCAGTGAGGAATTGAACAAATTACTCGAAGAAGGGCTTAGTCTGGGGGCTTTAACCCCGAGTCAAGTAGACCAGATAAAGGTTGCAGATCCAATTATCCCCATAATGCATGCCCTTCCCAAAACTCCCAAAGGGTGCATACCACCCCCCATGCGCCCCATTATTTCGGGCATTGGTTCCCTTAATGAGAACCTTTCCAGCTGGCTAGATTGGGTACTCCAGCCATTGGTACGTAGAGTTCCTGGTTACCTACAAGATACAAAGGATGTCTTATGCTCACTTCACGACAAGCACTGGCAGGCCAATTTTCATTGGGTCAGCTGTGATGTGGTGTCTCTTTACACCTCTATCCCCCACAATGTAGCACTTACGGCATTACAACATCACCTTAACAAATATACAGATTACGGTTTGGAATTTAAGGAATTCACCCTAACAGTCACTATCTCATCACTCACAATTTTTTTATGTTTGATGGAATTTTTTATTTACAGACACAGGGAGTCAGTATGGGGGCCAAGTTTTCACCTTCCTTGGCCAACCTGACCATGTCATGGTGGGAGGAACATACCATTTTTTCAGTACACAACTCGTACATGTCGGATGTTGAGTGGTATGGCAGGTACATTGATGACCTGCTGATCATCTGGCGGGGGGATGTACCTGCCATACCACTCTTCATTGAATATCTCAATACCAACACCTGCAATCTGAAGTTCACTTACACAGCTGATCCCAGGGAAATCGTGTTCTTTGACTTACATTTGGCATGCACCCCAGGACAAGTAATCAATTCCACCACACATCGCAAACCCACAGCAGGCAATACCATCTTGCACGCCAGTTCACAGCATCCCCTGCATACAATTCAAGCAATTCCGGTGGGTGAGCTCACACGTATAAAACGTAATTGCAGTACTGAGGAGTCAGTTGATGCAGAATCCATGAATGCCTGTAGGAGACTAAGAAACAGAGGCTACCCTGAGTGGTCCCTCAAAAGGGCTTACAATAAAGTCAAAATCAAAGATAGAAAAACACTACTTTTCCCACACGGGGCAAATAAATCTCTTAAAAAACATGGCTCCACATCCCCTGATTTTACCCCTACACTTGTATTACAGTATAGTCCACAATTCAAAGCCATTTCACAAATTATCCACCGGCATATCCCGCTGTTACATTCAGATCCAATTCTGGAACAAATTTTAGATAAAGGCTGTCGAATCGTGTCAAGAAGGGGTCAAAGTCTGGGTAATTTATTGTCTCCCATCCCTTTTTGCTCCCAAAACTAACCAAACTTGGTTATCCACACAAGGGTTCCATAACGAATAGGTGTACGACCTGCAGATTCACTCTGGACAATAAAAAGTTCTTTACCAGTAGTAATGGTCAGAGGCAATATCCGATAAAAGATTTTATTAACTGCAATTCGACTAATGTTGTTTACATTATACACTGTAACAAGTGCAATTTGATTTATGTGGGACAAACCATGCGAAAATTTAAAACCAGGTTCGTAGAACATCTCTACGATATTTCTAACCCTCTGGGCCGTAATCTGTCGGGTGCTTCTAAGCACTTTGTTCAGGTACACAAAGGTGACGTTCGCTCTCTCAGAACATTTGCCGTTGAAAAAATGACCAAAAATATCAGGGGTGGCAGTACAACTTCCCGGTTATTGAATAGAGAGGCGTATTGGATATTTACACTAGAAACATGTCATCCACATGGATTGAATGCAAAACGTGAACTTATGTACCATTATTAATTCCCCTCTTTTCATACCAGGGATAGTCGTGACCCAATGGAATATTGTTCTATCTCCAGCTTTCTCTTTGCTCTCTCTACCCTTACGAGTCCTATTGTTGTTTTTATCCTTTCTAATGATATTATCCAAATTGTTTCTTAGCCACTAACTTTGTCTCATCTGCTTTTAGATGCATGCCCCACCTACCCACCTTCAAGGAGGATGCGACTTCGGCTTCGCCGCGCTGATCCCGTTCCCCACTCCACCCATGCCGCACAGACGGCCCTTGGCATCCCGCACGCTCCACTGATCTCCGTGGCGATGCCGAACGAATTCCCCCCCCCCTTTTTTTCAATTCAACTGGCGTCCCGCTTCCATGACTACGCATCATGTGATGCGGTTGCCATGGATATGACGCGGTCACGTGACCTCGCGATCATGTGACTCGTAGTACAGCACATGATGCGGTCACGTGACCCCGCGATCAGCTGATCTGTATTACTGCACATGCCATTTCCAAATGTAATGGACTGTATTACATGCTCAAGGGATGTCTAATTTAGATTTTGGGAAAACGCCCACCCACTTCTTTGATTGTATGTATTCAATTGCAGGCAAATGTCATGTTGTTTTTCTTGCTTTCTGTGGGCACGGCACTTGACTTCCGGTGGGGGCGGGGCTTAAGGTGTTGGGGGCGGGGCTTAAGACGGTGTTTTTAGTATTTAAAGTTTGTTAGGATACAATGTGTCAGCTATGACTAAGGACGGTTAACCCGCCCGAAACGCGTCAGCTGTTGCTGTTTCCCCACACAGTGGATGTTGCACTTTCATGCATAAATAAAGGACGTTAAATGCATTGCCTGGAGCCTGGCTGAGCCGTTATTTTCGTTCATTTGGATTCCTAACCCTGGCAGAGGGGAGGCCCGTGCCTCGCTCGGCGTGTCCTGAACGGGAGGTGAGCTGGTCTTCTTGCTTATACTTCAGTGGATTGTCTAACACAAGTTTCTACCTGACCTGACAAAGACCAGGTCTAGACTAAAATGAAAAGGAAGGTGGGTAACACAATATAACCACAGAAAGAAAAATACAAGAAAACAAGGCGAAAGGATGGGGTAGTAGTAACTCCAAACAACCTAAAGGTGTTGTGTAGTCAGAGTTGAGAGAAGAGACGAATCCATGTTGGCCCAAGGCCAATTCCGATACGGAGCTAGTAGGGTGGATGGTGATGGCATGTAATCTATCCAGGGCTGCCACGTTTTATAGAACGCCTCCATGTTATCTTCCCGTATTGCTGAAATCTTTTCATATAGTAACATCTATGAGACCCTTGCCTTCACCTGGTCTACTGACAGGATCTACAAATCCCAGTGTTGCAAAATGAATCCTGGCTGCCATACAAATAAAAGACAACTTATCCGCATGAAATTTAAACTTCTGTGGTTTATCTGCCAACAACAACACTTCAAGAGTAGGTTTCAACGTCTTTTCAAACCATTGAGCTATGTGGCTCCAAAATACAGTCATCCCTGCACATGACCACCAAATGTGGTTCCCATATGGCCACAACCTATGAAACACAAGGGTGAGGCCAAAGAGAATATTCTATTAATGCGTTCCTGGACCAGATACGACCTACGTAGGATCTTAATGGACCATTCTGCCAACGTCAGCTGGTGACTTCCCCTCACAACTGTCTCACACCAATGACGTTTAAGTCTGACTCCCATCGAGGCATGAAATGCAATTTTTGATTCCTAGGTGGTTGATTCTATATTGAAAAGATAGAGGAAAAACATCTCTAGAAATCGAGTTGTTTTTACAAATAATCTCAAAGTATGTCATGTCTGGGAGGGGAGTCTGAGATCATAGAGAAAAATAAAAGTAAAATGGAGCAGCTGCCCTAGCTTGAACCTGTGGGAATTGGGGAGGTCTTCGTTGCAAAGGCGGCCACTTTATGGAATTAATGCGCCCTACCCTTGACATGGCAGAAGTATGCCAATTAGCAAAATCCGATTGGAGTTGCCGAAACATCATCAGAAAGCTAGCTGAATACAGCGAGTCTGAGGGTGTAATCTTGACACCCAAATATGTAATATAATTGGGCTTGGCTTAAAATCCAAAATTTAATTCTAGCAGCTTTCCAGTATGAGAAGCAATATTGCAGAAGAGTGCCTCCGTTTTTTACAAAAGTTAGGCAATGACATCAAAGGTTTAGTTATAGTCAGAAGCAGATGGTCTGTCTGAAAACAGATTAACCTTTTAGTGGCTGACCCCCAAACTCAATCCCCATAATGTTCAGGCTGGCGTTAATCAGTCTAGCCAATGGCTTCATTGCCAAGGTGAATAAAGCAGGGGTGGGTTGTAGGAATTTGATGGATTTGGAGAGGTTTGTTCTTGTGCTCTTTGGGTATTGGGATTATGACTGGTTTTGTCTTTAGACGACTTGTGTGTTTTTTCACTCTCTAACTCTGTGTCCTGACCTGATGTGTAGCTAACTTCAGATTCACTTACCTCTGGATCAGTCAAGTTCTTTTCTTTAGTTTGGGCAGTCACTGCACGTGGTCTGTTTTGTTGCTTTTATGCCTGATTAAAGATTTGATAGGGACTATCAAAAACTTTATATGGATTTAGCATATTTAGCACCCACGGGATCCACAGTCAGCCCCTAAATGATTAGTATTGTTTCTCTTGTGTGTTATTCTTTCTATTATTATTGTCATTGAATTTTGGTCATAATTTGTGTTAAGAGGTTACTTAGAATATATTAGAATAACTTATTATTATTCCCATAGGGGAAATTGTTAGTGTCACAGTAAACTGCCATGTAATAACACACTTTAAAAATACACTTTAAAACTGTCGGGGCTCGTGGTTAGTGACGATGACACAAGCCGACACCTGGGACCAGAATATAAGTGGCAACCAGTCTTCACCAAAGCCCGCCGCAAAGCAGGATGGTATTGCTCCGGCGTGGTACCACCAGGTCGTTCCATAGGTCCGACTTGTCCGTGGTGGCAGCCAAGGTCAAGGTACAGGAACGGCAGGTAATCTTGTAGTCGGGGACAGGCAGATGGTCAAGGCAGGCGGCAAGGATGCAAAGTCAGGGAAGGAGCAGGAGATCAGGGCTGGCAGCAGAGGTACGAAGTCAGGGTCTGGTCCAAGGTCACAAAGGGAGATCAGAACACAGAAGAAACGCAGGGAAAGATTTCTCATTGGCATACGCTCAAATATCCGGCGGGGAATGCTGGGAGCAGCTGGCTTAAATAGAAACCCAGTAAATTTGCGAGTGCCGGTGCAAGCGTCCTAAGGAGCAGGGACCGAGCCGAGATGGGAGCAGGAATGCAGACAGGTTAGTGAGGATCGGGGGATGGGGCGCCACCACGGAGAGGGGCACGGGTGATTCCCCCCTTCAGCCTCCCCCTCCTTGGTCCAGAGAAATCTTTGGAGGATGCTACGGTCCAGAATATTCTCCTCTGGTTCCCAGGATCTCTCCTCAGGCCCGAACCCCTTCCAGTCAACAAGGAAGAACCGCTTACCTCTCACAGTCTTCATGTCCAGTACTTCCTCAACCTTGTAGACATCAGTGGAATCAGGATGGAGACATGGAAGGAGTTCAGGATGCGCATCGTAGGTGGGAGGCGGAGTTTATATGCCACTGGATTTATGCTTTGAATAACTTCAAAGGGACCAAGAAAGCAGGGACCTAGCTTGTAACTGGGAATCTTCCCAGTGCTATATCCCACGACATCCCAAACATCTTTGACCAGGTCTAGCCACTAGTAGTAGCGGGAGATGAGGGCCACAGAACATTGCACCCCAGGCTACCCCAGCCAAACGTGAAGAATGTCCCCAAAACAGAATCCTCTTCCGGAGCACTGGTCGAACATACATCTTGCTGGGAGCTGGCTGCCAAAGATCCACTGAATCGGCAACAACTAGTTGTTCAGAAGAGATAATATGCCAAGGGACCGATTCTTCTCCAATGACATCAGAGGCACGGGAAAGAGCGTCAGTCTTGATATTCTTCTCCGCAGGATGGAGATCAACAGATTAAAACGTGTAAAGAAAAGCGACCAACAAGTTTGCCTGGGATTAAGACGCTGGGCTGTCTGGGGATACAGTAAATTCTTGGTCTGTATATACACAAACTGGATGAAGAGCTCCTTCTAGTAGATGTCGCCATTCCTCCAGGCCAAGTTTGATGGGCAGAAGTTCTCTATCACCTATAGTGTAATGCCTGTCTGCGGGAGAAAAAGTCTTGGAAAAGAAACCGAACTTGAGAGTACGGCCCTTAGGCCCTTTCTGCGTGAGCACCGCCCAGCACCTACGGAGGATGCATCCACCTCAAGATGAAAGGGCTTCTCCGTGTCAGGCCTAGTGAGAACAGGGACCGAGGCAAAGGCGGACTTTAACGTTGAGAAGGCCTCTTCAGTCGCCGAGGGCCAGAGACAGGGAATGGCGCCTTTCTTGGTGAGCGCCACGATGGGAGTGGAGAAATGCGGAATAAACTGTCGATAATAGTTCGCAAAACCCAGGAACCTCTCTATAGCTCGTAGGCCCTCTGGACGTGGCCACTGTAGAACTGCAGACAGTTTAGCTGGATCCATCTGAAGACCTCTGTCCTAGATTACATAGACGAGGAATGGAAGGCTCCATTGATGAAACTGACATTTCTCGAGCTTGGCGAAGGCATAGGCTCGAAGCGTCCAAGAACTTGTCTTATGTGAAACTGGTGAGTCTCAAGGTCAGGGGAGAACACCAATATGTCGTCCAGGTAGACCACGACACATGTATACAGTAGATCTCTGAAGATGTCTTTGAGGAATTTCTGGAAGACAGCTGGAGCATTACACAGTCCAAATGGCATCACAAGGTACTCGGAATGTTCATCGCGAGTGTTAAACGTTGTCTTTCATTCGTTACCCTTGCGGATCCAGATGAGGTTGTAGGCCCCACGAACGTCCAGCTTGGAAAAGACCTTGGAACCACGCAGGCGGTCAAAGAGCTCCGTAACCAACGGTAGGGGACCTGCGATAGTCTATGCAAGGACAGAGGGAGCCATCCTTCTTGGTCACAACAAAGAAGCCTGCGCCATCCGGAGAGGGGGATTTGCGTATGAAGTCTCTCTGCGGGTTCTCTTTAACAACTCTGGCATAGCAGCAGTCTGAACTGAAAGAGGATACATACGACTTCTGGGAGGAGAGGCACCTGACAGGAGATCCACAGGACAGTCATAAGGACGGTACAGTGGCAAAGTCTTTGCTTGTTTTATGGAAAAAACATTGGTAAAATCCTGGTAACACGTAGGTAGACCCTACAAGGGCTTTGGAGTCACGGAGGAAGCTAGGACAGGTAGAGATGCCACCATGCAGCGAGACTGACACTCTGGTCCCTAACGAAGGATCTCCCCCGTCTTCCAGTTAAGGACCGTGTGAAGTTGCAGACACGGGAGACCCAGCAGGAGAGATGAGGTGGAGTGTTGCAGCACGTAAAAGGACCATCTTTACTTGTGAAGGGCTCCTATTTGCAGAGAGACAGGCTCAGTGCGGTACCGGAACGGAAAGGATTTGTCTGCTTCTTGAGAGGAACCACCGGAATGGGATGCCGGGAGACCAGAGCTGCATCCACAAAGTTCCTCGCAGAACCTGAGTCCAAGGAAGCTGAAACCTGAGAGTGCAGGAGCAGAAACGGAGGAGCACAGGAATAGTCAAGCATGGAGAAGCTTTCTTCACACCTAAGGACGCTTCTCCCAAGAACCCTCGGTGCTGGCGTTTCCCAAACACTGGGGGCAGACTGGACAAGCCCCAATGAAGAGCTTCGGACTAGCACAGTACAGGCAAAGATTCTCCTGACATTGTCTGGAGAGTTCCTGGGTGGTAGAGTCTGGCTCTGTCTAACTGCATATGCTCCTCTGCAGACGGTACGGCCGGAGGCTGGATGGGCCTTTGGACGGCAGGGACCAGGCGAGGTAAACGTTGAGGATGCACATCTATCTGAGTGGCTAGTGTGATGAGACCACTCATAGTAGATGGCAGATCACAAGCGGCCAATGCGACCTTAACTCCTTTTTTAAAGGTCGCTGACAGAGCCACATCATTCCAGGAGAGTTCGGAGGCCAGGGTTCGGAACTGAACCACGTACTCTCCCACGGACGAGTTACCCTGGCGCAGGTTCAGCAGATAACATAAGTTCAGTGTGCAAAGAGCACTGGGTAATAAAGTATTGTTGGGCATAGAAAGTCTTAGCCTTGGTTCTGCGGCAGGTAGACAAGCCGGGGTAACAGGAGAAGTCGCAGGAGTCTGGCGCTGATGTTGAGTGGCAATCAACTGTTGCAGCATGGCAGTAACTTGTCCAAGCTGTTTTCCTTGCAAAGCAGTCTGCTGGGACTGCTGAACCACAACGCTGGTAAGATCATCCAGTTTCGGAAGCGGCACTTTGGCTGGGTGCATGACGGGATCCTACTGTCAGGGCTCGGGGTTAGTGAACCCTGTGGTACCACCAGATCGTTCCACAGGTGCTACTTGTCTGCGGTGGCAGCCAAGGTCGAGGTACAGGAACGGCAGGCAATCTCGTAGTCGGGGACAGGCAGATGGTCAAGGCAGGGGGCATAAAAAATAAACCTTAAAATAATTATGGAAATAGAAAGAAGACAAATGGCAAATATTTTCTACAAAAAATTTTTTTGGTATGACTTTTTGTCTAGAACAATTGACAGTTAAAAATGGTTGAATTATTACCCCCAAAGGTGAGCTGTGGTGCCTCCTGTATTGGGGGCACCCCCTATGTGGCTGAGCTGTGGTGCCTCCTGTATCGGGGCACACCCCCCTATGTGGTTGAGCTGTGGTGCCCCCTCTATCGGGGCACACCCCCCTATGTGGATGAGCTGTGGTGCCCCCTGTATCGTGGCGCACACCCCTATGTGGCTGAGCTGTGGTCTGCTCCTCAGGTGATTAGTGCAGTGACCACTTGTAGGGTCTCACTTCCCTCTCCTCCGGTCGGGCTCTATTGTATGGAAAACGCTAGAGGAACCAAAGTACATGAAGGAGGAGAGAGTATTCCAGCAGGGGCAGGGAGAGAGACCGAACCCGTAGGAAGAGCAAGGCCCGCGGCTGTCACTCTTCAATATGTCCCGCAGGCCCTTGATGAAGCGCTTGAATGTGCTTGTGCATTGGCAGAATAAGGACTAATACACTCACTATTCTGCCTATGCAGAACACAGCATGTATGTAAGGGTTCACAACGTCGGGACAACGGCGCTAACCTCAACGCCGGCACCACGCTGCTCACCACAGCACCAGCACCACGCTGCTCACTACAGAAACCTGCACCATGCCGCTCACCACAGCACCGCTGCACCACACTGCTCACCACAGCACCACGCTGCTCACCACAGCACCGGCGCCACGCTGCTCACCACAGCACCTGCACCACACTGCTCACCACAGCACCACGCTGCTCACCACAGCACCACGCTCCTCACCACAGCACCGGCGCCACGCTGCTCACCACAGCACCATGCTGCTCACTACAGAAACCTGCACCATGCCGCTCAACACAGCACCGGCACCACGCTGCTCACTACAGAAACCTGCACCATGCCGCTCACCGTAGCACCTGCACCACGCTGCTCACCACAGCACCACGCTGCTCACCACAGCACCAGCGCCACGCTGCTCACTACAGAAACCTGCACCATGCCGCTCACCGCAGCACCTGCACCACGCTGCTCACCACAGCACCAGCACCACGCTGCTCACTACAGAAACCTGCACCATGCCGCTCACCGCAGCACCTGCACCACGCTGCTCACCACAGCACCAGCACCACGCTGCTCACCACAGCACCACGCTGCTCACCACAGCACCGGCGCCACGCTGCTCACCACAGCACCTGCACCACACTGCTCACCACAGCACCACGCTGCTCACCACAGCACCTGCACCACACTGCTCACCACAGCACCACGCTGCTCACCACAGCACCGGCGCCACGCTGCTCACCACAGCACCATGCTGCTCACTACAGAAACCTGCACCATGCCGCTCAACACAGCACCGGCACCACGCTGCTCACCACAGCACCAGCACCACGCTGCTCACTACAGAAACCTGCACCATGCCGCTCACCGCAGCACCTGCACCACGCTGCTCACCACAGCACCAGCACCACGCTGCTCACTACAGAAACCTGCACCATGCCGCTCACCGCAGCACCTGCACCACGCTGCTCACCACAGCACCAGCACCACGCTGCTCACCACAGCACCAGCACCACGCTGCTCACTACAGAAACCTGCACCATGCCGCTCACCGCAGCACCTGCACCACGCTGCTCACCACAGCACCAGCACCACGCTGCTCACTACAGAAACCTGCACCATGCCGCTCACCGCAGCACCTGCACCACGCTGCTCACCACAGCACCAGCACCACGCTGCTCACCACAGCACCAGCACCACGCTGCTCACCACAGCACCACGCTGCTCGCCACAGCACCAGCACCACGCTGCTCACCACAGCACTAGCACCACGCTGCTCACCACAGCACCAGCACCACGCTGCTCACCACAGCACATGCACCACGCCGCTCACCGCAGCACCGGCAACACGCCGTTCACCGCCGCAACGGCACCACGCCGCTCAGCACAGCACCACGCTGCTCACTACAGAAACCTGCACCACACTGCTCACCACAGCACCAACACCATGCTGCTCACCACAGCACCAACACCACGCTGCTCACTACAGAAACCTGCACCATGCCGCTCACCACAGCAACGGCAACGGCACCACACTGCTCACCGCAGCACCGGCACCACGCTGCTCACCGCAGCACCGGCACCACGCTGCTCACCGCAGCACCGGCACCACACTGCTCACCGCAGCACCGGCACCACGCTGCTCACCGCAGCACCGGCACCACGCTGCTCACCGCAGCACCGGCACCACGCTGCTCACCGCAGCACCGGCACCACGCTGCTCACCGCAGCTCTGGCACTGGCCACTTTACTGTGGGATTAGAAGAGATGTGAAGAGGCCCGCCAGCAGAGTTCATCAGGGAAGAAATACAGTTTTTTTTCCTTTATGTATAAATTCTGCACAAGCAAACTAGAGAGGGACATTATGGAGGGGAGCAAAGCAGATGGGGCATTATAATTGGAAAAGAGAGGGGTAAATATAGAGGGGGCATTAATAATGGAGGCGCAAGACATTACACCCTCCTCTGCATCTCTCCCTGCACTCTCCCCCTCATAACCAGCGCCCCGCCCACACTGATCACATGATCTATTACATCATCACAGGTCCTTCTGCCAATACTTCTCTTCTCACATGACTAGTGGATAGTGAGCAGGAGACGTGTGTGAGGTAGAGAGTGTCATGCACTGAGGAGAGAAGAGGTAAGTGACCAGAGGAGGGACTACAACTCCCAGCATGCTCCAGGAGCGCACACACTATATGGAGGGACTACAACTCCCAGCATGCTCCAGGAGCGCACACACTATATCAGTGATGGCGAACCTTTTAGAGACCAGGTGCCCAAACTACAACCAAAACACACTTATTTATTGCAAAGTGCCAGCACGGCAATTTAAGTAGTAATTTATTGCTACCTGTTCTACTACAACGTTAAATCATATCGGCCTTTAGAGGACAACAAAACAGTTGAATGCAGAAGGGCAAATTTGGACTAATGTTGTGGCTATGGTCCCCCTGTAAAGGAAGAAGCCTAGAGGAGCTCTAAAGATCCTCCCCTTTGCACATGCTCTACCTCTTCCTGCAGTCCCAAACAATCAAGAATGTGTTGCTTTAAAATAGCACTGAGAGCAGCATTTCTTGAGTCACCTGGGACTGCAGGATGATTCTTTGAGTTCTATGTCGAGTGCTATATTGATGGCTTAGGCGCCCAAAAAGAGGGCTCCAAGTGCCACCTCTGGCACCCGTGCCATAGGTTCGCCACCACTGCACTATATGGAGGGACTACAACTCCCAGCATGCTCCAGGAGCACACACTATATGGAGGGACTACAACTCCCAGCATGCTCCAGGAGCACACACTATATGGAGGGACAACAACTCCCAGCATGCTCCAGGAGCACACACACTATATGGAGAGACTACAACTCCCAGCATGCTCCAGGAGCACACACACTATATGGAGAGACTACAACTCCCAGAATGCTCCAGGAGCACACACACTATATGGAGGGACTACAACTCCCAGCATGCTCCAGGAGCGCACACACTATATGGAGGGACTACAACTCCCAGCATGATCCAGGTGCACACACTATATGGAGGGACTACAACTCCCAGCATGATCCAGGTGCACACACTATATGGAGGGACTACAGCTCCCAGCATGTTCCAGGAGCACACACACTATATGGAGGGACTACAACTCCCAGCATGCTCCAGGAGCACACACACTATATGGAGGGACTACAACTCCCAGCATGCTCCAGGTCCCTCCATGTGGGGTCCAGTATGTGCTATTAGTGAGGAGCGGCACAGTCCAGCGCCATCACTCCTCCCTCAGTCCAGTGACCTCCCCTCCAGTGTCTGGAGAATCCCCATCTGTCACATCACACATGTCATGGACACAATTGCTTCATATAGAGTTTGCTCTTAGTTCTTCTCCTGTTTCCTCAGGTTCTATAGATCCAGGACTCCCAGAGGTTTCTCCTAAAGATGATCCTTTCCATCAATGATCCCCCAGGGATCCGGGAGAAGGACAGAGAGCAGATGGCGGCCAGGATCCTGGAGCTCACCCTGGAGATGATCTCCTTGATAACCGGAGAGGTGAGAGTCTCCCAGGACACGGCTCTTATCTCTAGGAATAACAGCGGGAAATGACTGGAGAGGTGAAGGATTCTTAGGATCTATGTAGTGATCAGTGTCTCCCCATACACAGGATTACACAGTAGTGAAGAAGTCGTCTGGTGAGTGTGTGACCCCCCGTGTGTCAGGAGGATGGACCCAGAGCCCCATCACCGAGCCTCCACCTCATTCACTGATACATGAGCAGAAGATCCTAGAACTTACCTCCAGGATCACTGAGCTGCTGAGCGGAGAGGTGAGCGCTGCCGGGAATGCTGGGACATTGTACAATAACACAAGGGAGGGGTCTGGGTGATGACTGTGTCATTGTGGGTGTCAGGTTCCTATAAGGTGTCAGGACGTCACTGTCTATTTCTCCATGGAGGAGTGGGAGTATATAGAAGGACACAAGGACCAGTACAAGGACATCATGATGGACCACCAGCCCCTCACATCACCAGGTAAGAGGAGACCTTCCTGATTATAGAGGACAGAGCAGGTGTGAGGTCACCTCCGCCATCATCTCATCATCACATATAGACAATGTATCAGTCACTGTGTATATTTCCTATAGATGGATCCAGTCAGAGAAATCCACCAGAGAGATGTCCCAGTCCTGGAGATTCCCGGGATATTACACAGGAACCAGAGAGATGTCCCAGTCCTGGAGATTCCCGAGATATTACACAGGAACCAGAGAGATGTCCCAGTCCTGGAGATTCCCGAGATATTAAAGAGGAACCAGAGAGATGTCCCAGTCCTGGAGATTCCCGAGATATCAAAGAGGAACCAGAGAGATGTCCCAGTCCTAGAGATTCCCGAGATATTAAAGAGGAACCAGAGAGATGTCCCAGTCCTGGAGATTCCCGAGATATTACACAGGATCCAGAGAGATGTCCCAGTCCTGGAGATTCCCGAGATATTAAAGAGGAACCAGAGAGATGTCCCAGTCCTGGAGATTCCCGGGATATTACACAGGAACCAGAGAGATGTCCCAGTCCTGAAGATTCCCGAGATATTACACAGGATCCAGAGAGATGTCCCAGTCCTGGAGATTCCCGAGATATTAAAGAGGAACCAGAGAGATGTCCCAGTCCTGGAGATTCCCGGGATATTACACAGAAACCAGAGAGATGTCCCAGTCCTGGAGATTCCCGAGATATTACACAGGAACCAGAGAGATGTCCCAATCCTCTATATTTCCATGTTGTTAAAGAGGAGCCGGAGGAGAATGTCCCACTGGATCATCAGGTAGGTGGAGCTGAGGTTCCTGTGAATCCTCTATAGATGGATGTAATGAAGCTACTTACCTTCTCCGGCAGCAGTGGGTGGAGGGTCTATGGGGAGATGTTGGTCGGACATAACTACAAATGGTAGAAGAGCAGGAGAAGTGAATAATCTTGTCCCTGGTGTCCATGAGTCTCCACCTCAGGATCGGGTCACATCGGGTTATGCAGTAATATAACCGGAACATTGATGTTGATGTGTAAAATATTGGGATGAATGTGGATCCCGTCTCCTCCTGCAGGAGATTATTCCCCTTAGTTCCTGGTTCTGGAGGTTTCTGTCCATCACTTGGATATAAGAGAATCTCTGGAGACATTTCCTTGTTTTCTCAGGTCCTTCATGTTGGATCTTTCCAGGAAAGTTGTGGTGGAAGGAGGAGCGGAGAGGAAATCCCCTCATCAGTGACAGAGGAGGGTAAGAGCCTTTCATGTATCTTGTGGGTTATTCTTCCCTTATACATTGCAGGGAGAGGTCACATCCAGGGGTCGGATCAGTCTGTATCTATATCTCCCTCATCCCAGGTAGAGAGCGATGGGTACTCAATTATAAGCCAAAGCACATAATATTACCACAAAAATACTGGGAAAGCCCATTGACTCGAGTATAAGCCTAGGGTGGTAAATGCATTAGTCACAGGCTCTCTCAGTATATAGCTAGCCAGTCCCCTTCCCCCTAGCAATTTTTGCAAAACCGGATGACGTCTCTATGGCTGGGGTGGTGGTGGTAGTAAACCTGAAAAGTGAAGTGATTATATAAAAGATGGGAGGGGTTATGGTGTCGCCTTCCAGGCTCATTTACATGTAGCAGTGATATGATACTGATATGTGGACCAGTAAGCACAGGCAGGGATGTTACATCTTGGGACTGAGGTAGGAATCGCTGTGGCGCATGTACTTCCATCACTGAGGATTTCAGGACATCACTCCTTGCTTCCGGGTTGCCTCCTCCTCAGTTTCCTCTTCTTCTACCTTCTCATCCGGTCACTGTTGGACTGGCGGTACCAGTTTCAGCACAGCCATGGGAAACGCAACAGAATGTGCTGAAACATATGTGTGAGCAAAAGACCGAACACCACCCAAAGTAGGGAAAATTCCCCCAACCTCTGGAGTAAGTCTCTGGATCAACTGAAACTGTTTTTCAGTTCTGGGCACCGGTCCATAAAACGGAAGCCCTGGAGCTGGAGAAGGTTCACCGTAGAGACACAAAAACGATAAGGGGTATGGAGGGTCTCGGTTATGAGGAAAGATTAAATCAATTAGATTTATAGAGTCTAGAGACGACTAAGAGGGGACATGATCAACTTATATAAATATATGGATGGTCCATACACAATACATTATATGGTAGTAAGTTGTTCCAGATTAAATCAAATCAAAAGACAAGGGGGCGGAGTCTGCATCTGGAGAAAACCAGGTTTAATCACCAGAGGCGTTAGGACTTTTTTACTATAATTACGGTCAATCTGTGGAATAGCGGAGCTCAGGCGCTGGTCACAGCAGGGACAGCAGAGAGCTTCAAGAAGGGTCTAGATGCCTTTTTACACGTAAATAACATTGAGGGTTATGTTATATAGAATTGTTTCCCCTAAATCCCTTCCTCATCCAATCCCATCCCTTCCCTTCCTTGGTTGAACTTGATGGACATGTGTCTTTTTTCAACCGTATAAACTATGATACTATGAATGGCATGAAGCTCAAAGATCCGGCAGGGGTTGATGGGAGCAGCCGGCTTATAAGGAAAACCTGGAACTGGGCAGTGCCATACAGAGCCAATGTTCGTGAGCCAACGCGCGCCCTAGGGCTAGGTGTGCTCTGTAGAGCGCTTGGCGATGAAGTTTCAGGCTGGGCAGAAGTATCTGCTGACTGATACTGTTAGTAATTGAGGTCCCGGCTTCATGAGGTGCATAGGCTGCAGCAGCCCGGGGGCCAAAGTGGGACCCATAATTGCCTAAAAATAGCAGGTGACAGTCCTGGGGCACTTGATGTAGTGAGTGTCCTGTATGAAGTCCAGATGGTGAGGGATTTACAAGAGAGTCACGGAGTATTGAGATATGAGCATCGGCTCTGCTCGTCAGTAGGCCACGCCCCTCTAAATGAATTGTATTTTAAGGTTAGTAAGCAGACAGTAAGTTCCTGTGGTCAGTGTACACACAAATGGGTTGGAGAGCTCCCTCCAGAAGATACCGCCATTATTCCAGAGGAAGTTTGATGGCTAACAGTTCTCTGTCACCAATCGAATAATTTTTCTCAGTGGAAGAAAAAGTCTTTGAAAAGAAGCCGCATGTAAGAGTTCGGCCATTAGGCCCTTTCTGGGTGAGCACAGCTCCTACGGAGGATGCATCCACCTCGAGATGAAAGGGTTTGTCTGTGTCAGGCTTAGTGAGCACAGAAGCTGAGGAAAAGGTGGACTTTAGCTTGGAGAAGGCCTCTTCAGCTGTAGGAGGCCAGGCACGGGGATTGGCACCTTTCTTGGTGAGTGCTACGATGAGGCAATGGACTTTATCACTGATCTGCCTGTCTCCTCGGGCAATACTGTCATCTGGGTGGTGATGGACCGGTTTTCCAAGATGTCCCATTTTGTTCCTCTTCGAGGTCTTCCGTCTTCTCCACGGCTTGCCAGTTTGTTCTTCAAACATATCTTCCGGCTGCATGGTCTTCCACTTCACATCGTGTCCTACCGAGTTGTCCAGTTTGTTTCCAAGTTCTGGCGTTCCTCGTGTAACCAGCTACAAGTCAACCTTGACTTTTCCTCTGCCTACCACCCTCAGTCGAAAGGCCAAGTAGAAAGGGTGAACCAGACTTTAGGCTGTTACCTCCGCCTCTTCGTCTTAGCCGGTCAAGATAACTGGACTGATCTGCTACCATGGGCTGAGTTCTCTTACAATTCCCTGGACTCTGGGTCTGCTGGCGCGGCTTTGTTCTTTGTGGTCTACGGACGAGTCCCTCGTCCTCCTCTTCCGCTGTCTACTCCCTCAGTTGTCCCTGCGTTAGAGGATCTGGTGCAGGACCTCAAATCAATTTGGGGCCAGACCCACCAGTCTTTTCTCACGAGTCTTGACCTGAGCCAAGACCCAGGCTAATAAGAAACGTCGAACTCCTCCTGTCTTCTCTCCGGGTGACAAGGTGTGGTTATCCCCCAGATAAGTCTGGCTGAAGATACCCAGCTACGAACTTGAACCCGATTCCTTGGTCCCTTTGAGGTAATCAAGCGCATAAATCAAGTGGCCTACAAGCTCCACCTTCCTCCATCAATGCGCATCCCGAACTCCTTCCATGTCTCTCTCCTGAAGCCAGTCATTTTGAACCGCTCCTGAGGCTGATTCCCCTGATGTCTATGAAGTTAAGGAGGTCCTGGACATGAAGACCATGAGAGGTAAGCGATTCTTCCTTGTAGACTGGAAGGGGTTCGGGCCTGAAGAGAGATCCTGGAAGCCCGAAGAGAACATTTTGGATTGGACTTTCCTCCAGAGGTTTCTTGGGACCAAAAAGAAGAGGGGAGACCTAAGGGGGGGGGGGGGTGCTGTCACGGATTGCGGGCACACCCGTGACCCTCTCCGTCACACTGCCCTGGGCCCCTTTCCGAACTTGCCTCTCCACGTTCCCGCTCCTGTCCGGACTAGGCCACGTGCGTGTCCCCTCTTCCCAGGCTGCGCCCGGCGGTACTTGGAGATTTAAAGGGCCAGCGCACAGGTTATTGGAGCTGGTCTAAATCATAACACAAAACCCACATGTATAGTATCACCGCGTCTGTAAAAACCCACAGAATAAAAGTAAATAATTATTGAACCCGCACGATGAACACCGTAAAAAAAAAAAGTTAAAAATCTGCCAAAAATTATAATTTTAGCCATTTAATCCCACAAAAAATGCAATAGGTGATCCAAAAAAATGTACTCCAGAATGATACCGTTGCGAAGTACAACATGTCCCGCAAAAAACAAGACATCAACCAGTTCCGTAGCCAAAAAAGTAACAATGTTATGCCACTTGGAAGAGTTGGAAATGATAGATTTTTCCCCACATTAGGGTTTTATTTGGCAAATTTTGTAAAACATAAGAAGAAATATTCATGTCTGGTATCCCCGTAATCGTACTGACCTGTAGAATAAAGATCACATGATTATTAGGCTATACGGTGAATGCCAAAAAAAAGTAAAAAATCCAGTACAGAATTGATGCTTTTCAACTCCTGCCTCAAAAAAATAAGTTAATAAATTTTCAATAGGAGATACCAACCCCAAAATGGTCACACTGGAAAAAGCATCTCATTCCGCAAAATAAAAATGCCATCACATGGCCCCAATAACGAAAAAGCTAAAATTTTATAGCCTACTAAAGGGGCCAATGAGGAAACTAAAATCCTGGCAGCTGCAGGGCGCTCCTTCCCTCCTGCACCTCGCTGTACCCCCATAAAACAAGTAACGGCCACATGTGGGGGGGTCTCTGTACTCGGGAGAAATTGCATAACAAATATCTTTTGGAAAAGTGTACATTTTAGGGCTAAATGAACGTATAACCGACAAAATTTGACCATTCTAAATTTCACCTCCATTTTGATTTAATTATTATGAAGATCTAAAGGGGTTAACAATCTTCCTAAAAGCTGTTTCTGATAGCTTGAGGGGGGCAGATTTGAAAATGGGTTGATTATACAGGGGGTTTGATGCTAAATATTAAAAATTTCATTCAGAACGGTAATTCTGATATAGTAAATTCTGAAAATACGGAAAAGCGATATTTGTAAGCTGTATGACATCAAAATAAATTATCCAGACATTTCAAAAGTTATGAAAATGTAAAGTAGACATATGGGAAATGTTATTCAGCAACTTATTTAGGTGGTAATGATTTCAAATTTGAAAAATTTTTTGGTAAATAAACGCAAAACTTATCAGCCAAAATTTAACACAAATGAAGTAAAGGAATAAAACATGTGAGGGGAAAAAACAGAGTTCAAAAGTTCTAACCATATAAAGCGACGCAAGTCAGAATCCAAAAAATGGGGCTGAGCCTTTAGCTACAAAATGGCTGCGTCGTTAAGGAGTTAAAAGTATAAAAGTGCTAAATGAGGAACAATTACCAAACCAAAAATTACCAAAACCTAAAGTGTTAGAATATACATAATGAATAAAGTGTGAGAAATAAAGAATGCATTATACTAAATAAAATGCAATATAAAGGATGAGAAAACAAAATCACAAATGCAATCGATAAAATAGACAAATCATAAGACCCAAATAGCATAGATCGGTTGTTGGGAAAATATTTGAAGGGTTTGTTAGAGATGCTATCCTGGAGTATCTCACTGCACATAACCTTATAATCCAGCTTCAGGTTTATGAAGGATCGGTCCTGTCAGACTAATCTGATCGGTTTCAACGACGGGGTAAGTTCTAGTCTGTACCTGAGGGAGGCCGGGGATGTTGTATACAGTATATGAACTTTTCCAAGGTATTAGATACAGTGCCATATAAAAGGCATACAATGAGAAATGCTGGGACGAGGGGAAAATCTGTGTATTTGAGTAAGCAATTGGCTTAGTGCTAGAAAACAGAGGGTCGTTATAGAGGTTTTACAAAGTAGAGTTTCAATATTTGTAGATGATACTAAGCTCTGTAAAGTAATTAATAGAGAGGAGGATAGTATAATATTATATATAAATTTGTGGAAATTGGAGTCATGGGCTGCCAAATGGCAGATGAGGTTTAATGTAGATAAATGTAAGGTTATGGACTTGGGTCAAGGAAATGGAAATTTTATGTTTTAAATGGTAACTTTCTTGTTAAAACTAAAAAAAGACTTGGGGTGTATAGTAAATTATGTTTTAGTGATCAGTGTCAGGCATCTGCTTCTAAAGCAAGTACATTTATGGGATGAATCAGGAGAGGAATAGATTATCATTGTGTTATGATAGTTTTACTTTTATATAAATCACTGGTCAGACCGCACATTACCTGGTAGAACTGGAATGGGTGCAGAGAAAAGCAACCAATATTATTAGGGGAATAGGGGGATTAGAATACAACGACAGATTACTAATTTTGGGGTTATTCAACTTAGAAAAAAGACGGCTGAGGGGAGACCTCATTACAATGTAAAAATACCTGAACAAGGGTCTCTCCAAATATCTTTTTATACCTGGGCCTGCCATCAAGAGTAGGGGAAATCCTCTACGCCTAGAGGAGAGGTGGTTCTACCATCACCATAGACAGGGGGCATCCTCTACACCTAGAGAAGAGGCAGTTCTACCATCACCATAGATAGGGGGCATCCTCTACACCTAGAGGAGAGGAGGTTCTACCATCACCATAGACAGGGGGCATCCTCTACACCTAGAGAAGTGGCAATTCTATCATCACCATAGACAGGGGCATCCTCTACACCTAGAGGAGAGGAGGATCTACCATCACCATAGACAGGGGGCATCCTCTACACCCAGAGGAGAGGAGGTTCTACCATCACCATAGACAGGGGGCATCCTCTACACCTAGAGGAGAGGAGGTTCTACCATCACCATAGATAGGGGGCATCCTCTACACCTAGAGGAGAGGAGGTTCTACCATCACCATAGATAGGGGGCATCCTCTACACCTAGAGGAGAGGAGGTTCTACCATCACCATAGATAGGGGGCATCCTCTACACCTAGAGGAGAGGAGGCTCTACCATCACCATAGACAGGGGGCATTCTCTACATCTAGAGGAGAGGAGGCTCTACCATCACCATAGACAGGGGGCATCCTCTACACCTAGAGGAGAGGAGGCTCTACCATCACCATAGACAGGGGGCATCCTCTACACCTAGAGGAGACGAGGTTCTACCATCAACATAGACAGGGGGCATCCTCTACACCTAGAGGAGAGGAGGTTCTACCAACAGCATAGATAGGAGGCATCCTCTACACCTAGAGGATAGGAGGTTCTACCATCACCATAGACAGGGGCATCCTCTACACCTAGAGGAGAGGAGGTTCTACCATCACCATAGATAGGGGGCATCCTCTACACCTAGAGGAGAGGAGGTTCTACCATCACCATAGATAGGGGGCATCCTCTACACCTAGAGGAGAGGAGGTTCTACCATCACCATAGATAGGGGGCATCCTCTACACCTAGAGGAGAGGAGGTTCTACCATCACCATAGATAGGGGGCATCCTCTACACCTAGAGGAGAGGAGGTTCTACCATCACCATAGATAGGGGGCATCCTCTACACCTAGAGGAGAGGAGGTTCTACCATCACCATAGATAGGGGGCATCCTCTACACCTAGAGGAGAGGAGGCTCTACCATCACCATAGACAGGGGGCATCCTCTACATCTAGAGGAGAGGAGGCTCTACCATCACCATAGACAGGGGGCATCCTCTACACCTAGAGGAGAGGAGGCTCTACCATCACCATAGACAGGGGGCATCCTCTACACCTTGAGGAGACGAGGTTCTACCATCACCATAGACAGGGGACATCCTCTACACCTAGAGGAGAGGAGGTTCTACCATCATCATAGACAGGGGGCATTCTCTACACCTAGAGGAGACGAGGTTCTAGCATCACCATAGACAGGGGGCATCCTCTACACCTAGAGGAGAGGAGGTTCTACCATCACCATAGATAGGGGGCATCCTCTACACCTAGAGGAGAGGAGGTTCTACCATCACCATAGATAGGGGGCATCCTCTACACCTAGAGGAGAGGAGGCTCTACCATCACCATAGACAGGGGGCATTCTCTACATCTAGAGGAGAGGAGGCTCTACCATCACCATAGACAGGGGGCATCCTCTACACCTAGAGGAGAGGAGGCTCTACCATCACCATAGACAGGGGGCATCCTCTACACCTTGAGGAGACGAGGTTCTAGCATCACCATAGACAGGGGGCATCCTCTACACCTAGAGGAGAGGAGGTTCTACCATTACCATAGACAGGGGGCATCCTCTACACCTAGAGGAGAGGAGGTTCTACCATCACCATAGACCAGGGCATCCTCTACACCTAGAGGAGAGGAGGTTCTATCATCACCATAGACAGGGGGCATCCTCTACACCTAGAGGAGAGGAGGTTCTACCATCACCATAGACAGGGGGCATCCTCTACACCTAGAGGAGAGGAGGTTCTACCATCACCATAGACAGGGGGCATCCTCTACACCTAGAGGAGAGGAGGTTCTACCATCACCATAGACAGGGATTCTTTACTGTAAGAGCAGTGAGACTGTGGAACTCTCTTCTGCAGGAAGTTGCATTGGCTGATAATTTGAACATGTTAGAGAGGGGCCTGGACTCCTTTCTGGAGAATAATAATATCACATTGTATGGGAATAAACCAGGGCGTTATTCTGACCGCTATATTAGGGTCGGGAAGGATTTTTTTCCATGTTTTGGGCTAATTGGTATCAGTGTTGCAGAGCTTTTGCCTTCTTTTAGATCAATGCGTATTATTTCTGGGTCGTGCAGGAGCTGTATAACTAATATACAAGTAGAGTAATAGAGAGAGTTTGTACTCCAGCACTCAATCGGATAATACGGGTCTTCTTTATGATACCATGATTAATAATATGTTTAGATGAAACGCGTCGGTGTAAGGGTTGTATTCTCTGTGCACTATGGACTTTTTATTATAGTATAGAAGACTCATATTATCCGACTGAGTGCTGGAGTACAATCTCTTTCTTTTACTTTGTTTGGCACCTGCTTCGGGGCGGAGACCCGTGCACCTATCGGACGTGAGAGGGGCAGGTGAGCTGAGTTTGTTGATTTATAATATACAAGTAGCACCTGATAAGTGGTGAATCCTCCAGTAGAAGCCCCTGTATATACGGCTGCCGGGGGCTTCTCCCACCCACTTTACTGGTTTTCTAGGACTACGAGGCTCCGCTCCAGGGGGGGATGGGAATCTCTGGTTACACAACCCTCTTATGTCTGGGAAGATTCCAGTTTCTAAGGATTTGATTATTTATTTCATGGTTGGATTTTATTCAAATTGTATTTCAATGGATTAATATTCATGACCTTTTTCTCCATAGATGACTGTATGTTACTGACTGGCTGCTTTACTAATGCTTGTAACTGGAGAAAAGGAAACTTCCAATATTGATTTCTTGACTTTATTTTTTAGGAGAGGAAAGTACAAGAGGTTCCCATGGACGTCCCCCCTCATCTCCTTGTGGTGAAGTAGAAGACAATCAGTCACATCTTTACTCAGAGGAGGGAAATCATGGAGATAAGAGGCAGTTATCATGTCCGAAACATGGAAAACATGTTACCTCGAAATCAAATCTTGATCAACACCTGAGAACTCACACAGGAGAGAAGCCATATTCATGTTTCAGATGTGGGAAACATTTTAGTGTGAAATCAGATCTTGTTGTACATAAGAAAATTCACACACTGGAGAAGCCATTCTCATGTACTGAATGTGGTAAATGTTTTACCCGGGAATCAAGTTTTGTGGCACATCAGAGAACTCACACAGGAGAGAAGCCATTTTCATGTACTGAATGTGGGAAATGTTTTACCCAGGAATCACATCTTGTTGTACATCAGAGAATTCACACAAGAGAGAAGCCATTTTCATGTACTGAATGTGGTAAATGTTTTACCTGGGAATCACATCTTGTTGTACATCAGAGAATTCACAAAGGAGAGAAGCCCTTTTCATGTACTGAATGTGGGAAATGTTTTAACCTGGAATCACATCTTGTTGTACATCAGAGGATTCACACAGGAGAGAAGCCATTTTCATGTACTGAATGTGGTAAATGTTTTACCCGGGAATCACATCTTGTTGTACATCACAGAATTCACACAGGAGAGAAGCCATTTTCATGTACTGAATGTGGGAAATGTTTTAGAGAGAAATCCTGGCTTGTTACACATCAGAAAATTCACACAGGAGAGAAGCCATTCTCATGTACTGAATGTGGGAAATGTTTTACCCGGGAATCACATCTTGTTGTACATCAGAGAATTCACACAGGAGAGAAGCCATTTTCATGTACTGAATGTGGGAAATGTTTTACCCGGGAATCACATCTTGTTGTACATCAGAGAATTCACACAGGAGAGAAGCCATTTTCATGTACTGAATGTGGGAAATGTTTTTCCCGGAAATCATCTCTTGTTATACATCAGAGAACTCACACTGGGGAGAAGCAATTTTCATGTACTGAATGTGGCAAATGTTTTATCCAGGAATCAAATCTTGTGGTACATCAGAGAACTCACACAGGAGAGAAACCATTTTCATGTACTGAATGTGGGAAATGTTTTGCCCATGAATCAACCCTTGATGTACATCAGAGAACTCACACAGGAGAGAAGCCATTTTCATGTACTAAATGTGGGAAATGTTTTGCCCATGAATCAACCCTTGCTGCACATCAGAGAACTCACACGGGAGAGAAGCCATTTTCTTGTACTAAATGTGGGAAATGTTTGAGAGATAAATCCAGTCTTGTTAAACATCAGAGAACTCACACAGGAGAGTTTCCATTTTCATGTACTGAATGTGGGAAATGTTTTAACCAGGAATCACATCTTGTTGTACATCTGAGAATTCACACAGGAGAGAAGCCATTTTCATGTACTGAATGTGGGAAATGTTTTACCCAGGAATCACATCTTGATGTACATCGGAGAATTCACACAGGAGAGAAGCCATTTTCATGTACTGAATGTGGGAAATGTTTTAGAGAGAAATCCTGGCTTATTAAACATCAGAAAATTCACACAGGAGAGAAGCCATTCTCATGTACTGAATGTGGTAAATGTTTTACAAAGAAATCCATTCTTGTTACACATCAGAGAATTCACACAGGAGAGAAGCCATTTTCATGTACTGAATGTGAAAAATGTTTCAGCGAGAAATCCAGACTTACTGCACATCAGACAATTCACACAGGGGCAAAGCCATTTTCATGTACAGAATGTGGGAGATGTTTTAGACAGAAAGGAGGTCTTTTTAATCATCAGAGAACTCACACAGGAGAGAAACCATTTTCATGCTCCGAATGCAGTAAGTGTTTCGTTAATAGATCAAATCTTGTTAGACACAAGAGAACTCACAAAGAAGAGAAATTATTTTTATTTCCAGAAAGTGGAAAATCTTTTACCGGAAAAATCAATTTTGTCTAACACCAGAGATGTTACACAGGAGAGAGGCCACTTTCATGTACAGAATGTTAGAAATGTATTTGTAGCAAAGTAAAGCTTTTCCAACATCACAGAACTTGGGGCAGAAGCCATTTTCATGTTCAGAATGCAGAAAATGTTTTATTCGTCCTGCAAGTAATGGAGCAAAGTCCACAAATCATCAACACGACAACCACTGGTCGCCAGAGAGATCGATGGACTCGATATAAAACTTCCTCCAGGAAGCAATCACTTACAGGGACACTCAGCTTTCAGGACTTTTCCTTTCACCTTTTAAAACCCATGGCTGGAAATAGATGGAAGTACAAAAGGAACTGAGCCGCACTACAGCTCCCCTGCATCCAGGGGGACACCTAGGCCTCAGCTGCCAAATATCAGTCCTGGTTCTCATTCGGTTACTAAACTAGCTGGAGGAGAAGTTCTTATAGTCAGCATCAGTCCTTGTGAATTTTCTCACAATTCTTTGGTAAGGTTCTCTAATTCCTTCCCTGGTCCCTTCCTCATGACGCAGGTCTAGTCACCTGGACAGGCAACCACTGAACAAGGAAGTTTGTCTCTCCTTACAGGTGGATACAGAGAAGAGAATGTCTTACATAGTCTATAATCTGGATTATGTGATGCATTATATAAAGACAATATGTATTGCGGACCTTCCGGACCTTCCTTCTCTAATAGCCTGAATACTATAGCTCTTGGCCTCAGCGTGTAGTGTCCCAGAACCTCATCCCAGCTACTGGGTAATGTAGTTGTCACGTGGTTGATGATTTGCCAAATGTATTATGTGATTCAGTGTGCTCTATGCTGCCACCTACTGGCATAATTGTATAGGTGTGAGAGTTGTGGTCACATGACCTTTCCTTAGCCAGGCTTCCTGGGGAAGCCTCTAGAATCTTCTGAGGGAGGAGTCTCCCAAGTCAAACCTGTGAACTAGAGGGAGGAGCCAGTTGTGACTAGATGCTGAGGAGAAGGTATCAGTCAGGATTTGAGTGTACAGCTATTTAGGCCGCTCTTCACATTCAGCCTAGGCCCCAGCTTCCTATTCCGTGATTTAGTTAGAGATCTGTATTAAACAAAACCATTGGAGCGGCAGGGATCACGGCACTGATACTATTCAGATTTTCTGATGAAATTCGATTTGACCTTAATCGAATCATGACGAATCATATTAAAAACAGGTATTTCCTGGCTGCAGAGAACCTGTAGGGTGTTGTAGAACGTTGTGCCATGCTCAAAGATGCATAGGGAGCGTGGTTTGGTCTTCAAACAATGCTGTGTTTTAGTATGACACGCACATGACAGCCGCCGCTCTTAGAATCGATTCACTCTTCAATTCCATGTGCACTTCCAGGGGCCAACTTCACCAAATAAGTGAAGCGGGAACGCAGCCTGACAAGGTAACGTCTGTGCCAGCTCCAAAGGACTGAGCTAAGGGCCAAGATCCCACTATAACATCACAGAGTGCACTCTTTTTACACTGACATCAGATGATTCCATAGATGACGACACAACCTGTTCTGTTAAACGCGGATACATTTAGAAACCCCCCTAAAAGAGTGCAGAGGGTGTCGGCAGTAATTTTGCATTTACGGCACTGATCATTTTGCCCTTCTTTTCATCCATCAGTGTCCGCTTTTAATCGTTCAATAATCCATCAGTATTGTTAAAGCAAACAGGAGTTGATCCAAAACAGATATGCCAGTAAATGGGATATTTGCATGTCCTCTGTGTTCTGTATCCACTCCTGCTTTTGGCCATAAATCCTGAAGATGAAATTAAGGGGAAAACCAAACATAGTGGCAACGTCATAGAGTGGTGGAGGGTGAAAACAGCATTATGGTAATCACAGGGTGTCCCAGGGAGACAGCGGTCAGTTGGCGGCAGCATGAGTAGGCCGCAGAGTGGCACAATGACAAATTATGGAGGAAACAGCAACATGATAGGTCACAGTGTGGCACAATGACAGAGGAGGTGGCAGCAGCAGGAGGTCAGAGAGTGGCAGAATGACAAACTCAGGTGGTGGCAGCAACATGGTAGGCCACAGTGTGGCACAATGAGTTTGGAGGTGCCGGCAGCAGCAGGAGGTCAGAAAGTGGCACAATGACAGAGAGTGACTGTGGGTGAAAATTGCAGTCCTTGGTAAAGATGGTGGGAGGCAGATTCAGCAACTGGCAGTAGATGTGTTGCATCAGGCAGGTGGCAGCGTCAGAATAGTGGCTGAGGCAGGTAGTTATAATCTAGACTTATTTCTCAACGTTTGAGGGAGGCATCATGGCTGATCTAATTTGATGCATAAGGCATTGGTGTTGAAATCCTGGCCGATCCAAGCCTGATTCATCTTGACAAAGGTCAGACCCAGTTCACCATTCTCAAAGTGTTCTCCTTTGGATGGAGTCCTTGTACTTCTGGTAGACTGTGTCATATTGGCCTATGGTAAGCTGACACCCTCTTCTCCCGACGATGATGATGAAGCCCTTGCTTCACCCGGCTCCCAAGTGCGATCGGCTACATCATCATCAATTTGTGTTTCCCTGTCGCTGCTATTCTCCTCAACGGTCTCAGTACCTCACAGCCTGACTACTTGCAAGTGCAACATAAACTCCCATGCCACTGTCCACATCTTTACTTTGCCGCCTACTGCATGAAGCAGCGGATGTCTGCCCCACCTTTCCACTGCCAAGCAGCTGCTGACTGTCCTCAAACACTTCGTCCTCGCTTTATAGTGGTGCTGAGCCTAGACCACCTAGTAGCTTTCTGGCTGAGGGAAAGGAAGGCTGAGGACAGAGGCTGGTTGAGGACAAATGAGGGCCTCCTACCTGCTCCTGGGCCATGCCAACTAAGGGTTGTATCTGATGAACCCCTCTCCTGTCCATTTTACTCCCTTGTATTGCTGTTTTATCTCCTACCACTCAGCAATGGTCAATGTAAAATTCCATTTTTTGAGCAGGGACTCTCTAAGCAGACACATTATGATCCCTGTATGCTGACAATTTGGTTACATTAGCAGGATCCAGGTTAATCTACAATTTTATTTAGCTTCTGAACATTCACTAGTATCTGGCACACAGAAAAATAGAGATGAGACAGATCAGAGATGAGAGATGATGAGATCTATGAGATGCATATGACACAATTACACTCTCCAGCACTGCTAATTCAGCTATATCACACACACAGTTAGCTCTACTGTGCCTCCTTCCCCTAATTTAAAGCTTTTATCTTGCCTGTAGGTTGTAGGTTTACGGTCCTCATGCATCTGTTTGCCGGCAGGAAATGTGAGAGTCTGTGTGTGTGTGAGCTAATTTTGGAATGCAGGGGGGAGGGACCGATGCCAAGACACTACAGCGTGAAACAGTAGAAACTATTCATGAGAAGAATCTGTATTGCTTGGCCCTGTACTTTCACATTACTCACAATAAACCAAAGGGACTTTGTTTCCTGAAATCCCAAAGCACATTTACGTGGATTAATTGTGAAGCCTGCATTAGTAATTTCAGCTATGACCTTTTCCAAGTGATGCAAATGGTCTCTCCATGTTCTACTAAATATCAAAACAATGGGGCACATTTACTTACCCGGTCCTGTCACGGTCCCCGAGATGTGTTGTCCGACGAGGATGAAGTCCGGCGCAATTCTTCAAGATCCTGCATCTGTTGCTTCTCCGCTGAGGTCCGCCGGAGTTCACCTTCTTCTTCCCGATGTATGTGAGTGCATCTCTGGAGATACAATTTGAATTATAAATCCCGCGCTTAGTCCGAATCAGTCGAGTTGTCTGTCGGCCATGTCCCCCGATTTGTGTCGCATAAAAGTCAAATCCGATCACGTGCGCCAAAAACCCCAATTAAATGCGGCACAAATTGGAGATAGTCTGGAAACCCGGCGAAAATGCACCGTACGGACCCTTAGTAAATGTGCCCCATTGTCTAGATATGAAACTGTGTTCTACATAATCTCTTAATAGAATGGCCATGGCTCTATGAAATGTGGCTGGAGCGCTATGAAGACCCAATGGCAACTGGTACAAACCACTAGACATCGCAAAAGCAGTTTTTGCTGTTGATTTGTCATCAAGTGGAATTTGCCAATATCCCCTGTGTAAATCTAAAGTGGAAATATTTGCTGCATTGCTCAATTTTTCAAGAAGGTCATCAATGCATAGCGGTCAAATAGATAGATAGCATTAATTTAGCAAAAATCTTTGGCAAAACTTATTGGGGGTCAGTTACTAAGGGCCCGAATCGCGTTTCTCCGCCGGGTTACCCGATATTCCCTGAATTGCCCCAGGTTTTTGGCGCACGCGATCGGATTGTGGCACATCGGCGCCAGCATGCATGCGACGGAAATCGGTGGGGGTGGCCGTAAGAAATCCCGACGGATTCGGAAAAACCGCCATATTTTTAAAAAAAAGTGTCGCTTGACACGCACTTACCTGCACCCACGATAGCTTGGGGAATTCCAGTGAACTCCGACGGACTTAAGCTCAGCAGCGACACCTAGTGGACATCGGGAGTATTACCTTAGTGAATCGCAGGAAGACCCGAATCCTCCACACAGAATGCGGCGCTGGATTGCGAATGAACTGGGTAAGTAAATCTGCCCCAGTATCCCATCTTTACCCGACCATCACTACAGGTGAAGACCTAGGACTTTTGGATGGTTCAATAACTTCTAGTTTTAGCCTTTCCTGTACTTCACTTTCAGCCTAGCACTTTTTCAGGTAGTCGTTAAGGCTTCTGTCTGACTGGAGCATGGTCCCAGTATTTATTTCATGATGAACAAAGTACACACACCCAGGATTACTTCCGAACGTATGGGAACTTGACCTAATAAGGTTTCTCAAGCCTTAGATAACTTTGGATTTAAAGTTACCTCTGACCAATCTACAAAATTGTTCAACAAATCATAGAACTTTTCAGACATATCCTGTGAAGACTTCGTGACAATGGTACAAGCAGTGTTAGCTTCTGGACGATTCTCTGGTTCTAGTTTTTTATCTGGGTTTTCAATTTCAAAATCAACTGGACCTGTCTGTCTGATGACTCTGTAAGGCTCTTGCCGTTTTGCCAACAACTTATATTCATGGCTAGGAAGAAAATGAAGTACCTTGTCACCATGAAATGTTGAACAGTAAAGAATTCTCCTGGATTATCAGTGAGATAATACTTGAGCTGTCTGAACCTCTGTCTCCTCGCTAGGTTTCCTCACTGATGTAATATCATTTCAAAATAGTCTCTATAACCATGTCCTAGTTATTAGCATCATGTATGTCCATGTGGCTATAGTAAGATGAAGGGCATGTCTTATTACCAACCTTGTTCCTTAGGTCACTGACATGTGCTTGCAATTCTTTTGAATGTCGTAAAATATGCCCTAATATCATCTTGTGGAGTAAGTTTTGTCATATGAGGGTCTTTCCAAGGAGACACGGTCACAGGTGCAGGATGAGGAGGTGAAACAGCTTGCCCTTCCAATGTTGGTGTCTGCAACAGCCCCGTCCAGCGTTCATCCTGACGTTGCAATTCTTCTCTATTTCTCCTGATCTCCTCCATTTGCTTTTTTTCTGCTACAATCTGCTGCACAGTTAATCATTTCATCAGGTCGGTAATTTTCTCAGGTAAAGCCTTTTCGGGAGCTTCGGTCACACCTGGAGTTGATGAAGCAGCAGCTCCTTGGACCTCTGATTCCTCCTCTTTCTCTGCAGGTGACCTGATTTTAGGTCTGGCACCTGAACTTTCCATCTTGCTGGATTTAGTTGCAGAAACTTGCTTCGCATGAACAGTTTCTTTTGGTTTCATGCGCCAAAAACGAGTCATGTGAGCACTTCTGACACCTGGGGGCACATTTACTCAGATCGTCGGAAAAGTGCTATTTTCGTGTAAAATGCTGCGATTAATGGCGATTAACTAAGATTGTGTGCCAGAAATAATTAATCTGGCGCTTCCCCGCATTGGTGCAACAGAGTTCACCATCTTTTTTGTGGTGCATCTTTAACATACAGCGTGCAACACAATTTGCAGCTTAACCCAGGAAGAGGTACAGCGCCGCCTCGCAACCACTAAGATAGATAAATCACCTGGGCCAGATGGCATACACCCCCGGGTTCTGCATGAATTATGTACCGTGATAGACAGACCATTATTTTTAATTTTTGAAGATTCACTGGGGACTGGTTATGTTCCACAGGACTGGCGCATAGCAAATGTGGTACCAATATACAAAAAAGGATCAAATAGCGATCCTGGAAACTACAGACCCGTGAGTCTAACTTCTGTGGTGGGGAAAATATTTGAGGGGTTTATTAGAGATGCTATCCTGGAGTATCTCACTGTGCACAACCTTATAATCCAGTGTCAGCATGGGTTTATGAGAGATGGGTCCTGTCAGACTAATCTGATTGGTTTCTACGAGGAGGTAAGTTCAAGACTGGTTCTGGGGGACGCTGTGGATGTTGTATATCTGGACTTTTCAAAGGCATTTGAGACCGTGCCACATAAAAGGTTGGTATATAAAATGAGACTGCTGGGAATAGGAGAAAATCTGTGTATTTGGGTAAGTAATTGGCTTAGTGATAGAAAACAGAGGGTCGTAATTAATGGCACATTCTCAGATTGGGTTCAGGTAGTGGAGTGCCACAGGGGTCAGTATTGGGGCCACTTCTTTTTAATATTTTTATTAATGACCTTGTAGTGGGTTTACACAGTCAAGTTTCAATATTTGCAGATGATACTAAGCTGTGTAAAGTAATAAATACTGAGGTCGATAGTTTAGCATTACAGAGGTATTTGTGGAAGCTGGAGGAGTGGGCAGAGAAATGGTTGATGAGATTTAATGTAGATAAATGTAAAGTTATGCACTTGGGCCATGGAAACAAAAAGTATAATTATGTTCTAAACGGTCAATTACTTGGTAAAACTGGAGCTGAAAAGGACTTGGGGGTATTGGTGGATGGTAAACTTAATTTTAGTGACCAGAGCCAGGCAGCTGCTGCTAAAGCAAATAAAATAATGGGATGTATCAAGAGAGGAATAGATTCTCATGATAAAGACATAGTTTTGCCCTATGTCTTTACAAATCCCTGGTCAGACCACACATGGAATATTGTGTACAGTTTTGGGCACTAGTGTATAAAAAGGATATAGTAGAGCTGGAACGGGTGCAGAGGAGAGCAAGCAGGATTATTAGGGGAATGGGGGCATTAGAATACACTGACAGATTACAAAATTTGGGATTATTCAGTTTAGAAAAAAGACGACTGAGGGGAGACCTCATTACAATGTACAAATACCTGAACGGACAGTACAAGGATCTCTCCAAAGATCTTTTTATACCTCGGCCTGTGACCAGGACAAGGGGGCATCCTCTACACCTAGATGATAGGAGGTTCTACCATCACCATAGACAGGGAGCATCGTATACACCTAGAGGAGAGGAGGTTCTACCATCACCATAGACAAAGGTTCTTTACTGTAAGAGCAGTGAGACTGTGGAACTCTCTGCCGCAGGAGGTTGTTATGGCGGACTCTATGTACATGTTCAAGAGAGGCCTGGATGCCTTTCTGGAGACCAAAAATATCACGGGTTATGGGGATAAAACATTTATTTAATTCTTAAAGGTTGGACTTGATGGACTTGCGTCTTTTTCCAGCCTTATATACTATGATACTATGAAATATGACACTTGGTCCGAATCAGTCGGACCGACCGACGACATGCCCCATAATGTGTGTCACATGGAGACCAACGCAGCTGCGCAACAAAAGAGTCGCGTGCAACACAATCCCAGCACACACATCTTAAATACCTGTGCAAGCTGTTTTAGCCTAGAAGTATGTGAACAGTCTGACATAAGTGCAGCGCAAAGCCCTTAGTATGTGCCCCCATATGTAAGGCATAGGCTTTTCAATGGACAACCAGACCTTGCTTGATGGAAATAATCCAAAGGCGTTTGTTTTGAAAAGTTCATTTTTTCACAAAGGAAAGTCCATATATAACATAACAGATTCAATAGACATCAGGATCTTGTAGTTCCACGAATAATCAGAAGGCAAAACAAGAATCTCCACAATCAAAATCCCCCCTGATTGCTGGTCAGTGACACCTTTTATACAATTGAAAATTCCCACAGTTCTCTGCAGCTGACCCTATAAAACACTAGAGGTGCTGCTAGCCTGTCTCTTTGTGATGGGAATTACGGCTCTTCTTGGTGAGCCGGCTCTAGTGGCTCCTGATCTGCTCCCTATTAAATATATAATAGGGAGCCTCAGGCCAGTAAGTCAACCCACATCACTCCACTTTTAACCTGATTGTATCGGGATGAAGGGGGCGTGGTGGGCCAGTTAGAGGTGGGGTTAAGTGAGCCATCGGCTCACTGAGGGGAGCCAGCTCCCATCGTTCACGAACAAGAGTCGGCTCGCACTTGAACGACACATCACTACTGCCTCATATAAGGTCAGAGCAGACACTGTGCAGCAGGAAAGTAGAACAGAACATATATATATATATATATTATATGGTATTATATTTTGACAACACATCCCCTAGTTTTGGTACATAGCTCCCAGGTAGTGATACCAGGCAGAAGAGAATGGAGCAAAATAAGCGTCATCCACACATAAGTTAACAAACCAGGGAACTAATGTACTACAACCAGAGTTACAGAAAACCAGTTTTCAGCAGCCTAGAAGAGGGAACATTACAATACTTGTACATATAAACGTGTATATACACTCACCGGCCACTTTATTAGGTACACCATGCTAGTAACGGGTTGGACCCCCTTTTGTCTTCAGAACTGCCTCAATTCTTCGTGGCATAGATACAACAAGGTGCTGGAAGCTCCTCAGAGATTTTGGTCCATATTGACATGATGGCATCACACAGTTGCCGCAGATTTGTCGGCTGCACATCCATGATGCGAATCTCCCGTTCCACCACATCCCAAAGATGCTCTATTGGATTGAGATCTGGTGACTGTGGAGGCCATTTGTGTCCAGTGACCTCATTGTCATGTTCAAGAAACCAGTCTGAGATGATTCCAGCTTTATGACATGGCGCATTATCCTGCTGAAAGTAGCCATCAGATGTTGGGTACATTGTGGTCATAAAGGGATGGACATGGTCAGCAACAATACTCAGGTAGGCTGTGGCGTTGCAATGATGCTCAATTGGTACCAAGGGGCCCAAAGAGTGCCAAAAAAATATTCCCCACACCATGACACCACCACCACCAGCCTGAACCGTTGATACAAAGCAGGATGGATCCATGCTTTCATGTTGTTGATGCCAAATTCTGACCCTACCATCCGAATGTCGCAGCAGAAATCGAGACTCATCAGACCAGGCAACATTTTTCCAATCTTCTACTGTACAATTTCGATGAGCTTGTGCAAATTGTAGCCTCAGTTTCCTGTTCTTAGCTGAAAGGAGTGGCACCCGGTGTGGTCTTCTGTTGCTGTAGCCCATCTGCCTCAAAGTTGGACGTACTGTGCGTTCAGAGATGCTCTTCTGCCTACCTTGGTTGTAACGGGTGGCGATTTGAGTCACTGTTGCCTTTCTATGAGCTCGAACCAGTCTGCCCATTCTCCTCTGACCTCTGGCATCAACAAGGCATTTCCACCCACAGAACTGCCGCTCACCGGATGTTTTTTCTTTTTCGGACCATTCTCTGTAAACCCTAGAGATGGTTGTGCGTGAAAGTCCCAGTAGATCAGCAGTTTCTGAAATACTCAGACCAGCCCTTCTGGCACCAACAACCATGCCACGTTCAAAGGCCACAAATCACCTTTCTTCCCCATACTGATGCTCGGTTTGAACTTCAGGAGATTGTCTTGACCATGTCTACATGCCTAAATGCACTGAGTTGCCGCCATGTGATTGGCTGATTAGAAATTAAGTGTTAACGAGCAGTTGGACAGGTGTACCTAATAAAGTGGCCGGTGAGTGTATAAATCACATGATAAGCTGTCTATTCTATGTACCTCTCTGCGCATACACAGATACATGACCAAATTAGTATAAACCAATCACAATCAAGCATAGTACCTATAAGGGCTCCTCTCTCTTATGCTAGCTATAGGGGGCAGGTGGGGATCGCAAGGCGACACCTAACCGCTGACATCACAGGACCAATTTAATTGGTCCTGGGATGCTGATCACCTGCATTGGCCAGTCAAGCTCAGTTTGCATGAATCTATGATCTGCAAACTGCATTTGTTCTAGGGCAGTGATGGCGAACCTTTTAGAGAGCGAGTGCCCAAACTACAACAAAAACCCACTTATCTATTACGAAGTGCCAACATGGCAATTTAAGCAGTAACTTATTGCTTACTGCTTTGTCAAAGCTTTCAACCGCTTTCATCCTGAGGACTTAAACACAGTAGAAAGGGGAGAAATTCAGATTATTATCGTAACTTCCTTCCAGGGTCCCCTGTGCAGCAATGATACAGAGCCCATGGCAGGAACTCAAATTATAATCCCTATCCACATCTTCTCACTCCTCCTGCAGTCCCAGTGTTAGGGAATTTTATGCAGGGCCCCAACAGCCCTCTTGACTTTTGTAAGGTGAGTCCTAATTAACCCTTTGAGGGAGGATGAGATGCAGAGTAAATGCAAGACACAGTCGGTCTTCCGATGCACTCAAATCAAACTGTTTATTTCAAACAGATACAGCTGTATTTTAGCACATAGAGATCAGCATTTGGGGTGTTGATAAGGTACTTAGATCCTATTGGCCATTATGTTTTTTTACCAGCACATTCTGGGAAAAATGACTAGGCCTTGTCTACAGCCATGCTTATCTACACAATGGCTCCTAGAAGCTTCTTCATAACCAAAATAAATAACAAGAATACAGAGGCCCGAAGGACGGTAAGAAATGCCAAGGATATTGTGAAAAGGCAAACAACAGTTTAAATGAGAAAAATAGCTGAATTAAAACATTTAACTCTATAGCTTCTAAAAGGGAAGCATACCCCCCCCAAGGTGGCCGCTGTATCTAAGATGGCGGACAGTAGTCAAGATGGCGTCCGAAACCAGTGCGACCTCCTTAACAATTCCCCCCTTTGAGCTTTGCTGGCCTGTAACTCCATCCTGAGCGACCTCCTCAAGCTCCAGGTACCCACAGGTAGGCTAAGCCCGTACCTGCTGGACTTGTTAACTCTTCACCAGATCCCCTGGAGGCTGGTCACTCAGGGGTTACAGGCCCGCACACTCAAATCACATCACTGAGTTCCCATAGTCCATAGGTTTGTAAACAGGCAGCATCATCCTCTGCTCCGGGCACTTCTCCTGTCGTGGTTCTTACCGCTTGGACGGACATCTGGGACATGGTGGACTTGATGAGGGGGACCACACAACACGCAATAAGTGACAAGAGCAAAATCACAATCCCCAATATTATTCCCACTTAAAGGAAACCCTTCCAATCCCCCAACCACAAAGTGAAGGACAAAATGTCCACCCCAGAGTTTCTCTTGAGTTCCCTGGACAGTCCTTCAGTCTTTTCACGAGCATGGGTAATGGATCCATAGGGGGCGATGTCATCTGGGATGTACATGCAACAAGCCACACCCACCATCTTACAGACTCCTCCCTTCTCAGCAAGGTTCATGTTCCAAAGCCATGCGGTTCTGGGAAGCATCTCGAATATATTCCCAAATCTCTGTTGATTACAATAAAAAACAGTTACCCAACCAACATCTTTGCTCATAGCTCTCTGGGGAATAATGGACTCTAGACCTGCCCATATCTGATTGTGGGCCTTGTACTCATCTGGGACCCCCCTTGGTGCTCCCACTGTATCCATATAAACGTTGTCATCTAGGTGCTTCTCTCAGACCTCCAGAATCCTTTGGGATTCTGTACCTTTTCTTATGTGTCTGATCAACCTTATCCCTGGGGATCACGAGGAAGGAATGCACAAGTGTTATCACCGTACACTCACCTTCCCAGCCTCTAGGCCTGACCTTACTCTCCTATCCCCACAAATCCGGTACACATCAGACACTGCTAATACAGGGCTACCTGTGCTGTCAATGTTAAAGAAGGTCATTGTCTTGTTGCACCGACCATAGGTAAAGTCTCCTACCCTGGGGGCATCCTGGTCAGCCCTATAGATACAGTGATAGTCATGGTTGGGGTGTCCCTGAGCAGACAGTCAGTCAGAAGAGACCAGCTAGCAAGAAGAATAAGTAAGTTTGCAATAGAAAGCGTGGAAGCATGCTGACTTCCCTCTAGCTTCACAGACGTGGCACTGGTCAGCAGGACTTGGAAAGGACCATCGTAGCGAGGCTCCAGACTCTCTCCCTGGTGTCTCTTTACCACCACGTAATCTCCAGGCTTCAGGTTATGCATCATGAGGTCTCTGTCTGGATCTGAAAAAGGAATCAGAAACACTTTTGCGGACCTTTTCAAAGGCCTGGCTCAACTGTGTGGCATGTTCCACCTGGTTTCCTGCCATCAGCTATAGGGTCTGTGGGAAGTAGGGGCCTAGTCTGGGTGCACAGCCAAAAAGTACTTCAAAGGGGGACAATCCCATCTTTCTGGTGGGCGTGGTCCTAACTGAATGATGGTCAGCAGGAAAGCACTCGCGCCATGGTTTTCCTGTTTCTTCCATGGCCTTCTGGATCTCTAACTTAAGAGTGCCGTTTAGTCTTTCAATCCCACCACTAACTTGGGAAGGGCAAGGGGCGTTCAGGGCCTGTTCTACACCCAGGAGGGACAAGGTTTCAGGTCTTTACCTGTCCAGTGAAGTGGGCTCTGCGACCGGACTCTATGGTCTCTGGAAGTCCAAACCTGCAGAAAAATCTCACTCACCAACTTCTTTGGCTGCAGCTCTGGCAGTAGCCTTGGTCATGGGAGAAGCTTCTGGCCACCCTGGAAAGAGATCAATGCACACAAGCACGTATTCCTACGTACCAATTTTTGGTAGCTGGATAAAATCCATCTGCAGTCTCTGGAAGGGATACAGCAGCTTGGGTGTCACCTTCTGTGGGGTCTTTTCCCCCTACCCGGGTTGTGGCGGGCACAGACTATACAGGCTTTCACTAGTCTAGTGACAGGGGTAGTAATGCCCGGGGCAAACCACTGGTGGTTTATGAGCACTAGCATGGCCATTTTGGATATGTGTGTGTGTCCGTGGGCTACTTGACTTACTGTCGGGTGCAGGGCTCCTGCCAGGCACACCCTCTCTCCCAGCATCCAGGTCCCATAGGCATCTGGGCTCCAGCTTTCCTCCACTCTTCCTTCACTTCTGATGACACTCGGGCCACCAGGGACTGGAACATCTGTGGATCAAACTTTTAGCTCAGAACTCACCGCTGAGGCTTCAGGACAGTCTCTGGGTTCCATCTGTGCAGCTGCCTTCGCCATCCCGTCAGCCACATACTTGCCCTTGGCTTGTGGAGTTACCAAATTGTGTGTGCTTTTTCTTGCTTTTTCCCCACCTCTTGTGGAAGTAAGAGAGCATCCATGAGCTCTTTAACCAGCGTGCCATGCTTAAAGGGGGTCCCTGAAGAGGTGAGGAAATCTCTAGCCTTCCATATGGGTTCATAGTCGTGTTTAGACCCCAGGACTATACCTTGAGTATAGATGTTCGCCCTTTTACCTTCCACCAGCTGTAGCGCTTCCCTGAGTGCCGTCACTTCACCTCCTGCGCTGACCTGTGTGGAGGGAGTGGTTCTGCTTGTACTACCTCATGTGCGCCACTGACCACTGTATATCCAGTGTAGAACCATCTGTCTTCTCCTGCAGACCTGGAGCCATCTATGAGAAAAAAACTCAACATCTGGGTTAATTACCCTGCTCTCCCCCCCTCTCTGAATCCTGGAAGACTGGCGATAGAACGAAGGATTCAGAGCTGTGCACCTTATCAGTGTATCCTGGGGAATCAGGAGTGCACACTGGAGTCTGAGCTGTCTGGCCTTGGCTCACATGCTTGGGCTGTACTTGGGTGAGGACACTGTGCAAGGTATGTGGGGTTTGCACTGCAACTGAGTGATCTAGGGTCTAGGATCAGCTCATGAGGGGCTCCCCTCACGACTGAGTCTAACCGGGCCTAATAGTGGGCCACTGGGGAGGCCACCACGTTCCTGGGCTAGGACACCTGTCTCCTAGATACTCAGTGCAAAATAAAACAAAAGGTCTGGTTCAGTGGGGTGTGCCTAGGGCCGGGGCAGACAGGATTTGCCAGCTTAAGGCTATGGAATGCATCAATTGCCTCCTGACTAAGGGCAAATGGGGAAGAGGCAATTCAGTCAGAAAGGGGCAGCATTGGGCTGGAGGCAGCAGACCTTATCCCAGGCCTGCAGGAGCTGGCCAGTCCTAGAATCATGTGAAGAGGCTTAGGGCCTCAGGGCAGGGGCACATTCTGGACTGCCAGCTTTCTCTCCTCTGCCAGGTATCTGCCTGTGGCTGAGAAGCAGTGGCCTAGGAAGACCACCTTCTCCTGGCAGTACCGGAGTTTGTCTCTGGGAACTTTGCAACCCTTCTGGAACAGAAAACACATAAGGTCAATAAATGCATCCTGGCAAACAAAAACAGTAGGTCCTCCACATACTGAAAAAGAGAACATCCAGTAAGGGGCTAGTCTGTCAGTCTACTCCCTATAGGGCTGTGTAGTATGGAATACTGGCTGGGTGAGTTTTACCCCCCTTGTGGGAATCTACATCAGGTATACTGGAATACTGAACTGGTAAAGGCAAATAGGTCCTGGCAATCTTCATGCAGGGGCACAGAGAGGAAAACATTTGCCAAATCAATAACAGTGAATAAAAGGTCACTCTCAGGGACTGCTGCCAGTTTGGGCTAGGGACCACTGGGCTTCAGTGCACTCATTGGCAGCTTAGAGATCATGGACCATCCTACATGTATCTGGCTGTTCTTTCTGAGTCTTTTCTTGACCGGGAATGGGCTAAAATCATCATCGGACTAGCAGGGGAGAGTTCTACAATGCAAGGCGATGACTCTGTTTGGGGGGGCTGTTCTCGCTGACATCCTTGTCCATAACCACCCACCTTGTCTTGCCCTGTCGGGGCCGTCTCCGCCACTCACTACAGTAATGTCTCCTCCCCGCAACGCCCACTTGGGTTGGCCGGTTGAGACTTCCGGAGATGTTGTCTGTCACGAACCCGACTCACCGGAGTTCACACACGGGGATACCTACTCTATGGAGTCCCAGAATTTAGCCCTTAAGCTCCGCCCACTTCCACAAAATGGCGTCCTTACGCTAAATTTACTCCACAGAATTTCCACCCCAGCCAATCCACTGCCACCACCCACGAGTTACTTATGCAAAGAAGGCCGTAGGCACCTCAACCACACAGACAATGTACCCTGATGATAACTCAGCACATGCACACACTACTTACACGATATTACAATTATAAACTCACACAGAACATGCAATCGCTTACTACATGGACTATGCTAATAATGACCTCTGGTAACGTGATTCCCTTTAGAGACTCAGATTCTTTAAGGCTACAAGCAGAGGCTTATAAAAAAGTTTTAATTTACATAAAAATGCAGTACACTCAAAGAATTAAATTGTCAGATAAAATGAAAAAAGGATTAAAACAATACACATACAATACTTACAAACAGTTAGGGAAGAGCGAAACAAAAAATTCTTGCTAGTGGAATAGGAAGAAATTCTTTGGCCCGAGGACAGGGCATAAGCATCGATCCAGCCTTCTATTGTCATAGAGTCACCCAGACTGAACACTACTATGTGGCTGCTTCATTAATTTAAGCCCAGGTGATTTTTGACCCCCACCCCTGGCTGTGATGTCACTGTGAGGGGGATTTTTCTATCCCCCTCCCATCAGTGAGATACTTTTTGGGTCTGGGTTTTTATCAGAACCCCATAACTTTTGATTGGGAGATGGCACAATTGTGCCATGGCTTCCAACCAAACGGGCATGTTATTCCCATTAACCCCATACCAAACTCGGGGTGTCTTAGCCTAATATCAGGGGTGTTCTGCTATTGACTGCCTTCCATTGCAGCTAGGAGTGTGTCTAGACCCCATAACTGTCCTGTGTAACTTGGGACCTATAATTATGAATTATGTCCCAGTTAAGGGCAGCTATGATATTCCCCTTTGTCTGAATTTGGAGGGAAAAACATGCAGTCTCTGGCTTCTTTTCATCCCCCACTAACTAGACTACTCTGGCCGAGAGGTGTTAATTTTACCACTTAGGAAGACCATGCTTCTCTGATCAAGCATAGACTCCCTGGGGTTTTATAACCACCCTGCCAGGCTCATCTTCTGGCTGATCTTAAACAAATAGAGCCTAATGATTTATAACAGGCAGAATGAAACAACACAAAGAAAGAATAAAAAAAAAAATATATATATACAACAAACTGTGGAGGAGTAATATTATTATCACATTGTCAATCTCACTTTGGCGTGGTCTGTGAAACATCCTCTATTCCCTCTGTACGTCAATGTGTCAGAGTCCCTCCACCACATCTCCAGCCCAGTGTTCTGTGCTTCCTATAAAGTTCTGGCCAGACTCCACGTCTCAATAAAATCCAGGTACACTTGTGTTGGTTTTTAATCAAAAAGGAACAAAAGTCAATCATAGGCTCTGTAATACAGTTGGGGGGCTCATTCTTGCTTAGTCTGTTCATGGGGTACACAGGAGGACATCACATCATACTGTATTCTTGTTCCACAATCAAATAAATTCCTTCAAGTCTTTTTTAGATTGTCAGGGAGAAGTCTAAACGCAGCGATCTACCCCTCCTAAATGGAAAAGTTCTCACTAGCCTGTAAACGACGAGATAACAGAACACAGATTCCAAGCAACTCAATATGGAGAAATTCAGTTTTCCGTGAACATCAAGGTCACTATCGTCTCTCTCGTAGATAAGACAGACACAGCACATGTCAGTTCTTCACAAAACAAAACGCAGCTTCAACAGCCCCCACCCTTTAATGTCAGATCTCTACTCACTTCAAGCCAGCCTTCTGCCTGTGCATACCACTTTCTGTCCTTAAGCCAGCCGCTTTTCTCCTCTAAAGCGGTTTCCCACTTAAGTACATTCAAGGGATCATCTGACATACCCAAACCCTTTAAAATTTCACTACTACCTTTTGTCCATCTCTTTCCCTTCATGTGGGACACAATCTGAGAAGCTTTTCTAGGTCCGCACCCTTGGCTTACTTTACTTTGTTCACTTCCCATTATAGCAGTGCGGACCTCTAAGGGTTACTCTTGCCTGTCCCACAGCTCCAACCAGATAACACCACAGACTGTCTGACCATCCGTCACTGTCCAGTCTCTGTCCATCACCTTACAAAGTGGTTCTTTGCCAAAAACTCTGAGCTTAGGTTACAGTGAACAACAGTGGCAAATATATAACACAGGGACAGTCTTACCCGGTCCGTCCAACTAGTGAACCAGAAGTGACATATCAAGGCAGACAAGAAAAATTAATATCTTACCCTGAGAGCGCTCTGGTCAGTTCTGTTCACCAAGCCGGCGGGGACCCTTCACGGAGGCTGTCTCGGTGTTGTTGTTGTTTACTTCTAAGCCCACCCAGGAAAGGACGCCAAATATTGTTAGGGATTTTTGTGCAGGGCCCCAACAGCCCTCTTGACTTTTGTAAGGTGAGTCCTAATTAACCCTTTGAGGGAGGATGAGATAGCTGCCGGCAGCAAGCTGACAGAGTAAATGCAAGACACAGTCGGTCTTCCGATGCACTCAAATCAAACTGTTTATTTCAAACAGATACAGCTATATTTTAACACATAGAGATCAACATTTGGGGTGTTGATAAGGTACTTAGATCCTATTGGCCATTATGCTTTTGTACCAGCACATTCTGGGAAAAATGACTAGGCCTTGTTTACAGCCATGCGTATCTACACAATGGCTCCTAGAAGCTTCTTCATAACCAAAATAAATAACAAGAATACAGAGGCCCAAAGCACGGTAAGAAATGCCAAGGATATTGTGAAAAGGCAAACAACAGTTTGAATGAGAAAAATAGCTGAATTAAAACATTTAACTCTATAGCTTTTAAGAGGGAAGCATACCCCCCAAGGTGGCCGCTGTATCTAAGATGGCGGACAGTAGTCAAGATGGCGTCCGAAACCAGTGCGACCTCTTTAACACCCAGGCAGCTAAGGATGTGTTGCTTTAAAATACTAGTGAGTGGAGATTGTCCTGTGTGGCCTGTGACTGCAGGAGGAGGCTATAGATCCTGTCTTATGAACTCTATGCTGAGGACCTGGGTGTCCACAGAGAGGGCTCTGAGTGCCACCTCTGGCACCCGTGCCATAGGTTAGCCTAGGGAAAAGATCAGCCACCCAGCAACAGCTAATGGTTGCCCTAACTTCTTCCCTAAGAACATTTTGCAGACACTAAGTCTTAAGTCAGACCCCCTGTGTACCGTCATGAGAGTCATAGATGTGTTTGTTCCTTTCTGTCGCACTTATTTGTAAAGAAACCAAGATAAACAGGTCATGGAATATAAGTCTTTGGTGAGTTGTCAAGCTTTCCACTTGTGATCACACAACAGATAACTGGAACTGAAATAAAGTACAATAACAGAATAGATGAAGCTTTCTATTCTGTTCTCGCCAGGCTATTTCTTAACTTCTGTCACATCCTGTCACGTGGTTGGTTTCCGAGTCTTCGATCCTATTGCAATAGAATTGCAATAGTTTTACTTTCCTAAGAGACACTATTAGGATCCTTAAAACCTCTAAAGAGATGGGGGGGGGGGAGCTGTTGCTGGGTGGCTGACCTATTCCCTAGAACAAATGCAGTTTGCAGATCATAGATTCCTGCAAACTGAGCTTTGCTCTTTGGGAGGCCTGCTTTTAATGCTGAATCCAGCACCTCGTTCAATTCTTTGCTTTTGATAAAGCAGAGTTTTTCCTCTGGAATATACATTTTTTTCTTGTTTAATGATCTGAGACACCCAACAATCTGTAATGAACTGCTCCCAGGCACTCAAACATGCCGTGGAATGAACAGTGTTCCAATTGACCAGATTGACCCCTTCTGGAGGTTCTGGGTCTGTAGGAACTACCTCTGGCTGATGAGGAGCCTCTTGACTTGGCTGACTCCTTGTACGGTCCCTGGGAATAGCCACAGGTCTGTCCCTGGGACTTGTATGACCGACCCGTTGTATGAAGGGGATGTTTAAAATTTTGGGCAGGCTTTTTAAAATCTGCAAAAAAAATTTCCTAGCCCTTTATCTTGCTTTTACCACCTGAATAAACTCTGGTCCAAAGAGGTTAGCTGTTTCCAAATTAGGAAACTTGTGTTTTTGGGGCCAAGTCTAGCATCCCAGCAGCAGTGAGCTTTCTCAGATTAGTGTCAAAATTAAAGGTTTGGCCCACTATTAGAACCGCTCTGCTTATGGCCTTTAGCAGCGCTATCTTAGACGCTAGCAGCCTCTGAGTGTTATTCTCTAAGCTGCCCTCCTGTTCTGCCTTGGACAGCATAAATAACAGGGGACCGACCGCGTCCATCATCTTAAACTGTATGTTACATAAGAAGGCGTCCAGACTATCTGGAGTACTAGAGATTCCAGCAATGGACAACAGAGCTGGATCAATATCTGGGGCAATAAGCGCTTGTATTTCCAGAACACCAATTTGTTTGTGTAACACTAGACCATCCTCCTTGACTAGTGTGGTCCTGAAAGCTAGACTTGCAAAATCTCACACGTCTGAGTATTCTGCTATGGCCCAGCGCTGGTTAAATAGTTTATTGGGAGATTTTTCCTTTTAGCCCCACTCTGGTCATTTGTATTTCGCTGCGTTTCCCCCTCTCAAAAGACGAGGCGGACCTGGTGACCGTCTCTGACTCCTGATCGACCTCTTCTGGGAGCTCTGTGCCTGGGGACATGTATGATGAAGTGAACACTTCATGGAACTTGTAGTTCGTTATGTCGCTCGAACGAGACGAAGGAGCTGCAGCGTTAAGTTGTTAAAGACGGAGTGTGTACCAGCCCCTCTGTCATTCTCACTAGAGGTGCTATAGCTACGAGTCGCCCTTTCCTCAGGGTCTGACTGGAAGGTGTCTGACACGACCACCTTCTTTTTGCTCCTCTTGTGCTCAATAACTTATTCCTCTGTTGTTGAGAAAGAAGTGTATATCTCTCTCAGCCTCTTTTTTGTCGCGCTCGAGTGTACTTGTGCATTGTCAAAATAAGGACTAATACACTCGCTGTTCTGCCTATGCACAACACGGCGTTGTATGTAGGCACTCACAACGTCGGGGCCACGACGCAAACCTCAACGCCGGCACCAAGCTGCTCACCACAATGGCACTGGCCACTTTACAGTGGGATAAGAAGAGCTATGAAGATGGCCGCCGCCCAGCAGGAGAGTTCATCCATCCGGAAAGAAGTACTGATTTTTTCTTATATGTTATATATATGATGGGGCAGATTTATCAAGCAGTCTGAAAGTCAGAATATTTCCAGTTGCCCATGGCAATTAATCACAGCTCAGCTTTCATTTCACCAGTGCTCATGAATATTTTAAAGGGGAGCTGTGATTGGTTGCCATGGGCAATTGGAAATATTCTGATATATTTTGTGTCCCATTATGTGAATACTGCACAAACAAACTAGAGTGGGACATTTCACCCAGTTTTTTTTTTATTTTTTTGAAAGTCTCAGATGGGTCTCGACTATATTCCTTCTCGCATTTCGCACCAGAAAACGTCAGACCTTCCATCATTTACTTTCAAATTTTTGTCAAAAATAAAGTCAAGAAAACAACCAAATACATTTTAACAAACAATTTGTCTCCACTTCGTGACCTTCCACATCCCTTCTGCATCTAACCCCTTCCTTTTGTCCCATAAATAACATATATACATTTTCCCAAGAATCATCTCCACACACTCTTGCACACGTACTTCTTTTTTCTTAAATACATAAGCACATCTCACACCCCATAACATTGCCTTAATACAAGCCATCATTAGCCAAAACACCCTTGCTTCTTTCTTCCCACCGTTCACCAAACATACAATTTTCAAAGGTTAAAAAATGAACTCCTTTCAATTCCTTACACAGTGGTCCTACTTTCCTGGTGTATCCACAATTCCAGAATAAATGTACCAACCCTTCACACCCTCCACAATTCTCCCTAGGGCACTCATCAGTTATAACAAAACCATGACTTTTTTGAAAATCATGCAGCGGTAACACCCCGTGTCAACTTTGCCACAAAATTTCTTTTTGTACATTCGACAATCCATCCTCTGCTCCTCTCTCTCATACAACTTTAGTATCTTCACCTTTCACCATATTAATACTCACTTCTAACTCTTTACTTTGGATTAACTTCACTATCCCCCTCTTATTTATCAAAAACTCCTTACTAAGCCCATTCAGTTCATACTTCCTCAGAAACTTATTCAACCATTCATACCTCCTCGGCCATTCAAACACTACCGGTTTCATTAAACAACTTTCCATCCATCCTTCATTAATAAACAAACTTCCACCACTATACTTACACATACAAGCCAACAAACTCTCTTTTTAATAGATCTTAACACAAACGCCAAAACATTCACCCCCACATACACCTCCAAATTAGGAAACCCCAGTCCACCTTTATCAATGCTTCTCATGACCACTTCTCTCTCACTCTCTCATACTTTGAACTCCAAAAAAAACACAAAAAGAACCCGGTTTAACCTTCTTAATTCCACCATATTAGGTGGAAAGACTACCGCTATATACAAAATAATAGGTAAAATAACATTTTTTATTTTTTTTAACTGAATTTTTTAAAACATGTAAAGTACAGATTCTACTTGAACACAAAACATCTACCGGATCTCCGGTCTGCAGACATTGTCAAAATTACAATCTTCAGTAATACAAAATAATATATACATATATAGAAAGTACATAATCTATAAGTCATGTATATGGAATCACATCTAACCGGGATATATGGCTGGAATAGTGACCATAAACAGTATACCAACTTCACAAACATCAGGAGGGGGATGGGAAGTAAGGGCGGGGGGAGGGATGGTCCCTAGTATCCGATCCAACGGATTTCCGTTCTACTTATAACTCCACTGGTACCCTATGGAGATAATGCCCAGTATTCGTCCCATGGGTTCCATACTTTTGTGAAAAGGTCTGACTGGTTATTCATGGAAGCTGTCATTGTCTCCATACTTCGGACTTCTCTCACCCTAGCCAATAACTGTGTGTGGTTTGGAGGAGCCCGTCTTTTCCAGTGTTGTGCAATCAGACAGCGAGCTGCGGTAAGGATGTGAAGGCAAACCTTCCTAACCGCTTTCGCCATCGGTAAGGCGGAAACATTCAATAGGTAGAATAGAGGATTCAAAGGAATATCTACTTTGAGGATTTCTTTAAGCAATTTCCTCACATCCTCCCAGAACGGCTGTATAAGAGTGCATGTCCAGAAAATATGTTGCAGGGAGCCTCTCTTTGACCCACATCTCCAACACCTGTCCGATACATTTGGGAATATGCGATGCAAGAAGGCCGGGGTATAGTACCAATGGAGAAGCAATTTATATTGATTCTCTTTATAGGCCGTGCACATGGAGGTCTGAGCTGCGTATTGCCATATGCGCTGCCACGACTCTCGAGCTATCGGGGCCCCAACGATTTCCTCCCACTTGGCCATGTACGGGTGTGAAGGGGTAGCTTCCGGATCAGGGTGTAGCAGCAGTAGGTATATCACCAAAATCAGTCCTGCAGTATGGGTTGTCGTTTAACATATGTGTTCAAATTCTGTGGGTTTGGAAACCCTATCTGATTTACTGACATTCTGTAAAAAGTGACGTATCTGTAGGTAATGATATCGTGAGGATGGTGGGATACCAAATTTCTCTTGGAGTGTTTCAAACGGCAGAATTTTCTAAGTCATGTGATCTACTATATCTGCGAAGCGGAATAGGCATTTTTCATGCCATGGCTTCACATCTCTCCCTATCATAAAATCTTCTGTCTCTGTGTTGTAAAGGAAGGATTGCAATGGGGGGCTTTGGTGATGCTAGTGGGAACTTGGCTTTACAAGTGTTCCATATGCTCAATGTAAAGTTAATAGGGCCTAGCGCCATGGTGGGAGGTGAGAGGGATCTCTGAGACCACAGATAAGAGTTAGGATGGTATGGGGCCAGCCATAACTTTTCAATTTCCATCCACTTTGAGTAGGCCCAAAGTTGCGACCAAGCTGGGATACGCATCAAATGTGCTGCCCAGTAATACTTAATTAAATCTGGCATTGAGAGTCCACCCTTCAACTTATGCGAGAGCATGACGGATTTAGCTACTCGGTGTCGCTTTTGAGCCCACACAAAGTGAAGGAGGGAAGCTTGCAGGGATTTGAGCACTTTCATGGGAACCGGGATCGGGAGTGTTTCAAACAGGTACATCAATTTGGGGAGTATTGTCATTTTCACAGAGGCTATTCTTCCGAATAGGGACAACGGCAAACCATTCCATTTATCCAGTAAAGATCGAATTTCTCGGATTAACTTCGGGAAATTATGTTCGTAAAGAGTTTTGTAGGAAGAGGTGAGGCTTATCCCTAAATATTTTAGCGTATCCGTTTTCCAGGAATATTTATAATTTGACTTTAACAATGCTACCGTCTCTTCTGGAATGTTAATGGGCAAGGCCCATAATCGATGCGGGTATGGGTGCCATGGGGCGGGGAAAAAAACGAGAATGCCTTATCTCTAGGTCTCTAGGTCTACAGACTCGCCATAGGTCATATAGGGCAAAGCGTCTCACCAATTTGCGAAACTCAGTGGCTAAACCCTTTTTGGATCTGCTTACTGGGGCATTTGCGAGTGCTAGTCTATCCATAGATTCGGAGAAGATAAGGTTGAAGTCTCCTCCAACTAGAAGTGGTGCTGGCGGGAGTTTCACGGTTTTGTTCAGGACCTTATTTAGAAACCTTATCTGGGAGGAATTTGGAGCATAGACATTGCAGAGATGAATCGAGTTTCCATTTAACGTTTCTCTCAAAATAATGTATCTACCCATTGGATCGGTTATTGCTGATACCACCTGCACTGGGCATGTGGTGGAAAGTAGGATCGCCACCCCCGCCTTCTTGCTATCATGCGATGCAGTGTATGTCACCGGGTACATGTGATTTGTAAAATTAAACGTGCCCTTTGAGTCAAAGTGGGTCTCCTGCAGGAAGACAATATCTGCTTTATGTAATTTAAGTTCTTTGAGCAGTAGTCTGCGCTTTGCAGGAGAGTTCAGCCCCTTAGCGTTAAGTGTGATAATTTTAACCATGTTGTAAGGCCTACCAATCTTCTGACCCTAGAAAAAAGATTACCTCCTTTTCCCGGTCCAATCTGGCGTACTATTCAATCCGAATTAGTTTGATGGGGAGAGGGAATAGGACTGTCTGCAGTACTATTCAAATCAGGCCCCGGACAGCTCCGTTCCTCAGACAAGGGGGGCAGTCAAGCTTCGTTTAAGGCGTATCAGCTAGGATATCTGAGGGCGGAGGATGGGGAAGGGGTAGGATAAGAGAGGGGGGAGGGAGGGGAAAGACACAAGACAAGTCGTACAAATAAAACAATACCAACTTAGTATAAACACTCAGAGGTGTGGAGGAGACCCCTTTCCTCTGGTTAAGGTATCGCACCAACCGCTCCTGTGAAATCTACAGGAGTGTACAGCCGATTGGCTTAGTCTACCCTGGATTACCCAGGGGAGCCTAAGTATGACCCTTAATGTGGGGGTAAACGCGGCTAGAGCCCCCCTCTACAGATTTTATTACGCCTCTAGATAAATCAAAACTAATGGTTTCGTTAGATGAATCTAGTATAGAAAACAACAATGTCCTGATCCCTGGCACTATCAGGATGTATATAAGACCGGCATTAATATTCAACTACAGTAGCCCGTAGACAATGCAGAGTGTCCCCTAGAAAAATTCTTTTTTTTTTGTTTTAAAAAAGGATACCACTACGAATATAGGACAATGCTTAGAGTGGCGGTCCCCTTTGGGAACCCCCTGAAGGCCTTCTTCTTTTCTTCTTCTGGACTGTTTCCCAGACTGGTGGTAACATAGGAGGCGGGTATCCAATTTCCCTGTCCCTTATATCTGGCGCTGGGTTCCAGATCATAGTAGGATCGTAAGGTAGCCGATCTTCCTTCTTTAGTTGCTATAAGGGCAAATGGAAAGCCCCATTTGTACAGGATGCCATGTTGCCTCAAAGTGTCCAGCAGAGGGTGCAGGTGTCTCCTTTTCTGTAGGGTAATCCAGGAAAGATCTTGGAACAACTGGACCTTTGCTCCCCTAAATGCCACTTCTCAGTGCTTTCTTGCTGCAAACATTATCCGCTCCTTAAGCTCAAAGTCTTGCAAACAACAAATAATGTCCCTTGAATTATCGGTCGATGATTTGGATCGCAATGCCCAATGGGCTCTTTCAAATTTAATTTGTATAGTGTCATCTTCCAATATAGTAGAAAACAGAGATGTCAGGGTGGCTTTCACATCCTCTTTTCCATTTGCCTCCGGGACCCCCACGCACTCTTATATTGTTCCGTCTACCCCGGTTGTCTAAATCTTCCAGGTGTCTAGTCATGTCTCTCATAGCGTCAGTGTGAGAGGCTACAGTCATCTGGACTTGTGACATAGTGCGTCTATTGTCATCAGTGGTAGTTTCTAAAGTTTCTATACGGGTCGACATATTCTGTAGGTCATGTCGCATCTCAGTGATCTCAGACTTAAAGGCGTCTTTGACCTCAGTAAGAAGCATCTTGAAATCCTCTTTAGTAGGGAGATTCTGTAAGTATGCATGCAAAGATGTTATCTCTTGCAGAGAGGGATTATTCCCTTCAGGTTCTGTTTGTGATTCAGGGGATGAGGCCCATACTGGGGACGGCTCCTGGTATCTTGCAAAAGACGGTGTGGCCCCTATATCATCTTCCTGCATATCCTCTGAGTCCGATTGTGGGGGGTCTCGGGTATGGGGGGCACGCACCTCCCATTGAGGTTTTGGCAGATGAGGTGACGTGGGTAAGGCCCTCTGAAGGCATACAGACTGCGCTGCTGCACTATATGATTTCCCCTGAATTGTGGTGCAGGGTTTGGGAGGGGATTCTGTGGGCCCTCTTTCAGAGTCATACTTTTGGGGGCTGCCTGGCCACTTCTCTTTCCCCGACGTGCCCGGGGACTTGGGGGAGTATCCTCCTGCGGAGGTTTTATGTACGGCCTCCGGAGATGTCTGCCTCCGTGCCGTTAGTGCTGCCTTTGATTGCTGTGGCAGTTTAGCCGACTCACCCTTCCCTTTGCTCGTTGGTGGATTAGCGGAGCGTCCTGCTGCTGCAGTCGGAGACATGTTTGCCTCCTGGGTGGGCGCGTGTCTCTCCGGCACTTCCTGCGTCTCTGAAGAGGGCGGCGGCACGTGCTGTGCCGGTCCGGGTAGCGAGAGGACCGGCCTCAAGTAACGGTCCAGGGGCCGAGATTTCAGCCGGGACGGCTTCTGATGTGAAGCTGCGGGCTTCTGCTCCCTCTCGGAGCGTCTTCTGAGCTTCGGTGCCAGCGTGCACTTCTGTTAGAGGGCGAAATCAGCGCCAGGGACCCGAAACTTAGCTCTCACGCAGCCATCTTAGACGGTGGCTAGCCAAACCCCCAAAAATAACATTTTTAATAATCATAATTTTTCCAAAAAAAGTCCACTGCCACAACCTCCACATACATCATTTCCTTTCAATCCTGTCTCTAACATCCACCCAGCATGCACTTCCATCCAACTTTTTATTAAACTTAATCCCCAAAATTTTAATCCCATCCTCCACTTTATTTAATCCAATATCCTCCCTTAAATCATTCGCCCCCAAACACCATATACTCACTTTTACTCCAATTCACTCTAAAGGCCCCACAAAATATCGACACTAACAGCTTCACTCTTGTAACCGCACTTTCACAATCGCACACCACACACGTCATCCATGTAGCCATTCTACTCCCTACCACCACTTCCAGGAACCATAACACCTCTTATCACCTCATCTCTCAGCGGCCGCCCTGCCTTACTCCTGAACTAACTCTTATCCTCCGTCCAGTAACTCCATTAACCAATACACAACTAAAAATGCCGCCATATAAACTCCTTATACGCCTCACAAAATCACCCAGTTCTTCATCTCTCCTCACACCCTCCAGGATGGAAGAGTCTCTGAGCAACTGTGCCCTCCCCCTCACAACCAGCGCCCCGCCCACACTGATCACATGATTTATTACATCATCACAGGTCCTTACACAGGCCAATACTTCTCCTCTATACACAGGTATTCCTGGGAAATCCCCGCCCTCAGTGACATCACACTCCCAGGGTCACATGACTAGTGGATAGTAAGCACGAGGACGTGTTTGAGGTATAGAGTGTCCTGCACTGAGGAGAGAAGAGGTAAGTGACCAGAGGAGGGACTACAACTCCCAGCATGCTCCAGGAGCACACACACTATATGGAGGGACTAAAACTCCCAGCATGCTCCAGGAGCACACACACTATATGGAGGGACTACAACTCCCAGCATGCTCCAGGAGCAAACACTATATGGAGGGACTACACCTCCCAGCATGCTCCAGGAGCACACACACTATATGGAGGGACTACAACTCCCAGCATTCTCCAGGAGCACACACACTATATGGAGGGACTACAACTCCCAGCATGCTCCAGGAGCACACACACTATATGGAGGGACTACAACTCCCAGCATGCTCCAGGAGCACACACTATATGGAGGGACTACAACTCCCAGCATGCTCCAGGAGCACACACTATATGGAGGGACTACAACTCCCAGCATGCTCCAGGAGCACACACACTATATGGAGGGACTACAACTCCCAGCATGCTCCAGGAGCGCACACACTATATGGAGGGACTACAACTCCCAGCATGCTCCAGGAGCGCACACACTATATGGAGGGACTACAACTCCCAGCATGCTCCAGGAGCGCACACACTATATGGAGGGACTACAACTCCCAGCATGCTCCAGGAGCACACACAAAATATATGGAGGGACTACAACTCCCAGCATGCTCCAGGAGCACACACACTATATGGAGGGACTACAACTCCCAGCATGCTCCAGGTCCCTCCATGTGGGGTCCAGTATGTGCTATTAGTGAGGAGCGGCACAGTCCAGCGCCATCACTCCTCCCTCAGTCCAGTGACCTCCCCTCCAGTGTCTGGAGAATCCCCATCTGTCACATCACACATGTCATGGACACAATTGCTTCATATAGAGTTTGCTCTTAGTTCTTGTCATGTTTCCTCAGGTTCTATAGATCCAGGACTCCCAGAGGTTTCTCCTAAAGATGATCCTTTCCATCAATGATCCCCCAGGGATCCGGGAGAAGGACAGAGAGCAGATGGCGGCCAGGATCCTGGAGCTCACCCTGGAGATGATCTCCTTGATAACCGGAGAGGTGAGAGTCTCCCAGGACACGGCTCTTATCTCTAGGAATAACAGCGGGAAATGACTGGAGAGGTGAAGGATTCTTAGGATCTATGTAGTGATCAGTGTCTCCCCATACACAGGATTACACAGTAGTGAAGAAGTCGTCTGGTGAGTGTGTGACCCCCCGTGTGTCAGGAGGATGGACCCAGAGCCCCATCACCGAGCCTCCACCTCATTCACTGATACATGAGCAGAAGATCCTAGAACTTACCTCCAGGATCACTGAGCTGCTGAGCGGAGAGGTGAGCGCTGCCGGGAATGCTGGGACATTGTACAATAACACAAGGGAGGGGTCCGGGTGATGACTGTGTCATTGTGGGTGTCAGGTTCCTATAAGGTGTCAGGACGTCGCTGTCTATTTCTCCATGGAGGAGTGGGAGTATATAGAAGGACACAAGGACCAGTACAAGGACATCATGATGGAGGACCACCAGCCCCTCACATCACCAGGTAAGAGGAGACCTTCCTGATTATAGAGGACAGAGCAGGTGTGAGGTCACCTCCTCCATCATCTCATCATCACATATAGACAATGTATCAGTCACTGTGTATATTTCCTATAGATGGATCCAGTCAGAGAAATCCACCAGAGAGATGTCCCAGTCCTGGAGATTCCCGAGATATTACACAGGAACCAGAGAGATGTCCCAGTCCTGGAGATTCCCGGGATATTACACAGGAACCAGAGAGATGTCCCAGTCCTGGAGATTCCCAGGATATTACACAGGAACCAGAGAGATGTCCCCGTCCTGGAGATTCCCGAGATATTACACAGGAACCAGAGAGATGTCCCAGTCCTGGAGATTCCCGAGATATTACACAGGAACCAGAGAGATGTCCCAGTCCTGGAGATTCCCGAGATATTACACAGGAACCAGAGAGATGTCCCAGTCCTGAAGATTCCCGAGATATTACACAGGAACCAGAGAGATGTCCCAGTCCTGGAGATTCCCGAGATATTACACAGGAACCAGAGAGATGTCCCAGTCCTGGAGATTCCCGAGATATTACACAGGAACCAGAGAGATGTCCCAGTCCTGGAGATTCCCGAGATATTACACAGGAACCAGAGAGATGTCCCAGTCCTGGAGATTCCCGAGATATTACACAGGAACCAGAGAGATGTCCCAGTCCTGGAGATTCCCGGGATATTACACAGGAACCAGAGAGATGTCCCAGTCCTGGAGATTCCCCAGATATTACACAGGAACCAGAGAGATGTCCCAGTCCTGGAGATTCCCGGGATATTAAACAGGAGCCAGAGGAGAACGTCCCACTGGATCATCAGGTAGGTGGAGCTGAGGTTCCTGTGAATCCTCTATAGATGGATGTAATGAAGCTACTGACCTTCTCCAGCAGCAGTGGGTGGAGGGCCTATGGGGAGATGTTGGTCGGACATAACTACAAATGGTAGAAGAGCAGGAGAAGTGAATAATCTTGTCCCTGGTGTCCATGAGTCTCCACCTCAGGATCGGGTCACATCGGGTTATGCAGTAATATAACCGGAACATTGATGTTGATGTGTAAAATATTGGGATGAATGTGGATCCCGTCTCCTCCTGCAGGAGATTATTCCCCTTAGTTCCTGGTTCTGGAGGTTTCTGTCCATCACTTGGATATAAGAGAATCTCTGGAGACATTTCCTTGTTTTCTCAGGTCCTTCATGTTGGATCTTTCCAGGAAAGTTGTGGTGGAAGGAGGAGCGGAGAGGAAATCCCCTCATCAGTGACAGAGGAGGGTAAGAGCCTTTCATGTATCTTGTGGGTTATTCTTCCCTTATACATTGCAGGGAGAGGTCACATCCAGGGGTCGGATCAGTCTGTATCTATATCTCCCTCATCCCAGGTAGAGAGCGATGTGTACTCAATTATAAGCCGAAGCACATAATATTACCACAAAAATACTGGGAAAGCCCATTGACTCGAGTATAAGCCTAGGGTGGTAAATGCATTAGTCACAGGCTCTCTCAGTATATAGCTACCCAGTCCCCACCCCCCTAGCAATTTTTGCAGATAGAAAACCGGATGCCGTCTCTATGGCTGGGGTGGTGGTGGTAGTAAGCCTGAAAAGTGAAGTGATTATATAAAAGATGGGAGGGGTTATGGTGTCACCTTCCAGGCTCATTTACATGTAGCAGTGATATGATACGTTACATCTTGGGACTGAGGTAGGAATCGCTGTGGCGCATGTACTTCCACCACTGAGGATTTCAGGACATCACTCCTTGCTTCCGGGTTGCCTCCTCCTTAGTTTCCTCTTCTTCTACCTTCTCATCCGGTCAGTGTTGGACTGGCGGTACCAGTTTCAGCACAGCCATGGGAAACGCAGCAGAATGTGCTGAAACATATGTGTGAGCAAAAGACCGAACACCACCCAAAGTAGAGAAAATGCCCCCAACCTCTGGAGTAAGTCTCTGGATCAACTGAAACTGTTTTTCAGTTCTGGGCACCGGTCCATAAAACGGAAGCCCTGGAGCTGGAGAAGGTTCAACGTAGAGACACAAAAACGATAAGTTCTGAGGAAAGATTAAAATCAACTAGATTTATAGAGACAACTAAGAGGGGACATGATAAACTTAAATATATGAATAGTCCATACACAATACATTATATGGTGGAAAGTTGTTCTAGATTAAATCAAATCAAAAGACAAGGGGCGGAGTCTGCATCTGGAGAAAACCAGGTTTAATCACCAGAGGCGACAGGACTTTTTTACTATAATTATGGTCAATCTGTGGAACAGGCGCTGATCACAGCAGGGACAGCAGAGAGCTTCAAGAAGGGTCTAGATGCCTTTTTACACCTAAATAACATTGCTGGTTATGTTCTATAGAATTGTTTCCCCTAAATCCCTTCCTCATCCAATCCCATCCCTTCCCTTCCTTGGTTGAACTTGATGGACATGTGTCTTTTTTCAACCGTATAAACTATGATACTATGAATGGCATGAAGCTCAAAGATCCGGCAGGGGTTGATGGGAGCAGCCGGCTTATAAGGAAAACCTGGAACTGGGCAGTGCCATACAGCGCCAATCTTCGTGAGCCAGCGCGCGCCCTAGGGCTAGGTGTGCTCTGTAGAGCGCTTGGCGACGAAGTTTGAGGCTGGGCAGAAGTATCTGCTGACTGGTACTGTTAGTATTTGAGGTCCCGGCTTCATGAGGTGCATAGGCTGCAGCAGCCCGGGGGCCAAAGTCGGACCCGTAATTGCCTAAAAATGGCAGGTGACAGTCCTGGGGCACTTGATGTAGTGAGTGTCCTGTATGAAGTCCAGATGGTGAGGGATTTACAAGAGAGTCACGGAGTATTGAGATATGAGCATCGGCTCTGCTCGTCAGTAGGCCACGCCCCTCTAATTGAATTGTATTGAATTTAAGGTTAGTAAGCAGACAGTAAGTTCCTGTGGTCAGTGTACACACAAATGGGTTGGAGAGCTCCCTCCAGAAGATGCCGCCATTCTTCCAGAGGAAGTTTGATGGCTAACAGTTCTCTGTCACCAATCGAATAATTTTTCTCAGTGGAAGAAAAAGTCTTTGAAAAGAAGCCGCATGAGTTCGGCCATTAGGCCCTATCTGGGTGAGCACAGCTCCTACGGTGGATGCATCCACCTCAAGATGAAAGGGTTTGTCTGTGTCGGGCTTAGTGAGCACAGAAGCCGAGGAAAAGGCGGACTTTAGCTTGGAGAAGGCTTCTTCAGCTGTAGGAGGCCAGGCACGTGGATTGGCACCTTTCTTGGTGAGTGCTACGATGAGGCAATGGACTTTATCACTGATCTGCCTGTCTCCTCGGGCAATACTGTCATCTGGGTGGTGATGGACTGGTTTTCCAAGATGTCCCATTTTGTTCCTTTTCGAGGTCTTCCGTCTTCTCCACGGCTTGCCAGTTTGTTCTTCAAACATATCTTCCAGCTGCATGGTCTTCCACTTCACATCGTGTCCGACCGAGTTGTCCAGTTTGTTTCCAAGTTCTGGCGTTCCTCGTGTAACCAGCTACAAGTCAACCTTGACTTTTCCTCTGCCTACCACCCTCAGTCGAAAGGCCAAGTAGAAAGGGTGAACCAGACTTTAGGCTGTTACCTCCGCCTCTTCGTCTTAGCCCGTCAAGATAACTGGACTGATCTGCTACCATGGGCTGAGTTCTCTTACAATTCCCTGGACTCTGGGTCTGCTGGCGCGGCTTTGTTCTTTGTGATCTACGGACGAGTCCCTCATCCTCCTCTTCCGCTGTCTACTCCCTCAGTTGTCCCTGCGTTAGAGGATCTGGTGCAGGACCTCAAATCAATTTGGGACCAGACCCACCAGTCTTTTCTCACAAGCCATTGACCGCACCAAGACCCAGGCTGATAAGAAACGTCGAACTCCTCCTGTCTTCTCTCCGGGTGACAAGGTGTGGTTATCCCCCAGATAAGTCTGGCTGAAGATACCAAGCTACGAACTTGATCCCCGATTCCTTGGTCCCTTTGAGGTAATCAAGCGCATAAATCAAGTGGCCTACAAGCTCCACCTTCCTCCATCAATGCGCATCCCGAACTCCTTCCATGTCTCTCTCCTGAAGCCAGTCATTTTGAACCGCTTCCCTCAGCAATCTTCTCCTCCTGCTCCTGAGGCTGATTCCCCTGATGTCTATAAAGTTAAGGAGGTCCTGGACATAAAGACCATGAGAGGTAAGCGATTCTTCCTTGTAGACTGGAAGGGGTTCGGGCCTGAAGAGAGATCCTGGAAGCCCGAAGAGAACATTTTGGATTGGACTTTCCTCCAGAGGTTTCTTGGGACCAAAATGAAGAGGGGAGACCTAAGGCCTCTCCGTCACACTGCCCTGGGCCCCTTTCCGAACTTACCTTTCCACGTTCCTGCTCCTGTCTGGACTAGGCCACGTGCGTGTCCCCTCTCCCCAGGCTGCGCCCGGCGGTACTTGGAGATTTAAAGGGCCAGCGCACAGGTTATTGGAGCTGGTCACTTTCGGCTCTGCTATTTAAACATGGCGTCTACCATCATTCCCTGCAGGATCTTCAAGCCATGTTTGTGAAGTGAAAGCCCTCCTGTGTTCTTAATTTATCAGCGTTCCTGCATTCCAGTTCCTGCTCCCGTGTTCCAGTCTGTTCCGTGTTCCTGTATCCGTGTTTCTGCTGTGAGTTCCAGTGTTCCTCCTGCGCTGTTCTCCTGCTGTCACCCCGGGCTCGGACTGTGTCCTGCATCGCTACCTTGGCTGCCACCACGGGCTAGTCGTACCCATGAAACTACCTGGTGGCACCATGTCGCAAAAAAATGCCATCACATGGCCCCAATAACGAAAAAGCTAAAATTTTATAGCCTACAAAAGGGGCCAATGAGGAAACTAAAATCCTGGCAGCTGCAGGTCCCTCCTTCCCTCCTGCGCCTCGCTGTGCGCCCATAAAACAAGTAACGGCCACATGTGGGGGGTCTCTGTACTCGGGAGAAATTGCATAACAAATATCTTTTGGAAAAGTGTAAATTTTAGGGCGAAATGAACGTATAACCGACAAAATTTGACCATTCTAAATTTCACCTCCATTTTGATTTAATTATTATGAAGATCTAAAAGGGTTAACAATCTTCCTAAAAGCTGTTTCTGATAGCTTGAGGGGTGCAGATTTGAAAATGGGTTGGTTATACAGGGGGTTTGATGCTAAATATTTAAAATTTAATTCAGAACGGTAATTCTGATATAGTAAAATAGTAAATTCCGAAAATACGTAAAAAAGCGATATTTGTAAGCTGTGTGACATCAAAATAAATTATCCAGACATTTCAAAAGTTATGAAAATGTAAAGTAGACATATGGGAAATGTTATGCAGCAACTTATTTAGGTGGTAATGATTTCAAATTTCAAAAATGGCTAATTTTTTAAAAAAATCATTATTTCTTTCTTTTTTTTTGTAAATAAACGCAAAACTTATCAGCCAAAATTTACCACTAAAATGAAGTAAAGGAATAAAACATGTGAGGGGAAAAACAATCTCAGAATCGCTTTGATAAGTAACAGTCTTCAAAAGTTTTTTTTTTTTATCAATTCTGTTTTTATTAAAAAATTTTAACCTCGAATGGATACAATATACATAAGCATGACGGTTTGTACATTTCAAAGATACAGAACATACCATGGTAAGAAATCTACTATTACATCTAGTCATACATATTCAAAGTATACAGCATCTACATATTATGAGGTAAGTAGCGATGACTACAAATCTTCAAAAGTTCTAACCATATAAAGCGACGCAAGTCAGAATCCAAAAAATGGGGATGAGCCTTTAGGTACGAAATGGCTGCGTCCTTAAGGGGCTAAAAGTATAAAGTGCTAAATGAGGAACGATTACCAAACCAAAAATTACCAAAACATGAAGTCTTAGAAAATACATAATGAATAAAGTGTGAGAAATAACGACTGCACTATACTAAATAAAATGCAATATAAAGGATGAGAAAACAAAATCACAAATGCAATCGATAAAATAGACAAATCATAAGACCCAAATAGCATAGATCGGTTGTTGGGAAAATATTTGAAGGGTCTTTTTAGAGATGCTATCCTGGAGTATCTCACTGCACATAACCTTATAATCCAGCTTCAGGTTTATGAAGGATCGGTCCTGTCAGACTAATCTGATCGGTTTCAACGTCGGGGTAAGTTCTAGTCTGGACCTGAGGGAGGCCGGGGATGTTGTATACAGTATATGAACTTTTCCAAGGTATTAGATACAGTGCCGTATAAAAGGCATACAATGAGAAATGCTGGGACTAGGGGAAAATCTGTGTATTTGAGTAAGCAATTGGCTTAGTGCTAGAAAACAGAGGGTCGTTATAGAGGTTTTACAAAGTAGACTTTCAATATTTGTAGATGATACTAAGCTCTGTAAAGTAATTAATAGAGAGGAGGATAGTATAATATTATATATAAATTTGTGGAAATTGGAGTCATGGGCTGCCAAATGGCAGATGAGGTTTAATGTAGATAAATGTAAGGTTATGGACTTGGGTCAAGGAAATGGAAATTTTATGTTTTAAATGGTAACTTTCTTGTTAAAACTAAAAAAAGACTTGGGGTATTGGTGTATAGTAAATTATGTTTTAGTGATCAGTGTCAGGCATCTGCTTCTAAAGCAAGTACATTTATGGGATGAATCAGGAGAGGAATAGATTATCATGGTGTTATGATAGTTTTACTTTTATATAAATCGCTGGTCAGACCGCACATTACCTGGTAGAACCGGAATGGGTGCAGAGAAAAGCAACCAAGATTATTAGGGGAATAGGGGGATTAGAATACAACGACAGATTACTAATTCAACTTAGAAAAAAGACGGCTGAGGGGAGACCTCATTACAATGTAAAAATACCTGAACAAGGGTCTCTCCAAATATCTTTTTATACCTGGGCCTGCCATCAAGAGTAGGGGAAATCCTCTACGCCTAGAGGAGAGGGGGTTCTACCATCACCATAGACAGGGGGCATCTTCTACACCTAGAGAAGAGGCAGTTCTACCATCACCATAGATAGGGGACATCCTCTACACCTAGAGGGGAGGAGGCTCTACCATCACCATAGACAGGGGACTACCTCTACACCTAGAGGAGAGGAGGTTCTACCATCACCATTGACAGGGGGCATCCTCTACACCAAGAGGAGAGGAGGTTCTACCATCACCATAGACACAGGGCATCCTCTACACCTAGAGGAGAGGAGGTTCTACCATCACCATAGACAGGGTGTATCCTCTACACCTAGAGGAGAGGTGGTTCTACCATCACCATAGACAGGGTATATCCTCTACACCTAGAGGAGAGGTGGTTCTACCATCACCATAGACAGGGGCATCCTCTACACCTAGAGGAGAGGAGGTTCTAGCATCACCATAGACAGGGGACATCCTCTACACCTAGAGGAGAGGAGGCTCTACCATCACCATAGACAGAGGGCATCCTCTACACCTAGAGGAGAGGAGGTTCTACCATCACCATAGACAGGGGGCATCCTCTACACCTAGAGGAGAGGAGGTTCTACCATCAGTATAGACAGGGGGCATCCTCTACACCTAGAGGAGAGGAGGTTCTAGCATCACCATAGACAGGGGACATCCTCGACACCTAGAGGAGAGGAGGTTCTTGCATCACCATAGACAGGGGGCATCCTCGACACCTAGAGGAGAGGAGGTTCTAGCATCACCATAGACAGGGGACATCCTCTACACCTAGAGGAGATGAGGTTCTACTATCACCATAGACAGGGGGCATCCTCGACACCTAGAGGAGAGGAGGTTCTACCATCACCATAGACAGGGGACTACCTCTACACCTAGAGGAGAGGAGGTTCTACCATCACCATAGACAGGGGACATCCTCTACACCTAGAGGAGAGGAGGTTCTACCATCACCATAGACAGGGGACTACCTCTACACCTAGAGGAGAGGAGGTTCTACCATCACCATTGACAGGGGACATCCTCTACACCTAGAGGAGAGTAGGGGCTACCATCACCATAGCCAGGGGCATCCTCTACACCTAGAGGAAAGGAGGCTCTACCATCACCATAGACAGGGGACATCCTCTACACCTAGAGGAGAGGAGGCTCTACCATCACCATAGACAGGGGGCATCCTCTACACCTAGAGGAGAGGAGGTTCTACCATCACCATAGACAGGGGGCATCCTCTACACCTAGAGGAGAGGAGGTTCTACCATCACCATAGACAGGGGGCATCCTCTACACCTAGAGGAGAGGAGGTTCTACCATCAGTATAGACAGGGGGCATCCTCTACACCTAGAGGAGAGGAGGTTCTACCATCACCATAGATAGGGGGCATCCTCTACACCTAGAGGAGAGGAAGTTCTACCATCACCATAGACAGGGATTCTTTACTGTAAGAGCAGTGAGACTGTGGAACTCTCTTCTGCAGGAAGTTGCATTGGCTGATAATTTGAACATGTTAGAGAGGGGTCTGGACTCCTTTCTGGAGAATAATATCACATTGTATGGGAATAAACCAGGGCGTTATTCTGACCGCTACATTAGGGTCGGGAAGGATTTTTTTCCATGTTTTGGGCTAATTGGTATCAGTGTTGCAGAGCTTTTGCCTTCTTTTAGATCAATGCGTATTATTTCTAGGTCGTGCAGGAGCTGTATAACTAATATACAAGTAGAGTAATAGAGAGAGTTTGTACTCCAGCACTCAATCGGATAATACGGGTCTTCTTTATGATACCATGATTAATAATATGTTTAGATGAAACGCGTCGGTGTAAGGGTTGTATTCTGTGTGCACTATGGACTTTTTATTATAGTATAGAAGACTCATATTATCCGACTGAGTGCTGGAGTACAATCTCTTTCTTTTACTTTGTTTGGCACCTGCTTCGGGGCGGAGACCCGTGCACCTATCGGACGTGAGAGGGGCAGGTGAGCTGAGTTTGTTGATTTATAATATACAAGTAGAAGCTGATAAGTGGTGAATCCTCCAGGAGAAGCCCCTGTATATACGGCTGCCGGGGGCTTCTCCCACCCACTTTACTGGTTTTCTAGGACTGCGAGGCTCCGCTCCAGGGGGAGATGGGAATCTCTGGTTACACAACCCTCTTATGTCTGGGAAGATTTCAGTTTCTAAGGATTTGATGATTTATTTCATGGTTGGATTTTATTCAAATTGTATTTCAATGGATTAATATTCATGACCTTTCTCTCCATAGATGACTGTATGTTACTGACTGGCTGCTTTACTAATGCTTGTAACTGAGGAAAAGGAAACTTCTAATATTGATTTCTTGACTTTATTTTTTAGGAGATGAAAGTACAAGAGGTTCCCATGGACGTCCCCCCTCATCTCCTTGTGGTGACAATCAGTCACATCTTTCCACAGAGGAGGGAAATCATGGAGATAAGAGGAAGTTATCATGTCCGAAACATGGAAAACATTTTACCCAGAAATCAAATCTTGATCAACATCAGAGAACTCACACAGGAGAGAAGCCATATTCATGTTTCAGATGTGGGAAACATTTTAGTGTGAAATCAGATCTTGTTGTACATAAGAAAATTCACACACTGGAGAAGCCATTCTCATGTACTGAATGTGGGAAATGTTTTACCCAGGAATCACATCTTGTTGTACATCAGAGAATTCACACAGGAGAGAAGCCATTTTCATGTACTGAATGTGGGAAATGTTTTAACCAGGAATCACATCTTGTTGTACATCAGAGAATTCACACAGGAGAGAAGCCATTTTCATGTACTGAATGTGGGAAATGTTTGAGAGAGAAATCCAGTCTTGTTAAACATCAGAGAACTCACACAGGAGAGAAGCCATTTTCATGTACTGAATGTGGGAAATGTTTTAACCAGGAATCACATCTTGTTGTACATCAGAGAATTCACACAGGAGAGAAGCCATTTTCATGTACTGAATGTGGGAAATGTTTTACCCGGGAATCATCTCTTGTTACACATCAGAGAATTCACACAGGAGAGAAGCCATTTTCATGTACTGAATGTGGTAAATGTTTTACCCAGGAATCATCTCTTGTTACACATCAGAGAATTCACACAGGAGAGAAGCCATTTTCATGTACTGAATGTGGTAAATGTTTTACCCGGGAATCACATCTTGTTGTACATCAGAGAATTCACACAGGAGAGAAGCCATTTTCATGTACTGAATGTGGGAAATGTTTTAGAGAGAAATCCTGGCTTGTTACACATCAGAAAATTCACACAGGAGAGAAGAGATTCTCATGTACTGAATGTGGCAAATGTTTTATCCAGGAATCAAATCTTGTGGTACATCAGAGAACTCACACAGGAGAGAAGCCATTTTCATGTACTGAATGTGAAAAATGTTTCGGGGAGAAATCCAGTCTTACTAAACACCAGAGAACTCACACAGGGGAGAAGCCATTTTCATGTACTGAATGTGGGAAATGTTTTAGACAGAAAGGAAATCTTGTTGAACATCAGAGAAGTCACACAGGAGAGAAACCATTTTCATGCTCCGAATGCAGTAAGTGTTTCGTTAATAGATCAAATCTTGTTAGACACAAGAGAACTCACAAAGAAGAGAAATTATTTTTATTTCCAGAAAGTGGAAAATCTTTTACCGGAAAAACAAATTTTGTCTAACACCAGAGATGTTACACAGGAGAGAGGCCACTTTCATGTACAGAATGTTAGAAATGTATTTGTAGCAAAGTAAAGCTTTTCCGACATCACAGAACTCGGTGGAGAAGCCATTTTCATGTTCAGAATGCAGAAAATGTTTTATTCGTCCTGCAAGTAATGGAGCAAAGTCCACAAATCATCAACACGACAACCACTGGTCGCCAGAGAGATCGATGGACTCGATATAAAACTTCCTCCAGGAAGCAATCACTTACAGGGACACTCAGCTTTCAGGACTTTTCCTTTCACCTTTTAAAACCCATGGCTGGAAATAGATGGAAGTACAAAAGGAACTGAGCCGCACTACAGCTCCCCTGCATCCAGGGGGACACCTAGGCCTCAGCTGCCAAATATCAGTCCTGGTTCTCATTCGGTTACTAAACTAGCTGCAGGAGTAGTTCTTATAGTCAGCATCAGTCCTTGTGAATTTTCTCACAATTCTTTGGTAAGGTTCTCTAATTCCTTCCCTGGTCCCTTCCTCATGACGCAGGTCTAGTCACCTGGACAGGCAACCACTGAACAAGGAAGTTTGTCTCTCCTTACAGGTGGATACAGAGAAGAGAATGTCTTACATAGTCTATAATCTGGATTATGTGATGCATTATATAAAGACAATATGTATTGCGGACCTTCTGGACCTTCCTTCTCTAATAGCCTGAATACTATAGCTCTTGGCCTCAGCGTGTAGTGTCCCAGAACCTCATCCCAGCTACTGGGTAATGTAGTTGTCACGTGGTTGATGATTTGCCAAATGTATTATGTGATTCAGTGTGCTCTATGCTGCCACCTACTGGCATAATTGTATAGGTGTGAGAGTTGTGGTCACATGACCTTTCCTCAGCCAGGCTTCCTGGGGAAGCCTCTAGAATCTTCTGAGGGAGGAGTCTCCCAAGTCAAACCTGTGAACTAGAGGGAGGAGCCAGTTGTGACTAGATGCTGAGGAGAAGATATCAGTCAGGATTTGAGTGTACAGCTATTTAGGCCGCTCTTCACATTCAGCCTAGGCCCCAGCTTCCTATTCCGTGATTTAGTTAGAGATCTGTATTAAACAAAACCATTGGAGCGGCAGGGATCACGGCACTGATACTATTCAGATTTTCTGATGAAATTCGATTTGACCTTAATCGAATCATGACGAATCATATTAAAAACAGGTATTTCCTGGCTGCAGAGAGCCTGTAGGGTGTTGTAGAACGTTGTGCCATGCTCAAAGATGCATAGGGAGCGTGGTTTGGTCTTCAAACAATGCTGTGCTTTAGTATGACACGCACATGACAGCCGCCGCTCTTAGAATCGATTCACTCTTCAATTCCATGTGCACTTCCAGGGGCCAACTTCACCAAATAAGTGAAGCGGGAATGCAGCCTGACAAGGTAACGTCTGTGCCAGCTCCAAAGGACTGAGCTAAGGGCCAAGATCCCACTATAACATCACAGAGTGCACTCTTTTTACACTGACATCAGATGATTCCATAGACGACACAACCTGTTCTGTTAAACGCGGATACATTTAGAAACCCCCCTAAAAGAGTGCAGAGGGTGTCGGCAGTAATTTTGCATTTACGTCACTGATCATTTTGCCCTTCTTTTCATCCATCAGTGTCCGCTTTTAATCGTTCAATAATCCATCAGTATTGTTAAAGCAAACAGATATGCCAGTAAATGGGATATTTGCATGTCCTCTGTGTTCTGTATCCACTCCTGCTTTTGGCCATAAATCCTGAAGATGAAATTAAGGGGAAAACCAAACATAGTGGCAACGTCATAGAGTGGTGGAGGGTGAAAACAGCATTATGGTAATCACAGGGTGTCCCAGGGAGACAGCGGTCAGTCGGCGGCAGCATGAGTAGGCCGCAGAGTGGCACAATGACAAATTATGGAGGAAACAGCAACATGGTAGGCCACAGTGTGGCACAATGACAGAGTGTGGAGGTGGCAGCAGTAGCAGGAGGTCAGAGAGTAGCACAATGATGAATTCAGGTGGTGGCAGCAACATGATAGGTCACAGTGTGGTACAATGACAGAGGAGGTGGCAGCAGCAGGAGGTCAGAGAGTGGCAGAATGACAAACTCAGGTGGTGGCAGCAACATGGTAGGCCACAGTGTGGCACAATGAGTTTGGAGGTGCCAGCAGCAGCAGGAGGTCAGAAAGTGGCACAATGACAGAGAGTGACTGTGGGTGAAAATTGCAGTCCTTGATAAAGATGGTGGGAGGCAGATTCAGCAACTGGCAGTAGATGTGTTGCATCAGGCAGGTGGCAGCGTCAGAATAGTGGCTGAGGCAGGTAGTTAGAATCTAGACTTATTTCTCAACGTTTGAGGGAGGCATCATGGCTGATCTAATTTGATGCATAAGGCATTGGTGTTGAAATCCTGGCCGATCTAAGCCTGATTCATCTTGACAAAGGTCAGACCCAGTTCACCATTCTCAAAGTGTTCTCCTTTGGATGGAGTCCTTGTACTTCTGGTAGACTGTGTCATATTGGCCTATGGCAAGCTGACACCCTCTTCTCCCGACGATGATGATGAAGCCCTTGCTTCACCCGGCACCCAAGTGCGATCGGCTACACCATCATCAATTTGTGTTTCCCTGTCGCTGCTATTCTCCTCAACGGTCTCAGTACCTCACAGCCTGACTACTTGCAAGTGCAACATAAACTCCCATGCCACTGTCCACATCTTTACTTTGCCGCCTACTGCATGAAGCAGCGGATGTCTGCCCCACCTCTTCACTGCCAAGCAGCTGCTGACTGTCCTCAAACACTTCGTCCTCGCTTTATAGTGGTGCTGAGCCTAGACCACCTAGTAGCTTTCTGGCTGAGGGAAAGGAAGGCTGAGGACAAATGAGGGCCTCCTACCTGCTCCTGGGCCATGCCAACTAAGGGTTGTATCTGACGAACCCCTTTCCTGTCCATTTTACTCCATTGTATTGCTGTTTTATCTCCTACCACTCAGCAATGGTCAATGTAAAATTCCATTTTTTGAGCAGGGACTCTCTAAGCAGACACATTATGATCCCTGTATGCTGACAATTTGGTTACATTAGCAGGATCCAGGTTAATCTACAATTTTATTTAGCTTCTGAACATTCACTAGTATCTGGCACACAGAAAAATAGAGATGAGACAGATCAGAGATGAGAGATGATGAGATCTATGAGATGCATATGACACAATTACACTCTCCAGCACTGCTAATTCAGCTATATCACACACACACAGTTAGCTCTACTGTGCCTCCTTCCCCTAATTTAAAGCTTTTATCCTGCCTGTAGGTTGTAGGTTTACGGTCCTCTTGCATCTGTTTGCCGGCAGGAAATGTGAGAGTCTGTGTGTGTGTAAGCTCATTTGGGAATGCAGGTTGGACACTACAGCGTGAAACAGTAGAAACTATTCATGAGAAGAATCTGTATTGCTCGGCCCTGTACTTTCACATTACTCACAATAAACCAAAGGGACTTTGTTTCCTGAAATCCCAAAGCACATTTACGTGGATTAATTGTGAAGCCTGCATTAGTAATTTCAGCTATGACCTTTTCCAAGTGATGCAAATGGTCTCTCCACGTTCTACTAAATATCAAAACAATGGGGCACATTTACTTACCCGGTCCTGTCACGGTCCCCGAGGTGTGTTGTCCGACGAGGATGAAGTCCGGCGCAATTCTTCAAGATCCTGCATCTGTTGCTTCTCCGCTGAAGTCCGCCGGAGTTCACCTTCTTCTTCCCGATGTATGTGAGTGCATCTCTGGAGATACAATTTGAATTATAAATCCCGCGCTTAGTCCGAATCAGTCGAGTTGTCCGTCGGCCATGTCCCCCGATCAAATCCGATCACGTGCGCCAAAAACCCCAATTAAATGCGGCGCAAATTGGAGATAGTCTGGAAACCCAGCGAAAATGCACCGTACGGACCCTTAGTAAATGTGCCCCATTGTCTAGATATGAAACTGTGTTCTACATAATCCCTTAATAGAATGGCCATGGCTCTATGAAATGTGGCTGGAGCGCTATGAAGACCCAATGGCAACTGGTACAAACCACTAGACATCGCAAAAGCAGTTTTTGCTGTTGATTTGTCATCAAGTGGAATTTGCCAATATCCCCTGTGTAATTCTAAAGTGGAAATATTTGCTGCATTGCTCAATTTTTCAAGAAGGTCATCAATGCATAGCGGTCAAATCTATAGATAGCATTAATTTAGCAAAAATCTTTGGCAAAACTTATTGGGGGTCAGTTACTAAGGGCCCGAATCGCGTTTCTCCGCCGGGTTACCCGATATTCCCTGAATTGCCCCAGGTTTTTGGCGCACGCGATCGGATTGTGCCACATCGGCGCCAGCATGCATGCGACAGAAATCGGTGGGGGTGGCCGTAAGAAAACCCGACAGATTCGGAAAAACCGCCATATTTTTAAAAAAAAGTGTCGCTTGACACGCACTTACCTGCACCCACGATAGCTTGGGGAATTCCAGTGAACTCCGACGGACTTAAGCTCAGCAGCGACACCTAGTGGACATCGGGCGTATTACCTTAGTGAATCGCAGGAAGACCCGAATCCTCCACACAGAATGCGGCGCTGGATTGCGAATTAACTGGGTAAGTAAATCTGCCCCAGTGTCCCATCTTTACCCGACCATCACTACAGGTGAAGACCAAGGACTTTTGGATGGTTCAATAACTTCTAGTTTTAGCCTTTCCTGTACTTCACTTTCAGCCTTGCACTTTTTCAGGTAGTCGTTAAGGCTTCTGTCTGACTGGAGCATGGTCCCAGTATTTATTTCATGATGAACAAAGTACACACACCCAGGATTACTTCCGAACGTATGTGAACTTGACCTAATAAGGTTTCTCAAGCCTTAGATAACTTTGGATTTAAAGTTACCTCTGACCAATCTACAAAATTGTTCAACAAATCATAGAACTTTTCAGACATATCCTGTGAAGACTTTGTGACAATGGTACAAGCAGTGTTAGCTTCTGGACGATTCTCTGGTTCTAGTTTTTTATCTGGGTTTTCAATTTCAAAATCAACTGGACCTGTCTGTCTGATGACTCTGTAAGGCTCTTGCCGTTTTGCCAACAACTTATATTCATGGCTAGGAAGCAAATGAAGTACCTTGTCACCATGAAATGTTGAACATACCATTTCTCTTTGTAACTTTTGGCTTTATGTACATTATCAGGGGCTACCTTCATCAATTGTTGAGTCGCTCTCTCATTTGTAACACATATTCTATGACATTTTTATGAAACCAGGTTTATCTTCCCAAACCTCTTTGATAACACCTCTTGGTCGTTTCCCATATTCCCACAATTTCCCACAATTCAAATGGGCTAAACCCAGTAGGCTCTTCTGGCTCTTCACGATAAGCGAATAACAGAAAAGGTAACATTTGTCCCAATGTTTTGGGTCATTGTGTACAAATTTCCTAAGCATTTTCTTCAAGGTTTAGTTCTACCGCTCAGTCAGCCCGTCTGTCTGTGGATGGTAGTTTTTGGGTCTGTATTTTTGAACCCAAGCAGAAGAATTTGTTGGTTCTCTTCTCTGGTTTCATCCATTTCAAATCTTGCCGGCAGGTAAAGAACCTCTGTCTCCTCACTAGGTTTCCTCACTGATGTAATATCATTTCAAAATAGTCTCTATAACCATGTCCTAGTTATTAGTATCATGTATGTCCATGTGGCTATAGTAAGATGAAGGGCAAGTCTTATTACCAACCTTGTTCCTTAGGTCACTGACATGTGCTTGCAATTCTTTTGAATGTCGTAAAATATGCCCTAATATCATCTTGTGGAGTAAGTTTTGTCATATGAGGGTCTTTCCAAGGAGACACGGTCACAGGTGCAGGAAGAGGAGGTGAAACAGCTTGCCCTTCCAATGTTGGTGTCTGCAACAGCCCCGTCCAGCGTTCATCCTGACGTTGCAATTCTTCTCTATTTCTCCTGATCTCCTCCATTTGCTTTTTTTCTGCTACAATCTGCTGCACAGTTAATCATTTCATCAGGTCGGTAATTTTCTCAGGTAAAGCCTTTTCGGGAGCTTCGGTCACACCTGGAGTTGATGAAGCAGCAGCAGCTCCTTGGACCTCTGATTCCTCCTCTTTCTCTGCAGGTGACCTGATTTTAGGTCTGGCACCTGAACTTTCCATCTTGCTGGATTTAGTTGCAGAGACTTGCTTCGCATGAACAGTTTCTTTTGGTTTCATGCGCCAAAAACGAGTCATGTGAGCACTTCTGACACCTGGGGGCACATTTACTCAGATCGTCGGAAAAGTGCTATTTTCGTGTAAAATGCTGCGATTAATGGCGATTAACTAAGATTGTGTGCCAGAAATAATTAATCTGGCGCTTCCCCGCATTGGTGCAACAGAGTTCACCATCTTTTTTGTGGTGCATCTTTAACATACAGCGTGCAACACAATTTGCAGCTTAACCCAGGAAGAGGTACAGCGCCACCTCGCAAACCACTAAGATAGATAAATCACCTGGGCCAGATGGCATACACCCCCGGGTTCTGCATGAATTATGTACCGTGATAGACAGACCATTATTTTTAATTTTTGAAGATTCACTGGGGACTGGTTATGTTCCACAGGACTGGCGCATAGCAAATGTGGTACCAATATACAAAAAAGGATCAAATAGCGATCCTGGAAACTACAGACCCGTGAGTCTAACTTCTGTGGTGGGGAAAATATTTGAGGGGTTTATTAGAGATGCTATCCTGGAGTATCTCACTGTGCACAACCTTATAATCCAGCGTCAGCATGGGTTTATGAGAGATCGGTCCTGTCAGACTAATCTGATTGGTTTCTACGAGGAGGTAAGTTCAAGACTGGTTCTGGGGGACGCTGTGGATGTTGTATATCTGGACTTTTCAAAGGCATTTGACACCGTGCCACATAAAAGGTTGGTATATAAAATGAGACTGCTGGGAATAGGAGAAAATCTGTGTATTTGGGTAAGTAATTGGCTTAGTGATAGAAAACAGAGGGTCGTAATTAATGGCACATTCTCAGATTGGGTTGAGGTAGTGGAGTGCCACAGGGGTCAGTATTGGGGCCACTTCTTTTTAATATTTTTATTAATGACCTTGTAGTGGGTTTACACAGTCAAGTTTCAATATTTGCAGATGATACTAAGCTGTGTAAAGTAATAAATACTGAGGTCGATAGTTTAGCATTACAGGGGTATTTGTGGAAGCTGGAGGAGTGGGCAGAGAAATGGTTGATGAGATTTAATGTAGATAAATGTAAAGTTATGCACTTGGGCCATGGAAACAAAAAATATAATTATGTTCTAAACGGTCAATTACTTGGTAAAACTGGAGCTGAAAAGGACTTGGGGGTATTGGTGGATGGTAAACTTAATTTTAGTGACCAGAGCCAGGCAGCTGCTGCTAAAGCAAATAAAATAATGGGATGTATCAAGAGAGGAATAGATTCTCATGATAAAGACATAGTTTTGCCCTTATACAAATCCCTGGTCAGACCACACATGGAATATTGTGTACAGTTTTGGGCACTAGTGTATAAAAAGGATATAGTAGAGCTGGAACGGGTGCAGAGGAGAGCAAGCAGGATTATTAGGGGAATGGGGGGATTAGAATACACTGACAGATTACAAAATTTGGGATTATTCAGTTTAGAAAAAAGACGACTGAGGGGAGACCTCATTACAATGTACAAATACCTGAACGGACAGTACAAGGATCTCTCCAAAGATCTTTTTATACCTAGGCCTGTGACCAGGACAAGGGGTAATCCTCTACGCCTAGAAGAGAGGAGGATCTACCATCACCATAGACAGGGGGCATCCTCTACACCTAGATGATAGGAGGTTCTACCATCACCATAGACAGGGAGCATCGTATACACCTAGAGAAGAGGAGGTTCTACCATCACCATAGACAAAGGTTCTTTACTGTAAGAGCAGTGAGACTATGGAACTCTCTGCCGCAGGAGGTTGTTATGGAGGACTCTATGTACATGTTCAAGAGAGGCCTGGATGCCTTTCTGGAGACGAAAAATATCACGGGTTATGGGGATAAAACATTTATTTAATTCTTAAAGGTTGGACTTGATGGACTTGCGTCTTTTTCCAGCCTTATATACTATGATACTATGAAATATGACACTTGGTCCGAATCAGTCGGACCGACCGACGACATGCCCCATAATGTGTGTCGCATGGAGACCAACGCAGCTGCGCAACAAAAGAGTCGCGTGCAACACAATCCCAGCACACACATCTTAAATACCTGTGCAAGCTGTTTTAGCCTAGAAGTATGTGAACAGTCTGACATAAGTGCAGCGCAAAGCCCTTAGTATGTGCCCCCATATGTAAGGCATAGGCTTTTCAATGGACAACCAGACCTTGCTTGATGGAAATAATCCAAAGGCGTTTGTTTTGAAAAGTTCATTTTTTCACAAAGGAAAGTCCATATATAACATAACAGATTCAATAGACATCAGGATCTTGTAGTTCCACGAATAATCAGAAGGCAAAACAAGAATCTCCACAATCAAAATCCCCCCTGATTGCTGGTCAGTGACATCTTTTATACAATTGAAAATTCCCACAGTTCTCTGCAGCTGACCCTATAAAACACTAGAGGTGATGCTAGCCTGTCTCTTTGTGATGGGAATTACGGCTCTTCTTGGTGAGCCGGCTCTAGTGGCTCCTGAACTGCTCCCTATTAAATATATAATAGGGAGCCTCAGGCCAGTAAGTCAACCCACATCACTCCACTTTTAACCTGATTGTATCGGGATGAAGGGGGCGTGGTGGGCCAGTTAGAGGTGGGGTTAAGTGAGCCATCGGCTCACTGAGGGGAGCCAGCTCCCATCGTTCACGAACAAGAGTCGGCTCGCACTTGAACGACACATCACTACTGCCTCATATAAGGTCAGAGCAGACACTGTGCAGCAGGAAAGTAGAACAGAACATATATATATATATATATTATATGGTATTATATTTTGACAACACATCCTCTAGTTTTGGTACATAGCTCCCAGGTAGTGATACCAGGCAGAAGAGAATGGAGCAAAATAAGCGTCATCCACACATAAGTTAACAAACCAGGGAACTAATGTACTACAACCAGAGTTACAGAAAACCAGTTTTCAGCAGCCTAGAAGAGGGAACATTACAATACTTGTACATATAAACGTGTATATACACTCACCGGCCACTTTATTAGGTACACCATGCTAGTAACGGGTTGGACCCCCTTTTGTCTTCAGAACTGCCTCAATTCTTCGTGGCATAGATTCAACAAGGTGCTGGAAGCTCCTCAGAGATTTTGGTCCATAGTGACATGATGGCATCACACAGTTGCCGCAGATTTGTCGGCTGCACATCCATGATGCGAATCTCCCGTTCCACCACATCCCAAAGATGCTCTATTGGATTGAGATCTGGTGACTGTGGAGGCCATTTGTGTCCAGTGACCTCATTGTCATGTTCAAGAAACCAGTCTGAGATGATTCCAGCTTTATGACATGGCGCATTATCCTGCTGAAAGTAGCCATCAGATGTTACAGGGTACATTGTGCTTCTAAAGGGATGGACATGGTCAGCAACAATACTCAGGTAGGCTGTGGCGTTGCAATGATGCTCAATTGGTACCAAGGCGCCCAAAGAGTGCCAAGAAAATATTCCCCACACCATGACACCACCACCACCAGCCTGAACCGTTGATACAAAGCAGGATGGATCCATGCTTTCATGTTGTTGATGCCAAATTCTGACCCTACCATCCGAATGTCGCAGCAGAAATCGAGACTCATCAGACCAGGCAACATTTTTCCAATCTTCTACTGTACAATTTCGATGAGCTTGTGCAAATTGTAGCCTCAGTTTCCTGTTCTTAGCTGAAAGGAGTGGCACCCGGTGTGGTCTTCTGTTGCTGTAGCCCATCTGCCTCAAAGTTGGACGTACTGTGCATTCAGAGATGCTCTTCTGCCTACCTTGGTTGTAACGGGTGGCGATTTGAGTCACTGTTGCCTTTCTATGAGCTCGAACCAGTCTGCCCATTCTCCTCTGACCTCTGGCATCAACAAGGCATTTCCGCCCACAGAACTGCCGCTCACTGGATGTTTTTTCTTTTTCGGACCATTCTCTGTAAACCCTAGAGATGGTTGTGCGTGAAAATCCCAGTAGATCAGCAGTTTCTGAAATACTCAGACTAGCCCTTCTGGCACCAACAACCATGCCACGTTCAAAGGCCACAAATCACCTTCCTTCCCCATACTGATGCTCGGTTTGAACTTCAGGAGATTGTCTTGACCATGTCTACATGCCTAAATGCACTGAGTTGCCGCCATGTGATTGGCTGATTAGAAATTAAGTGTTAACGAGCAGTTGGACAGGTGTACCTAATAAAGTGGCCGGTGAGTGTATAAATCACATGATAAGCTGTCTATTCTATGTACCTCTCTGCGCATACACAGATACATGACCAAATTAGTATAAACCAATCACAATCAAGCATAGTACCTATAAGGGCTCCTCTCTCTTATGCTAGCTATAGGGGGCAGGTGGGGATCGCAAGGCGACACCTAACCGCTGACATCACAGGACCAATTTAATTGGTCCTGGGATGCTGATCACCTGCATTGGCCAGTCAAGCTCAGTTTGCATGAATCTATGATCTGCAAACTGCATTTGTTCTAGGGCAGTGATGGCGAACCTTTTAGAGAGCGAGTGCCCAAACTACAACAAAAACCCACTTATCTATTACGAAGTGCCAACATGGCAATTTAAGCAGTAACTTATTGCTTACTGCTTTGTCAAAGCTTTCAACCGCTTTCATCCTGAGGACTTAAACACAGTAGAAAGGGGAGAAATTCAGATTATTATCGTAACTTCCTTCCAGGGTTCCCTGTGCAGCAATGATATCCACATCTTCTCACTCCTCCTGCAGTCCCAGTGTTAGGGATTTTTATGCAGGGCCCCAACAGCCCTCTTGACTTTTGTAAGGTGAGTCCTAATTAACCCTTTGAGGGAGGATGAGATGCAGAGTAAATGCAAGACACAGTCGGTCTTCCGATGCACTCAAATCAAACTGTTTATTTCAAACAGATACAGCTATATTTTAACACATAGAGATCAGCATTTGGGATGTTGATAAGGTACTTAGATCCTATTGGCCATTATGTTTTTTTACCAGCACATTCTGGGAAAAATGACTAGGCCTTGTTTACAGCCATGCTTATCTACACAATGGCTCATAGAAGCTTCTTCATAACCAAAATAAATAACAAGAATACAGAGGCCCGAAGGACGGTAAGAAATGCCAAGGATATTGTGAAAAGGCAAACAACAGTTTAAATGAGAAAAATAGCTGAATTAAAACATTTAACTCTATAGCTTCTAAAAGGGAAGCATACCCCCCCCCAAGGTGGCCGCTGTATCTAAGATGGCGGACAGTAGTCAAGATGGCGCCCGAAACCAGTGCGACCTCCTTAACAATTCCCCCCTTTGAGCTTTGCTGGCCTGTAACTCCATCCTGAGCGACCTCCTCAAGCTCCAGGTACCCACAGGTAGGCTAAGCCCGTACCTGCTGGACTTGTTAACTCTTCACCAGATCCCCTGGAGGCCAGTCACTCAGGGGTTACAGGCCCGCACACTCAAATCACATCACTGAGTTCCCATAGTCCATAGGTTTGTAAACAGGCAGCATCATCCTCTGCTCCGGGCACTTCTCCTGTCGTGGTTCTTACCGCTTGGACGGACATCTGGGACATGGTGGACTTGATGAGGGGGACCACACAACACGCAATAAGTGACAAGAGCAAAATAACAATCCCCAATATTATTCCCACTTAAAGGAAACCCTTCCAATCCCCCAACCACAAAGTGAAGGACAAAATGTCCACCTCAGAGTTTCTCTTGAGTTCCCTGGACAGTCCTTCAATCTTTTCACGAGCATGGGTAATGGATCCATAGGGGGCGATGTCATCTGGGATGTACATGCAACAAGCCACACCCACCATCTTACAGACTCCTCCCTTCTCAGCAAGGTTCATGTTCCAAAGCCATGCGGTTCTGGGAAGCATCTCGAATATATTCCCAAATCTCTGTTGATTACAATAAAAAACAGTTACCCAACCAACATCTTTGCTCATAGCTCTCTGGGGAATAATGGACTCTAGACCTGCCCATATCTGATTGTGGGCCTTGTACTCATCTGGGACCCCCCTTGGTGCTCCCACTGTATCCATATAAACGTTGTCATCTAGGTGCTTCTCTCAGACCTCCAGAATCCTTTGGGATTCTCTACCTTTTCTTATGTGTCTGATCAACTTTATCCCTGGGGATCACGAGGAAGGAATGCACAAGTGTTATCACCGTACACTCACCTTCCCAGCCTCTAGGCCTGACCTTACTCTCCTATCCCCACAAATCCGGTACACATCAGACACTGCTAATACAGGGCTACCTGTGCTGTCAATGTTAAAGAAGGTCATTGTCTTGTTGCACCGACCATAGGTAAAGTCTCCTACCCTGGGGGCATCCTGGTCAGCCCTCTAGTTACAGTGATAGTCATGGTTGGGGTGCCCCTGAGCATACAGTCAGTCAGAAGAGACCAGCTAGCAAGAAGAATAAGTAAGTTTGCAATAGAAAGCGTGGAAGCATGCAGACTTCCCTCTAGCTTCACAGACGTGGCACTGGTCAGCAGGACTTGGAAAGGACCATCGTAGCGAGGCTCCAGACTCTCTCCCTGGTGTCTCTTTACCACCACGTAGTCTCCAGGCTTCAGGTTATGCATCCTGAGGTCTCTGTCTGGATCTGAAAAAGGAATCAGAAACACTTTTGCGGACCTTTTCAAAGGCCTGGCTCAACTGTGTGGCATGTTCCACCTGGTTTCCTGCCATCAGCTATAGGGTCTGTGGGAAGTAGGGGCCTAGTCTGGGTGCACAGCCAAAAAGTACTTCAAAGGGGGACAATCTGGTGGGCGTGGTCCTAACTGAATGATGGTCAGCAGGAAAGCACTCGCGCCATGGTTTTCCTGTTTCTTCCATGGCCTTCTGGATCTCTAACTTAAGAGTGCCGTTTAGTCTTTCAATCCCACCACTAACTTGGGAAGGGCAAGGGGCGTTCAGGGCCTGTTCTACACCCAGGAGGGACAAGGTTTCAGGTCTTTACCTGTCCAGTGAAGTGGGCTCTGCGACCGGACTCTATGGTCTCTGGAAGTCCAAACCTGCAGAAAAATCTCACTCACCAACTTCTTTGGCTGCAGCTCTGGCAGTAGCCTTGGTCATGGGAGAAGCTTCTGGCCACCCTGGAAAGAGATCAATGCACACAAGCACGTATTCCTACGTACCACTTTTTGGTAGCTGGATAAAATCCATCTGCAGTCTCTGGAAGGGATACAGCAGCTTGGGTGTCACCTTCTGTGGGGTCTTTTCCCCCTACCCGGGTTGTGGCGGGCACAGACTATACAGGCTTTCACTAGTCTAGTGACAGGGGTAGTAATGCCCGGGGCAAACCACTGGTGGTTTATGAGCACTAGCATGGCCATTTTGGATATGTGTGTGTGTTCGTGGGCTACTTGACTTACTGTCGGGTGCAGGGCTCCTGGCAGGCACACCCTCTCTCCCAGCATCCAGGTCCCATAGGCATCTGGGCTCCAGCTTTCCTCCACTCTTCCTTCACTTCTGATGACACTCGGGCCACCAGGGACTGGAACACCTGTGGATCAAACTTTTAGCTCAGAACTCACCGCTGAGGCTTCAGGACAGTCTCTGGGTTCCATCTGTGCAGCTGCCTTCGCCATCCCGTCAGCCACATACTTGCCCTTGGCTTGTGGAGTTACCAAATTGTGTGTGCTTTTTCTTGCTTTTTCCCCACCTCTTGTGGAAGTAAGAGAGCATCCATGAGCTCTTTAACCAGCGTGCCATGCTTAAAGGTGGTCCCTGCAGAGGTGAGGAAATCTCTAGCCTTCCATATGGGTTCATAGTCATGTTTAGACCCCAGGACTATACCTTGAGTATAGATGTTCGCCCTTTTACCTTCCACCAGCTGTAGCGCTTCCCTGAGTGCCGTCACTTCACCTCCTGCGCTGACCTGTGTGGAGGGAGTGGTTCTGCTTGTACTACCTCATGTGCGCCACTGACCACTGTATATCCAGTGTAGAACCGTCTGTCTTCTCCTGCAGACCTGGAGCCATCTATGAGAAAAAAACTCAACATCTGGGTTAATTACCCTGCTCTCCCCCCCTCTCTGAATCCTGGAAGACTGGCGATAGAACGAAAGATTCAGAGCTGTGCACCTTATCAGTGTATCCTGGGGAATCAGGAGTGCACACTGGAGTCTGAGCTGTCTGGCCTTGGCTCACATGCTTGGGCTGTACTTGGGTGAGGACACTGTGCAAGGTATGTGGGGTTTGCACTGCAACTGAGTGATCTAGGGTCTAGGATCAGCTCACTGGCCTTGCTGAGCAGATTGCTGGCTGCAGCTACTAACACATGAGGGGCTCCCCTCACGACTGAGTCTAACCGGGCCTAATAGTGGGCCACTGGGGAGGCCACCACGTTCCTGGGCTAGGACACCTGTCTCCTAGATACTCAGTGCAAAATAAAACAAAAGGTCTGGTTCAGTGGGGTGTGCCTAGGGCCGGGGCAGACAGGATTTGCCAGCTTAAGGCTATGGAATGCATCAATTGCCTCCTGACTAAGGGCAAATGGGGAAGAGGCAATTCAGTCAGAAAGGGGCAGCATTGGGCTGGAGGCAGCAGACCTTATCCCAGGCCTGCAGGAGCTGGCCAGTCCTAGAATCATGTGAAGAGGCTTAGGGCCTCAGGGCAGGGGCACATTCTGGACTGCCAGCTTTCTCTCCTCTGCCAGGTATCTGCCTGTGGCTGAGAAGCAGTGGCCTAGGAAGACCACCTTCTCCTGGCAGTACCGGAGTTTGTCTCTGGGAACTTTGCAACCCTTCTGGAACAGAAAACACATAAGGTCAATAAATGCATCCTGGCAAACAAAAACAGTAGGTCCTCCACATACTGAAAAGGAGAACATCCAGTAAGGGGCTAGTCTGCCAGTCTACTCCCTATAGGGCTGTGTAGTATGGAATACTGGCTGGGTGAGTTTTACCCCCCTTGTGGGAATCTACATCAGGTATACTGGAATACTGAACTGGTAAAGGCAAATAGGTCCTGGCAATCTTCATGCAGGGGCACAGAGAGGAAAACATTTGCCAAATCAATAACAGTGAATAAAAGGTCACTCTCAGGGACTGCTGCCAGTTTGGGCTAGGGACCACTGGGCTTCAGTGCACTCATTGGCAGCTTAGAGATCATGGACCATCCTACATGTATCTGGCTGTTCTTTCTGAGTCTTTTCTTGACCGGGAATGGGCTAAAATCATCATCGGACTAGCAGGGGAGAGTTCTACAATGCAAGGCGATGACTCTGTTTGGGGGGGCTGTTCTCGCTGACATCCTTGTCCATAACCACCCCCCTTGTCTTGCCCTGTCGGGGCCGTCTCCGCCACTCACTACAGTAATGTCTCCTCCCCGCAACGCCCACTTGGGTTGGCCGGTTGAGACTTCCGGAGATGTTGTCAATCTCACTTTGGCGTGGTCTGTGAAACATCCTCTATTCCCTCTGTACGTCAATGTGTCAGAGTCCCTCCACCACATCTCCAGCCCAGTGTTCTGTGCTTCCTATAAAGTTCTGGCCAGACTCCAACGTCTCAATAAAATCCAGGTACACTTGTGTTGGTTTTTAATCAAAAAGGAACAAAAGTCAATCATAGGCTCTGTAATACAGTTGGGGGGCTCATTCTTGCTTAGTCTGTTCATGGGGTACACAGGAGGACATCACATCATACTGTATTCTTGTTCCACAATCAAATAAATTCCTTCAAGTCTTTTTTAGATTGTCAGGGAGAAGTCTAAACGCAGCGATCTACCCCTCCCAAATGGAAAAGTTCTCACTAGCCTGTAAACGACGAGATAACAGAACACAGATTCCAAGCAACTCAATATGGAGAAATTCAGTTTTCCGTGAACATCAAGGTCACTATCGTCTCTCTCGTAGATAAGACAGACACAGCACATGTCAGTTCTTCACAAAACAAAACGCAGCTTCAACAGCCCCCACCCTTTAATGTCAGATCTCTACTCACTTCAAGCCAGCCTTCTGCCTGTGCATACCACTTTCTGTCCTTAAGCCAGCCGCTTTTCTACTCTAAAGCGGTTTCCCACTTAAGTACATTCAAGGGATCATCTGACATACCCAAACCCTTTAAAATTTCACTACTACCTTTTGTCCATCTCTTTCCCTTCATGTGGGACACAATCTGAGTAGCTTTTCTAGGTCCGCACCCTTGGCTTACTTTACTTTGTTCACTTCCCATTATAGCAGTGCGGACCTCTAAGGGTTACTCTTCCCTGTCCCACAGCTCCAACCAGATAACACCACAGACTGTCTGACCATCCGTCACTGTCCAGTCTCTGTCCATCACCTTACAAAGTGGTTCTTTGCCAAAAACTCTGAGCTTAGGTTACAGTGAACAACAGTGGCAAATATATAACACAGGGACAGTCTTACCCGGTCCGTCCAACTAGTGAACCAGAAGTGACATATCAAGGCAGACAAGAAAAATTAATATCTTACCCTGAGAGCGCTCTGGTCAGTTCTGTTCACCAAGCCGGCGGGGACCCTTCACGGAGGCTGTCTCGGTGTTGTTGTTGTTTACTTCTAAGCCCACCCAGGAAAGGACGCCAAATATTGTTAGGGATTTTTGTGCAGGGCCCCAACAGCCCTCTTGACTTTTGTAAGGTGAGTCCTAATTAACCCTTTGAGGGAGGATGAGATAGCTGCCGGCAGCAAGCTGACAGAGTAAATGCAAGACACAGTCGGTCTTCCGATGCACTCAAATCAAACTGTTTATTTCAAACAGATACAGCTATATTTTAACACATAGAGATCAACATTTGGGGTGTTGATAAGGTACTTAGATCCTATTGGCCATTATGCTTTTGTACCAGCACATTCTGGGAAAAATGACTAGGCCTTGTTTACAGCCATGCTTATCTACACAATGGCTCCTAGAAGCTTCTTCATAACCAAAATAAATAACAAGAATACAGAGGCCCGAAGGACGGTAAGAAATGCCAAGGATATTGTGAAAAGGCAAACAACAGTTTAAATGAGAAAAATAGCTGAATTAAAACATTTAACTCTATAGCTTCTAAGAGGGAAGCATACCCCCCAAGGTGGCCGCTGTATCTAAGATGGCGGACAGTAGTCAAGATGGCGTCCGAAACCAGTGCGACCTCCTTAACACCCAGGCAGCTAAGGATGTGTTGCTTTAAAATACTAGTGAGTGGAAATTGTCCTGTGTGGCCTGTGACTGCAGGAGGAGGCTATAGATCCTGTCTTATGAACTCTATGCTGAGGACCTGGGTGTCCACAGAGAGGGCTCTGAGTGCCACCTCTGGCACCCGTGCCATAGGTTAGCCTAGGGAAAAGATCAGCCACCCAGCAACAGCTAATGGTTGCCCTAACTTCTTCCCTAAGAACATTTTGCAGACACTAAGTCTTAAGTCAGACCCCCTGTGTACTGTCATGAGAGTCATAGATGTGTTTGTTCCTTTCTGTCGCACTTATTTGTAAAGAAACCAAGATAAACAGGTCATGGAATATAAGTCTTTGGTGAGTTGTCAAGCTTTCCACTTGTGATCACACAACAGATAACTGGAACTGAAATAAAGTACAATAACAGAATAGATGAAGCTTTCTATTCTGTTCTCGCCAGGCTATTTCTTAACTTCTGTCACATCCTGTCACGTGGTTGGTTTCCGAGTCTTCGATCCTATTGCAATAGAATTGCAATAGTTTTACTTTCCTAAGAGACACTATTAGGATCCTTAAAACCTCTAAAGAGATGGGAAGGGGGGGGGGAGCTGTTGCTGGGTGGCTGACCTATTCCCTAGAACAAATGCAGTTTGCAGATCATAGATTCCTGCAAACTGAGCTTTGCTCTTTGGGAGGCCTGCTTTTAATGCTGAATCCAGCACCTCGTTCAATTCTTTGCTTTTGATAAAGCAGAGTTTTTCCTCTGGAAGGTAAATTTTTTTCTTGTTTAATGATCTGAGACACCCAACAATCTGTAATGAACTGCTCCCAGGCACTCAAATATGCCGTGGAATGAACAGTGTTCCAATTGACCAGATTGACCCCTTCTGGAGGTTCTGGGTCTGTAGGAACTACCTCTGGCTGATGAGGAGCCTCTTGACTTGGCTGACTCCTTGTACGGTCCCTGGGAATAGCCACAGGTCTGTCCCTGGGACTTGTATGACCGACCCGTTGTATGAAGGGGATGTTTAAAATTTTGGGCAGGCTTTTTAAAATCTGCAAAAAATTTCCTAGCCCTTTATCTTGCTTTTACCACCTGAATAAACTCTGGTCCAAAGAGGTTAGCTGTTTCCAAATTAGGAAACTTGTGTTTTTGGGGCCAAGTCTAGCATCCCAGCAGCAGTGAGCTTTCTCAGATTAGTGTCAAAATTAAAGGTTTGGCCCACTATTAGAACCGCTCTGCTTATGGCCTTTAGCAGCGCTATCTTAGACGCTAGCAGCCTCTGAGTGTTATTCTCTAAGCTGCCCTCCTGTTCTGCCTTGGACAGCATAAATAACAAGGCACCGACCGCGTCCATCATCTTAAACTGTATGTTACATAAGAAGGCGTCCAGACTATCTGGAGTACTAGAGATTCCAGCAATGGACAACAGAGCTGGATCAATATCTGGGGCAATAAGCGCTTGTATTTCCAGAACACCAATATGTTTGTGTAACACTAGACCATCCTCCTTGACTAGTGTGGTCCTGAAAGCTAGACTTGCAAAATCTCACACGTCTGAGAATTCTGCTATGGCCCAGCGCTGGTTAAATAGTTTATTGGGAGATTTTTCCTTTTAGCCCCACTCTGGTCATTTGTATTTCGCTGCGTTTCCCCCTCTCAAAAGATGAGGCGGACCTGGTGACCGTCTCTGACTCCTGATCGACCTCGCCTGGGAGCTCTGTGCCTGGGGACATGTATGATGAAGTGAACACTTCATGGAACTTGTAGTTCGTTATGTCGCTCGAACGAGACGAAGGAGCTGCAGCTTTAAGTTGTTAAAGACGGAGTGTGTACCAGCGCCTCTGTCATTCTCACTAGAGGTGCTATAGCTACGAGTCGCCCTTTCCTCAGGGTCTGACTGGAAGGTGTCTGACACGACCACCTTCTTTTTGCTCCTCTTGTGCTCAATAACTTCTTCCTCTGTTGTTGAGAAAGAAGTGTATATCTCTCTCAGCCTCTTTTTTGTCGCGCTCGAGTGTACTTGTGCATTGTCAAAATAAGGACTAATACACTCGCTGTTCTGCCTATGCACAACACGGCGTTGTATGTAGGCACTCACAACGTCGGGGCCACGACGCAAACCTCAACGCCGGCACCAAGCTGCTCACCACAATGGCACTGGCCACTTTACTGTGGGATAAGAAGAGCTATGAAGATGGCCGCCGCCCAGCAGGAGAGTTCATCCATCTGGAAAGAAGTACTGATTTTTTCTTATATGTTATATATATAATATGTGAATACTGCACAAACAAACTAGAGTGGGACATTTCACACAGTTTTTTTTTAATTTTTTTGAAAGTCTCAGATGGGTCTCGACTATATTCCTTCTCGCATTTTCACACCAGAAAACGTCAGACCTTCCATCATTTACTTTCAATTTTTTGTCAAAAATAAAGTCAAGAAAACAACCAAATACATTTTAACAAACAATTGGTCTCCACTTCGTGACCTTCCACATCCCTTCTGCATCTATCCCCTTCCTTTTGTCCCATAAATAACATATATACATTTTCCCAAGAATCATCTCCACACACTCTTGCACACGTACTTCTTTTTTCTTAAATACATAAGCACATCTCACACCCCATAACATTGCCTTAATACAAGCCATCATTAGCCAAAACACCCTTGCTTCTTTCTTCCCACCGTTCACCAAACATACATTTTTCAAAGGTTAAAAAATGAACTCCTTTCAATTCCTTACACAGTCTTAATAACCCTCCTGGTGTATCCACAATTCCAGAATAAATGTACCAACCCTTCACACCCTCCACAATTCTCCCTAGGGCACTCATCAGTTTTAACAAAACCATGACTTTTTTGAAAATCATGCAGCGGTAACACCCCGTGTCAACTTTGCCACAAAATTTCTTTTTGTACATTCGACAATCCATCCTCTGCTCCTCTCTCTCATACAACTTTAGTATCTTCACCTCTCACCATATTAATACTCACTTCTAACTCTTTACTTTGGATTAACTTCACTATCCCCCTCTTATTTATCAAAAACTCCTTACTAAGCCCATTCAGTTCATACTTCCTCAGAAACTTATTCAACCATTCATACCTCCTCGGCCATTCAAACACTACCGGTTTCATTAAACAACTTTCCATCCATCCTTCATTAATAAACAAACTTCCACCACTATACTTACACATACAAGCCAACAAACTCTCTTTTTAATAGATCTTAACACAAACGCCAAAACATTCACCCCCACATACACCTCCAAATTAGGAAACCCCAGTCCACCTTTATCAATGCTTCTCATACTTTGAACTCCAAAAAAAACACAAAAAGAACCCGGTTTAACCTTCTTAATTCCACCATATTAGGTTGAAAGACTACCGCTATATACAAAATAATAGGTAAAATAACATTTTTTTTTTTTTTAACTGAATTTTTTATTATATTTTTTAAAACATGTAAAGTACAGATTCTACTTGAACACAAAACATCTACCGGATCTCCGGTCTGCAGACATTGTCAAAATTACAATCTTCAGTAATACAAAATAATATATACATATATAGAAAGTACATAATCTATAAGTCATGTATATGGAATCCCATCTAACCGGGATATATGGCTGGAATAGTGACCATAAACAGTATACCAACTTCACAAACATCAGGAGGGGGATGGGAAGTAAGGGGGGGGGTAGGGATGGGAAGTAAGGGGGCGGGGGGAGGGATGGTCCCTAGTATCCGATCCAACGGATTTCCGTTCTACTTATAACTCCACTGGTACCCTATGGAGATAATGCCCAGTATTCGTCCCATAGGTTCCATACTTTTGTGAAAAGGTCTGACTGGTTATTCATGGAAGCTGTCATTGTCTCCATACTTCGGACTTCTCTCACCCTAGCCAATAACTGTGTGTGGTTTGGAGGAGCCCGTCTTTTCCAGTGTTGTGCAATCAGACAGCGAGCTGCGGTAAGGATGTGAAGGCAAAGCTTCCTAACCGCTTTCGCCATCGGTAAGGCGGAAACATTCAATAGGTAGAATAGAGGATTCAAAGGAATATCTACTTTGAGGATTTCTTTAAGCAATTTCCTCACATCCTCCCAGAACGGCTGTATAAGAGTGCATGTCCAGAAAATATGTTGCAGGGAGCCTCTCTTTGACCCACATCTCCAACACCTGTCCGATACATTTGGGAATATGCGATGCAAGAAGGCCGGGGTATAGTACCAATGGAGAAGCAATTTATATTGATTCTCTTTATAGGCCGTGCACATGGAGGTCTGAGCTGCGTATTGCCATATGCGCTGCCACGACTCTCGAGCTATCGGGGCCCCAACGATTTCCTCCCACTTGGCCATGTACGGGTGTGAAGGGGTAGCTTCCGGATCAGGGTGTAGCAGCAGTAGGTATATCACCGAAATCAGTCCTGCAGTATGGGTTGTCGTTTAACATATGTGTTCAAATTCTGTGGGTTTGGAAACCCTATCTGATTTACTGACATTCTGTAAAAAGTGACGTATCTGTAGGTAATGATATCGTGAGGATGGTGGGATACCAAATTTCTCTTGGAGTGTTTCAAAAGGCAGAATTTTCTAAGTCATGTGATCTACTATATCTGCGAAGCGGAATAGGCATTTTTCATGCCATGGCTTCACATCTCTCCCTATCATAAAATCTTCTGTCTCTGTGTTGTAAAGGAAGGATTGCAATGGGGGTTTCGGTGATGCTAGTGGGAACTTGGCTTTACAAGTGTTCCATATGCTCAATGTAAAGTTAATAGGGCCTAGCGCCATGGTGGGAGGTGAGAGGGATCTCTGAGACCACAGATAAGAGTTAGGATGGTATGGGGCCAGCCATAACTTTTCAATTTCCATCCACTTTGAGTAGGCCCAAAGTTGCGACCAAGCTGGGATACGCATCAAATGTGCTGCCCAGTAATACTTAATTAAATCTGGCATTGAGAGTCCACCCTTCAACTTATGCGAGAGCATGACGGATTTAGCTACTCGGTGTCGCTTTTGAGCCCACACAAAGTGAAGGAGGGAAGCTTGCAGGGATTTGAGCACTTTCATGGGAACCGGGATCGGGAGTGTTTCAAACAGGTACATCAATTTGGGGAGTATTGTCATTTTCACAGAGGCTGTTCTTCCGAATAGGGACAACGGCAAACCATTCAATTTATCCAGTAAAGATCGAATTTCTCCGATTAACTTCGGGAAATTATGTTCGTAAAGAGTTTTGTAGGAAGAGGTGAGGCTTATCCCTAAATATTTTAGTGTATCCGTTTTCCAGGAATATTTATAATTTGACTTTAACAATGCTACCGTCTCTTCTGGAATGTTAATGGACAAGGCCCATAATCGATGCGGGTATGGGTGCCATGGGGCGGGGAAAAAAACGAGAATGCCTTATCTCTAGGTCTCTAGGTCTACAGACTCGCCATAGGTCATATAGGGCAAAGCGTCTCACCAATTTGCGAAACTCAGTGGCTAAACCCTTTTGGGATCTGCTTACTGGGGCATTTGCGAGTGCTAGTCTATCCATAGATTCGGAGAAGATAAGGTTGAAGTCTCCTCCAACTAGAAGTGGTGCTGGCGGGAGTTTCACGGTTTTGTTCAGGACCTTATTTAGAAACCTTATCTGGGAGGAATTTGGAGCATAGACATTGTAGAGATGAATCGGGTTTCCATTTAACGTTTCTCTCAAAATAATGTATCTACCCATTGGATCGGTTATTGCTGATACCACCTGCACTGGGCATGTGGTGGAAAGTAGGATCGCCACCCCCGCCTTCTTGCTATCATGCGATGCAGTGTATGTCACCGGGTACATGTGATTTGTAAAATTAAACATGCCCTTTGAGTCAAAGTGGGTCTCCTGCAGGAAGACAATATCTGCTTTATGTAATTTAAGTTCTTTGAGCAGTAGTCTGCGCTTTGCAGGAGAGTTCAGCCCCTTAGCGTTAAGTGTGATAATTTTAACCATGTTGTAAGGCCTACCAATCTTCTGACCCTAGAAAAAAGATTACCTCCTTTTCCCGGTCCAATCTGGCGTACTATTCAATCCGAATTAGTTCGATGGGGAGAGGGAATAGGACTGTCTGCAGTACTATTCAAATCAGGCCCCGGACAGCTCCGTTCCTCAGACAAGGGGGGCAGTCAAGCTTCGTTCAAGGCGTATCAGCTAGGATATCTGAGGGCGGAGGATGGGGAAGGGGTAGGATAAGAGAGGGGGGAGGGAGGGGAAAGACACAAGACAAGTCGTACAAATAAAACAATACCAACTTAGTATAAACACTCAGAGGTGTGGAGGAGAACCCTTTCCTCTGGTTAAGGTATCGCACCAACCGCTCCTGTGAAATCTACAGGAGTGTACAGCCGATTGGCTTAGTCTACCCTGGATTACCCAGGGGAGCCTAAGTATGACCCTTAATGTGGGGGTAAACGCGGCTAGAGCCCCCCTCTACAGATTTTATTACGCCTCTAGATAAATCAAAACTAATGGTTTCGTTAGATGAATCTAGTATAGAAAACAACAATGTCCTGATCCCTGGCACTATCATGATCTATATAAGACCGGCATTAATATTCAACTACAGTAGCCCGTAGACAATGCAGAGTGTCCCCTAGAAAAATTCTTTTTTTTTTGTTTTAAAAAAGGATACCACTACGAATATAGGACAATGCTTAGAGTGGCGGTCCCCTTTGGGAACCCCCTGAAGGCCTTCTTCTTTTCTTCTTCTGGACTGTTTCCCAGACTGGCGGTAACATAGGAGGCGGGTATCCAATTTCCCTGTCCCTTATATCTGGCGCTGGGTTCCAGATCATAGTAGGATCGTAAGGTAGCCGATCTTCCTTCTTTAGTTGCTATAAGGGCAAATGGAAAGCCCCATTTGTACAGGATGCCATGTTGCCTCAAAGTGTCCAGCAGAGGGCGCAGGTGTCTCCTTTTCTGTAGGGTAATCCAGGAAAGATCTTGGAACAACTGGGCCAAATGCCACTTCTCGGTGCTTTCTTGCTGCAAACATTATCCACTCCTTAAGCTCAAAGTCTTGCAAACAACAAATAATGTCCCTTGGATTAGCGGTCGATGATTTGGATCGCAATGCCCTATGGGCTCTTTCAAATTTAATTTGTATAGTGTCATCTTCCAATATAGTAGAAAACAGAGATGTCAGGGTGGCTTTCACATCCTCTTTTCCATTTGCCTCCGGGACCCAACGCACTCTTATATTGTTCCGTCTACCACGGTTGTCTAAATCTTCCAGGTGTCTAGTCATGTCTCTCATAGCGTCAGTGTGAGAGGCTACAGTCATCTGGACTTGTGACATCTGGACTTGTGGCCCTTATATCATCTTCCTGCATATCCTCTGAGTCCCATTGTGGGGGGTCTCGGGTATGGGGGGCACGCACCTCCCATTGAGGTTTTGGCAGATGAGGTGACGTGGGTAAGGCCCTCTGAAGGCATACAGACTGCGCTGCTGCACTATATGATTTCCCCTGAATTGTGGTGCAGGGTTTGGGAGGGGATTCTGTGGGCCCTCTTTCAGAGTCATACTTTTGGGGGCTGCCTGGCCGATTCTCTTTCCCTGACGTGCCCGGGGACTTGGGGGAGTATCCTCCTGCGGAGGTTTTATGTACGGCCTCCGGAGATGTCTGCCTCCGTGCCGTTAGTGCTGCCTTTGATTGCTGTGGCAGTTTAGCCGACTCACCCTTCCCTTTGCTCGTTGGTGGATTAGCGGAGCGTCCTGCTGCTGCAGTCGGAGACATGTTTGCCTCCTGGGTGGCCGCGTGTCTCTCCGGCACTTCCTGCGTCTCTCAAGAGGCAGTGCTGTGCTGTGCCGGTCCGGGTAGCGAGAGGACCGGCCTCAAGTAACGGTCCAGGGGCCGAGATTTCAGCCGGGACGGCTTCTGATGTGAAGCTGCGGGCTTCTGCTCCCTCTCGGAGCGTCTTCTGAGCTTCGGTGCCAGCGTGCACTTCTGTTAGAGGGCGAAATCAGCGCCAGGGACCCGGAGCTCAGCTCTCGCGCAGCCATCTTAGACGGTGGCTAGCCACACCCCCAAAAATAACATTTTTAATAATCATTTTTCCAAAAAAAGTCCACTGCCACAACCTCCACATACATCATTTCCTTTCAATCCTGTCTCCAACATCCACCCAGCATGCACTTCCATCCAACTTTTTATTAAACTTAATCCCCAAAATTTTAATCCCATCCTCCACTTTATTTAATCCAATATCCTCCCTTAAATCATTCGCCCCCAAACACCATATACTCACTTTTACTCCAATTCACTCTAAAGGCCCCACAAAATATCGACACTAACAGCTTCACTCTTGTAACCGCACTTTCACAATCACACACCACACACGTCATCCATGTAGCCATTCTACTCCCTACCACCACTTCCAGGAACCATAACACCTCTTATCACCTCATCTCTCAGCGGCCGCCCTGCCTTACTCCTGAACTAACTCTTATCCTCCGTCCAGTAACTCCATTAACCAATACACAACTAAAAATGCCGCCATATAAACTCCTTATACGCCTCACAAAATCACCCAGTTCTTCATCTCTCCTCACACCCTCCAGGATGGAAGAGTCTCTGAGCAACTGTGCCCTCCCCCTCACAACCAGCGCCCCGCCCACACTGATCACATGATTTATTACATCATCACAGGTCCTTACACAGGCCAATACTTCTCCTCTATACACAGGTATTCCTGGGAAATCCCCGCCCTCAGTGACATCACACTCCCCGGGTCACATGACTAGTGGATAGTAAGCACGAGGACGTGTGTGAGGCACAGAGTGTCCTGCACTGAGGAGAGAAGAGGTAAGTGACCAGAGGAGGGACTACAACTCCCAGCATGCTCCAGGAGCACACACACTATATGGAGGGACTACAACTCCCAGCATGCTCCAGGAGCACACACACTATATGGAGGGACTACAACTCTCAGCATGCTCCAGGAGCACACACTATATGAAGGGACTACAACTCTCAGCATGCTCCAGGGGCACACACACTATATGGAGAGACTACAACTCCCAGCATGCTCCAGGAGTACACACACCGTATGGAGGGACTACAACTCCCAGCATGCTCCTGGAGCACACACACTATATGGAGGGACTACACCTCCCAGCATGCTCCAGGAGCACACACTATATGTAGGGACTACAACTCCCAGCATGCTCCAGGTCCCTCCATGTGGGGTCCAGTATGTGCTATTAGTGAGGAGCGGCACAGTCCAGCGCCATCACTCCTCCCTCAGTCCAGTGACCTCCCCTCCATTGTCTGGAGAATCCCCATCTGTCACATCACACATGTCATGGACACAATTGCTTCATATAGAGTTTGCTCTTAGTTCTTGTCATGTTTCCTCAGGTTCTATAGATCCAGGACTCCCAGAGGTTTCTCCTAAAGATGATCCTTTCCATCAATGATCCACCAGGGATCCGGGAGAAGGACAGAGAGCAGATGGCGGCCAGGATCCTGGAGCTCACCCTGGAGATGATCTCCTTGATAACCGGAGAGGTGAGAGTCTCCCAGGACACGGCTCTTATCTCTAGGAATAACAGCGGGAAATGACTGGAGAGGTGAAGGATTCTTAGGATCTATGTAGTGATCAGTGTCTCCCCATACACAGGATTACACAGTAGTGAAGAAGTCGTCTGGTGAGTGTGTGACCCCCCGTGTGTCAGGAGGATGGACCCAGAGCCCCATCACCGAGCCTCCACCTCATTCACTGATACATGAGCAGAAGATCCTAGAACTTACCTCCAGGATCACTGAGCTGCTGAGCGGAGAGGTGAGCGCTGCCGGGAATGCTGGGACATTGTACAATAACACAAGGGAGGGGTCTGGGTGATGACTGTGTCATTGTGGGTGTCAGGTTCCTATAAGGTGTCAGGACGTCACTGTCTATTTCTCCATGGAGGAGTGGGAGTATATAGAAGGACACAAGGACCAGTACAAGGACATCATGATGGACCACCAGCCCCTCACATCACCAGGTAAGAGGAGACCTTCCTGATTATAGAGGACAGAGCAGGTGTGAGGTCACCTCCTCCATCATCTCATCATCACATATAGACAATGGATCAGTCACTGTGTATATTTCCTATAGATGGATCCAGTCAGAGAAATCCACCAGAGAGATGTCCCAGTCCTGGAGATTCCCGAGATATTACACAGGAACCAGAGAGATGTCCCCGTCCTGGAGATTCCCGAGATATTACACAGGAACCAGAGAGATGTCCCAGTCCTGGAGATTCCCGGGATATTACACAGGAACCAGAGAGATGTCCCAGTCCTGGAGATTCCCGGGATATTACACAGGAACCAGAGAGATGTCCCCGTCCTGGAGATTCCCGGGATATTACACAGGAACCAGAGAGATGTCCCAGTCCTGGAGATTCCCGGGATATTACACAGGAACCAGAGAGATGTCCCCGTCCTGGAGATTCCCGGGATATTACACAGGAACCAGAGAGATGTCCCAGTCCTGGAGATTCCCGGGATATTACACAGGAACCAGAGAGATGTCCCCGTCCTGGAGATTCCCGGGATATTAAAGAGGAGCTGGAGGAGAACGTCCCACTGGATCATCAGGTAGATGGAGCTGAGGTTCCTGTGAATCCTCTATAGATGGATGTAATGAGGCTACTTACCTTCTCCAGCAGCAGTGGGTGGAGGGTCTATGGGGAGATGTTGGTCGGTCATAACTACAAATGGTAGAAGAGCAGGAGAAGTGAATAATCTTGTCCCTGGTGTCCATGAGTCTCCACCTCAGGATCGGGTCACATCGGGTTATGCAGTAATATAACCGGAACATTGATGTTGATGTGTAAAATATTGGGATGAATGTGGATCCCGTCTCCTCCTGCAGGAGATTATTCCCTTAGTTCCTGGTTCTGGAGGTTTCTGTCCATCACTTGGATATAAGAGAATCTCTGGAGACATTTCCTTGTTTTCTCATGTCCTTCATGTTGGATCTTTCCAGGAAAGTTGTGGTGGAAGGAGGAGCGGAGAGGAAATCCCCTCATCAGTGACAGAGGAGGGTAAGAGCCTTTCATGTATCTTGTGGGTTATTCTTCCCTTATACATTGCAGGGAGAGGTCACATCCAGGGGTCGGATCAGTCTGTATCTATATCTCCCTCATCCCAGGTAGAGAGCGATGTGTACTCAATTATAAGCCGAAGCACATAATATTACCACAAAAATACTGGGAAAGCCCATTGACTCGAGTATAAGCCTAGGGTGGTAAATGCATTAGTCACAGGCTCTCTCAGTATATAGCTAGCCAGTCCCCTTCCCCCTAGCAATTTTTGCAAATAGAAAACCGGATGACGTCTCTAAGGCTGGGGTGGTGGTGGTAGTAAGCCTGAAAAGTGAAGTGATTATATAAAAGATGGGAGGGGTTATGGTGTCGCCTTCCAGGCTCATTTACATGTAGCAGTGATATGATACTGATATGTGGACCAGTAAGCACAGGCAGGGACGTTACATCTTGGGACCGAGGTAGGAATCGCTGTGGCGCATGTACTTCCACCACTGAGGATTTCAGGACATCACTCCTTGCTTCCGGGTTGCCTCCTCCTCAGTTTCCTCTTCTTCTACCTTCTCATCCGGTCAGTGTTGGACTGGCGGTACCAGTTTCAGCACAGCCATGGGAAACACAGCAGAATGTGCTGAAACATATGTGTGAGCAAAAGACCGAACACCACCCAAAGTAGGGAAATTTCCCCCAACCTCTGGAGTAAGTCTCTGGATCAACTGAAACTGTTTTTCAGTTCTGGGCACCGGTCCATAAAACGGAAGCCCTGGAGCTGGAGAAGGTTCAACGTAGAGACACAAAAACGATAAGGGGTATGGAGGGTCTCAGTTATGAGGAAAGATTAAATCAATTAGATTTATAGAGTCTAGAGACGACTAAGAGGGGACATGATCAACTTATATAAATATATGGATGGTCCATACACAATACATTATATGGTAGTAAGTTGTTCCAGATTAAATCAAATCAAAAAGCAAGGGGGCGGAGTCTGCATCTGGAGAAAACCAGGTTTAATCACCAGAGGCGACAGGACTTTTTTACTATAATTATGGTCAATCTGTGGAATAGCGGAGCTCAGGCGCTGGTCACAGCAGGGACAGCAGAGAGCTTCAAGAAGGGCCTAGATGCCTTTTTACACGTAAATAACATTGATGGTTATGTTATATAGAATTGTTTCCCCTAAATCCCTTCCTCATCCAATCCCATCCCTTCCCTTCCTTGGTTGAACTTGATGGACATGTGTCTTTTTTCAACCGTAAAACTATGATACTATGAATGGCATGAAGCTCAAAGATCCGGCAGGGGTTGATGGGAGCAGCCGGCTTATAAGGAAAACCTGGAACTGGGCAGTGCCATACAGCGCCAATCTTCGTGAGCCAGCGCGCGCCCTAGGGCTAGGTGTGCTCTGTAGAGCGCTTGGCGACGAAGTTTCAGGCTGGGCAGAAGTATCTGCTGACTGGTACTGTTAGTACTTGAGGTCCTGGCTTCATGAGGTGCATAGGCTGCAGCAGTCTGGGGGCCAAAGTCGGACCCGTAATTGCCTAAAAATGGCAGGTGACAGTCCTGGGGCACTTGATGTAGTGAGTGTCCTGTATGAAGTCCAGATGGTGAGGGATTTACAAGAGAGTGACGGAGTATTGAGATATGAGCATCGGCTCTGCTCGTCAGTAGGCCACGCCCCTCTAAATGAATTGTATTTTAAGGTTAGTAAGCAGACAGTAAGTTCCTGTGGTTAGTGTACACACAAATGGGTTGGAGAGCTCCCTCCAGAAGATGCCGCCATTCTTCCAGAGGAAGTTTGATGGCTAACAGTTCTCTGTCACCAATCGAATAATTTTTCTCAGTGGAAGAAAAAGTCTTTGAAAAGAAGCCGCATGTAAGAGTTCAGCCATTAGGCCCTTTCTGGGTGAGCACAGCTCCTACGGAGGATGCATTCACCTCGAGATGAAAGGGTTTGTCTGTGTCAGGCTTAGTGAGCACAGAAGCCGAGGAAAAGGCGGACTTTAGCTTGGAGAAGGTCTCTTCAGCTGTAGGAGGCCAGGCACGTGGATTGGCACCTTTCTTGGTGAGTGCTACGATGAGGCAATGGACTTTATCACTGATCTGCCTGTCTCCTCGGGCAATACTGTCATCTGGGTGGTGATGGACCGGTTTTCCAAGATGTCCCATTTTGTTCCTCTTCGAGGTCTTCCGTCTTCTCCACGGCTTGCCAGTTTGTTCTTCAAACATATCTTCCGGCTGCATGGTCTTCCACTTCACATCGTGTCTGACCGAGTTGTCCAGTTTGTTTCCAAGTTCTGGCGTTCCTCGTGTAACCAGCTACAAGTCAACCTTGACTTTTCCTCTGCCTACCACCCTCAGTCGAAAGGCCAAGTAGAAAGGGTGAACCAGACTTTAGGCTGTTACCTCCGCCTCTTCGTCTTAGCCCGTCAAGATAACTGGACTGATCTGCTACCATTGAGTTCTCTTACAATTCCCTGGACTCTGGGTCTGCTGGCGCGGCTTTGTTCTTTGTGATCTACGGACGAGTCCCTCGTCCTCCTCTTCCGCTGTCTACTCCCTCAGTTGTCCCTGCGTTAGAGGATCTGGTGCAGGACCTCAAATCAATTTGGGACCAGACCCACCAGTCTTTTCTCACAAGCCATTGACCGCACCAAGACCCAGGCTAATAAGAAACGTTGAACTCCTCCTGTCTTCTTTCCGGGTGACAAGGTGTGGTTATCCCCCAGATAAGTCTGGCTGAAGATACCCAGCTACGAACTTGATCCCCGATTCCTTGGTCCCTTTGAGGTAATCAAGCGCATAAATCAAGTGGCCTACAAGCTCCACCTTCCTCCATCAATGCGCATCCCGAACTCCTTCCATGTCTCTCTCCTGAAGCCAGTCATTTTGAACCGCTTCCCTCAGCAATCTTCTCCTCCTGCTCCTGAGGCTGATTTCCCCTGATGTCTATAAAGTTAAGGAGGTCCTGGACATGAAGACCATGAGAGGTAAGCGATTCTTCCTTGTAGACTGGAAGGGGTTCGGGCCTGAAGAGAGATCCTGGAAGCCCGAAGAGAACATTTTGGATTGGACTTTCCTCCAGAGGTTTCTTGGGACCAAAAAGAAGAGGGGGAGACCTAAGGCCTCTCCGTCACACTGCCCTGGGCCCCTTTCCGAACTTACCTTTCCACGTTCCCGCTCCTGTCTGGACTAGGCCACGTGCGTGTCCCCTCTCCCCAGGCTGCGCCCGGTGGTACTTGGAGATTAAAAGGGCCAGCGCACAGGTTATTGGAGCTGGTCACTTTCGGCTCTGCTATTTAAACATGGCGTCTACCATCATTCCCTGCAGGATCTTCAAGCCATGTTTGTGAAGTGAAAGCCCTCCTGTGTTCTTAATTTATCAGCGTTCCTGCATTCCAGTTCCTGCTCCCGTGTTCCAGTCTGTTCCGTGTTCCTGTATCCGTGTTTCTGCTGTGAGTTCCAGTGTTCCTCCTGCGCTGTTCTCCTGCTGTCACCCCGGGCTCGGACTGTGTCCTGCATCGCTACCTTGGCTGCCACTACGGGCTAGTCGTACCCATGAAACTACTTGGTGGCACCCTGTCGCAAAAAAATGCCATCACATGGCCCCAATAACGAAAAAGCTAAAATTTTATAGCCTACAAAAGGGGCCAATGAGGAAACTAAAATCCTGGCAGCTGCAGGTCCCTCCTTCCCTCCTGCGCCTCGCTGTACAAGTAACGGCCACATGTGGGGGGGTCTCTGTACTCGGGAGAAATTGCATAACAAATATCTTTTGGAAAAGTGTAAATTTTAGGGCGAAATGAACGTATAACCGACAAAATTTTACCATTCTAAATTTCACCTCCATTTTGATTTAATTATTATGAAGATCTAAAGGGGTTAACAATCTTCCTAAAAGCTGTTTCTGATAGCTTGAGGGGTGCAGATTTAAAAATGGGTTGGTTATACAGGGGGTTTGATGCTAAATATTTAAAATTTAATTCAGAACGGTAATTCTGATATAGTAAATTCTGAAAATACGTAAAAAAGCGATATTTGTAAGCTGTGTGACATCAAAATAAATTATCCAGACATTTCAAAAGTTATGAAAATGTAAAGTAGACACATGGGAAATGTTATGCAGCAACTTATTTAGGTGGTAATGATTTCAAATTTCAAAAATGGCTAATTTTTCAAAAAAATCATTATTTCTTTCTTTTTTTTTGTAAATAAACGCAAAACTTATCAGCCAAAATTTACCACTAAAATGAAGTAAAGGAATAAAACATGTGAGGGGAAAAAACAATCTCAGAATCGCTTTGATAAGTAACAGTCTTCAAAAGTTTTTTTTTTTTTATCAATTCTGTTTTTATTAAAAATTTTTAACCACGAATGGATACAATATACATATTCATGATGGTTTGTACATTTCAAAGATACAGAACATACCATGGTAAGAAATCTCCTATTACATCTAGTCATACATATTCAAAGTATACAGCATCTACATATTATGAGGTAAGTAGCGATGACTACAAATCTTCAAAAGTTCTAACCATATAAAGCGACGCAATTCAGAATCCAAAAAATGGGGATGAGCCTTTAGCTGCGAAATGGCTGCGTCCTTAAGGGGTTAAAAGTATAAAGTGCTAAATGAGGAACGATTACCAAACCAAAAATTACCAAAACATGAAGTCTTAGAAAATACATAATGAATAAAGTGTGAGAAATAACGACTGCACTATACTAAATAAAATGCAATATAAAGGATGAGAAAACAAAATCACAAATGCAATCGATAAAATAGACAAATCATAAGACCCAAATAGCATAGATCGGTTGTTGGGAAAATATTTGAAGGGTTTGTTAGAGATGCTATCCTGGAGTATCTCACTGCACATAACCTTATAATCCAGCTTCAGGTTTATGAAGGATCGGTCCTGTCAGACTAATCTGATCGGTTTCAACGACGGGGTAAGTTCTAGTCTGGACCTGAGGGAGGCCGGGGATGTTGTATACAGTATATGAACTTTTCCAAGGTATTAGATACAGTGCCATATAAAAGGCATACAATGAGAAATGCTGGGACGAGGGGAAAATCTGTGTATTTGAGTAAGCAATTGGCTTAGTGCTAGAAAACAGAGGGTCGTTATAGAGGTTTTACAAAGTAGAGTTTCAATATTTGTAGATGATACTAAGCTCTGTAAAGTAATTAATAGAGAGGAGGATAGTATAATATTATATATAAATTTGTGGAAATTGGAGTCATGGGCTGCCAAATGGCAGATGAGGTTTAATGTAGATAAATGTAAGGTTATGGACTTGGGTCAAGGAAATGGAAATTTTATGTTTTAAATGGTAACTTTCTTGTTAAAACTAAAAAAAGACTTGGGGTGTATAGTAAATTATGTTTTAGTGATCAGTGTCAGGCATCTGCTTCTAAAGCAAGTACATTTATGGGATGAATCAGGAGAGGAATAGATTATCATGGTGTTATGATAGTTTTACTTTTATATAAATCACTGGTCAGACCGCACATTACCTGGTAGAACTGGAATGGGTGCAGAGAAAAGCAACCAATATTATTAGGGGAATAGGGGGATTAGAATACAACGACAGATTACTAATTTTGGGGTTATTCAACTTAGAAAAAAGACGGCTGAGGGGAGACCTCATTACAATGTAAAAATACCTGAACAAGGGTCTCTCCAAATATCTTTTTATACCTGGGCCTGCCATCAAGAGTAGGGGAAATCCTCTACGCCTAGAGGAGAGGTGGTTCTACCATCACCATAGACAGGGGGCATCCTCTACACCTAGAGGAGAGGAGGTTCTACCATCACCATAGACAGGGGGCATCCTCTACACCTAGAGAAGTGGCAATTCTATCATCACCATAGACAGGGGCATCCTCTACACCTAGAGGAGAGGAGGATCTACCATCACCATAGACAGGGGGCATCCTCTACACCCAGAGGAGAGGAGGTTCTACCATCACCATAGACAGGGGGCATCCTCTACACCTAGAGGAGAGGAGGTTCTACCATCACCATAGATAGGGGGCATCCTCTACACCTAGAGGAGAGGAGGTTCTACCATCACCATAGATAGGGGGCATCCTCTACACCTAGAGGAGAGGAGGTTCTACCATCACCATAGATAGGGGGCATCCTCTACACCTAGAGGAGAGGAGGCTCTACCATCACCATAGACAGGGGGCATTCTCTACATCTAGAGGAGAGGAGGCTCTACCATCACCATAGACAGGGGGCATCCTCTACACCTAGAGGAGAGGAGGTTCTACCATCACCATAGACAGGGGCATCCTCTACACCTAGAGGAGAGGGGGCTCTACCATCACCATAGACAGGGGGCATCCTCTACACCTAGAGGAGACGAGGTTCTACCATCAACATAGACAGGGGGCATCCTCTACACCTAGAGGAGAGGAGGTTCTACCAACAGCATAGATAGGAGGCATCCTCTACACCTAGAGGAGAGGAGGTTCTACCATCACCATAGACAGGGGGCATCCTCTACACCTAGAGGAGAGGAGGTTCTACCATCACCATAGATAGTGGGCATCCTCTACACCTAGAGGAGAGGAGGTTCTACCATCACCATAGATAGGGGGCATCCTCTACACCTAGAGGAGAGGAGGTTCTACCATCACCATAGATAGGGGGCATCCTCTACACCTAGAGGAGAGGAGGTTCTACCATCACCATAGATAGGGGGCATCCTCTACACCTAGAGGAGAGGAGGTTCTACCATCACCATAGATAGGGGGCATCCTCTACACCTAGAGGAGAGGAGGCTCTACCATCACCATAGACAGGGGGCATCCTCTACATCTAGAGGAGAGGAGGCTCTACCATCACCATAGACAGGGGGCATCCTCTACACCTAGAGGAGAGGAGGCTCTACCATCACCATAGACAGGGGGCATCCTCTACACCTTGAGGAGAGGAGGCTCTACCATCACCATAGACAGGGGGCATCCTCTACACCTTGAGGAGACGAGGTTCTACCATCACCATAGACAGGGGGCATTCTCTACACCTAGAGGAGACGAGGTTCTAGCATCACCATAGACAGAGGGCATCCTCTACACCTAGAGGAGAGGAGGTTCTACCATCACCATAGATAGGGGGCATCCTCTACACCTAGAGGAGAGGAGGTTCTACCATCACCATAGATAGGGGGCATCCTCTACACCTAGAGGAGAGGAGGCTCTACCATCACCATAGACAGGGGGCATCCTCTACATCTAGAGGAGAGGAGGCTCTACCATCACCATAGACAGGGGGCATCCTCTACATCTAGAGGAGAGGAGGCTCTACCATCACCATAGACAGGGGGCATCCTCTACACCTTGAGGAGACGAGGTTCTACCATCACCATAGACAGGGGGCATCCTCTACACCTAGAGGAGAGGAGGTTCTACCATCACCATAGACAGGGGGCATCCTCTACACCTAGAGGAGAGGAGGTTCTATCATCACCATAGACCAGGGCATCCTCTACACCTAGAGGAGAGGAGGTTCTACCATCACCATAGACAGGGGGCATCCTCTACACCTAGAGGAGAGGAGGATCTACCATCACCATAGACAGGAGGCATCCTCTACACCTAGAGGAGAGGAGGTTCTACCATCACCATAGACAGGGATTCTTTACTGTAAGAGCAGTGAGACTGTGGAACTCTCTGCCGCAGGAAGTTGCATTGGCTGATAATTTGAACATGTTAGAGAGGGGTCTGGACTCCTTTCTGGAGAATAATAATATCACATTGTATGGGAATAAACCAGGGCGTTATTCTGACCGCTATATTAGGGTCGGGAAGGATTTTTTTTCCATGTTTTGGGCTAATTGGTATCAGTGTTGCAGAGCTTTTGCCTTCTTTTAGATCAATGCGTATTATTTCTAGGTCGTGCAGGAGCTGTATAACTAATATACAAGTAGAGTAATAGAGAGAGTTTGTACTCCAGCACTCAATCGGATAATACGGGTCTTCTTTATGATACCATGATTAATAATATGTTTAGATGAAACGCGTCGGTGTAAGGGTTGTATTCTCTGTGCACTATGGACTTTTTATTATAGTATAGAAGACTCATATTATCCGACTGAGTGCTGGAGTACAATCTCTTTCTTTTACTTTGTTTGGCACCTGCTTCGGGGCGGAGACCCGTGCACCTATCGGACGTGAGAGGGGCAGGTGAGCTGAGTTTGTTGATTTTATAATATACAAGTAGCACCTGATGAGTGGTAAATCCTCCAGTAGAAGCCCCTGTATATACGGCTGCCGGGGGCTTCTCCCACCCACTTTACTGGTTTTCTAGGACTGCGAGGCTCCGCTCCAGAGGGGGATGGGAATCTCTGGTTACACAACCCTCTTATGTCTGGGAAGATTCCAGTTTCTAAGGATTTGATGATTTATTTCATGGTTGGATTTTATTCAAATTGTATTTCAATGGATTAATATTCATGACCTTTCTCTCCATAGATGACTGTATGTTACTGACTGGCTGCTTTACTAATGCTTGTAACTGGAGAAAAGGAAACTTCCAATATTGATTTCTTGACTTTATTTTTTAGGAGAGGAAAGTACAAGAGGTTCCCATGGACGTCCCCCCTCATCTCCTTGTGGTGAAGTAGAAGACAATCAGTCACATCTTTACTCAGAGGAGGGAAATCATGGAGATAAGAGGCAGTTATCATGTCCGAAACATGGAAAACGTGTTACCTCGAAATCAAATCTTGATCAACACCTGAGAACTCACACAGGAGAGAAGCCATATTCATGTTTCAGATGTGGGAAACATTTTAGTGTGAAATCAGATCTTGTTGTACATAAGAAAATTCACACACTGGAGAAGCCATTCTCATGTACTGAATGTGGGAAATGTTTTACCCAGGAATCACATCTTGTTGTACATCAGAGAATTCACACAAGAGAGAAGCCATTTTCATGTACTGAATGTGGTAAATGTTTTACCTGGGAATCACATCTTGTTGTACATCAGAGAATTCACACAGGAGAGAAGCCATTTTCATGTACTGAATGTGGTAAATGTTTTACCCGGGAATCAAGTTTTGTGGTACATCAGAAAACTCACAAAGGAGAGAAGCCCTTTTCATGTACTGAATGTGGGAAATGTTTTAACCTGGAATCACATCTTGTTGTACATCAGAGGATTCACACAGGAGAGAAGCCATTTTCATGTACTGAATGTGGTAAATGTTTTACCCGGGAATCACATCTTGTTGTACATCAGAGAATTCACACAGGAGAGAAGCCATTTTCATGTACTGAATGTGGGAAATGTTTTAGAGAGAAATCCTGGCTTGTTACACATCAGAAAATTCACACAGGAGAGAAGCCATTCTCATGTACTGAATGTGGGAAATGTTTTACCCGGGAATCACATCTTGTTGTACATCAGAGAATTCACACAGGAGAGAAGCCATTTTCATGTACTGAATGTGGGAAATGTTTTACCCGGGAATCACATCTTGTTGTACATCAGAGAATTCACACAGGAGAGAAGCCATTTTCATGTACTGAATGTGGGAAATGTTTTTCCCGGAAATCATCTCTTGTTATACATCAGAGAACTCACACTGGGGAGAAGCAATTTTCATGTACTGAATGTGGCAAATGTTTTATCCAGGAATCAAATCTTGTGGTACATCAGAGAACTCACACAGGAGAGAAACCATTTTCATGTACTGAATGTGGGAAATGTTTTGCCCATGAATCAACCCTTGCTGTACATCAGAGAACTCACACAGGAGAGAAGCCATTTTCATGTACTAAATGTGGGAAATGTTTTGCCCATGAATCAACCCTTGCTGCACATCAGAGAACTCACACGGGAGAGAAGCCATTTTCTTGTACTAAATGTGGGAAATGTTTGAGAGATAAATCCAGTCTTGTTAAACATCAGAGAACTCACACAGGAGAGTTTCCATTTTCATGTACTGAATGTGGGAAATGTTTTAACCAGGAATCACATCTTGTTGTACATCTGAGAATTCACACAGGAGAGAAGCCATTTTCATGTACTGAATGTGGGAAATGTTTTACCCAGGAATCACATCTTGATGTACATCGGAGAATTCACACAGGAGAGAAGCCATTTTCATGTACTGAATGTGGGAAATGTTTTAGAGAGAAATCCTGGCTTATTAAACATCAGAAAATTCACACAGGAGAGAAGCCATTCTCATGTACTGAATGTGGGAAATGTTTTACAAAGAAATCCATTCTTGTTACACATCAGAGAATTCACACAGGAGAGAAGCCATTTTCATGTACTGAATGTGAAAAATGTTTCAGCGAGAAATCCAGACTTACTGCACATCAGACAATTCACACAGGGGCAAAGCCATTTTCATGTCTAGAATGTGGGAGATGTTTTAGACAGAAAGGAGGTCTTTTTAATCATCAGAGAACTCACACAGGAGAGAAACCATTTTCATGCTCCGAATGCAGTAAGTGTTTCGTTAATAGATCAAATCTTGTTAGACACAAGAGAACTCACAAAGAAGAGAAATTATTTTTATTTCCAGAAAGTGGAAAATCTTTTACCGGAAAAATCAATTTTGTCTAACACCAGAGATGTTACACAGGAGAGAGGCCACTTTCATGTACAGAATGTTAGAAATGTATTTGTAGCAAAGTAAAGCTTTTCCAACATCACAGAACTTGGGGCAGAAGCCATTTTCATGTTCAGAATGCAGAAAATGTTTTATTCGTCCTGCAAGTAATGGAGCAAAGTCCACAAATCATCAACACGACAACCACTGGTCGCCAGAGAGATCGATGGACTCGATATAAAACTTCCTCCAGGAAGCAATCACTTACAGGGACACTCAGCTTTCAGGACTTTTCCTTTCACCTTTTAAAACCCATGGCTGGAAATAGATGGAAGTACAAAAGGAACTGAGCCGCACTACAGCTCCCCTGCATCCAGGGGGACACCTAGGCCTCAGCTGCCAAATATCAGTCCTGGTTCTCATTCGGTTACTAAACTAGCTGCAGGAGTAGTTCTTATAGTCAGCATCAGTCCTTGTGAATTTTCTCACAATTCTTTGGTAAGGTTCTCTAATTCCTTCCCTGGTCCCTTCCTCATGACGCAGGTCTAGTCACCTGGACAGGCAACCACTGAACAAGGAAGTTTGTCCCTCCTTACAGGTGGATACAGAGAAGAGAATGTCTTACATAGTCTATAATCTGGATTATGTGATGCATTATATAAAGACAATATGTATTGCGGACCTTCTGGACCTTCCTTCTCTAATAGCCTGAATACTATAGCTCTTGGCCTCAGCGTGTAGTGTCCCAGAACCTCATCCCAGCTACTGGGTAATGTAGTTGTCACGTGGTTGATGATTTGCCAAATGTATTATGTGATTCAGTGTGCTCTATGCTGCCACCTACTGGCATAATTGTATAGGTGTGAGAGTTGTGGTCACATGACCTTTCCTCAGCCAGGCTTCCTGGGGAAGCCTCTAGAATCTTCTGAGGGAGGAGTCTCCCAAGTCAAACCTGTGAACTAGAGGGAGGAGCCAGTTGTGACTAGATGCTGAGGAGAAGGTATCAGTCAGGATTTGAGTGTACAGCTATTTAGGCCGCTCTTCACATTCAGCCTAGGCCCCAGCTTCCTATTCCGTGATTTAGTTAGAGATCTGTATTAAACAAAACCATTGGAGCGGCAGGGATCACGGCACTGATACTATTCAGATTTTCTGATGAAATTCGATTTGACCTTAATCGAATCATGACGAATCATATTAAAAACAGGTATTTCCTGGCTGCAGAGAGCCTGTAGGGTGTTGTAGAACGTTGTGCCATGCTCAAAGATGCATAGGGAGCGTGGTTTGGTCTTCAAACAATGCTGTGTTTTAGTATGACACGCACATGACAGCCGCCGCTCTTAGAATCGCTTCACTCTTCAATTCCATGGGCACTTCCAGGGGCCAACTTCACCAAATAAGTGAAGCGAGAATGCAGCCTGACAAGGTAACGTCTGTGCCAGCTCCAAAGGACTGAGCTGAGGGCCAAGATCCCACTGTAACTTCAAAGAGTGCACTCTTTTTACACTGACATCAGATGATTCCATAGACGACACAACCTGTTCTGTTAAACGTGGATACATTTAGAAACCCCCCTAAAAGAGTGCAGAGGGTGTCGGCAGTAATTTTGCATTGACGTCACTGATCATTTTGCCCTTCTTTTCATCCATCAGTGTCCGCTTTTAATCATTTAATAATCCATCATTATTGTTAAAGCAAACAGGAGTTGATCCAAAACAGATATGCCAGTAAATGGGATATTTGCATGTCCTCTGTGTTCTGTATCCACTCCTGCTTTTGGCCATAAATCCTGAAGATGAAATTAAGGGGAAAACCAAACATAGTGGCAACGTCATAGAGTGGTGGAGGGTGAAAACAGCATTATGGTAATCACAGGGTGTCCCAGGGAGACAGCGGTCAGTTGGCGGCAGCATGAGTAGGCCGCAGAGTGGCACAATGACAAATTATGGAGGAAACAGCAACATGGTAGGCCACAGTGTGGCACAATGACAGAGTGTGGAGGTGGCAGCAGTAGCAGGAGGTCAGAGAGTAGCACAATGATGAATTCAGGTGGTGGCAGCAACATGATAGGTCACAGTGTGGTACAATGACAGAGGAGGTGGCAGCAGCAGGAGGTCAGAGAGTGGCAGAATGACAAACTCAGGTGGTGGCAGCAACATGGTAGGCCACAGTGTGGCACAATGAGTTTGGAGGTGCCAGCAGCAGCAGGAGGTCAGAAAGTGGCACAATGACAGAGAGTGACTGTGGGTGAAAATTGCAGTCCTTGATAAAGATGGTGGGAGGCAGATTCAGCAACTGGCAGTAGATGTGTTGCATCAGGCATGTGGCAGCGTCAGAATAGTGGCTGAGGCAGGTAGTTAGAATCTAGACTTATTTCTAAACGTTTGAGGGAGGCATCATGGCTGATCTAATTTGATGCATAAGGCATTGGTGTTGAAATCCTGGCCGATCCAAGCCTGATTCATCTTGACAACGGTCAGACCCAGTTCACCATTCTCAAAGTGTTCTCCTTTGGATGGAGTCCTTGTACTTCTGGTAGACTGTGTCATATTGGCCTATGGCAAGCTGACACCCTCTTCTCCCGACGATGATGATGAAGCCCTTGCTTCACCCGGCTCCCAAGTGCGATCGGCTACATCATCATCAATTTGTGTTTCCCTGTCGCTGCTATTCTCCTCAACGGTCTCAGTACCTCACAGCCTGACTACTTGCAAGTGCAACATAAACTCCCATGCCACTGTCCACATCTTTACTTTGCCGCCTACTGCATGAAGCAGCGGATGTCTGCCCCACCTCTTCACTGCCAAGCAGCTGCTGACTGTCCTCAAACACTTCGTCCTCGCTTTATAGTGGTGCTGAGCCTAGACCACCTAGTAGCTTTCTGGCTGAGGGAAAGGAAGGCTGAGGACAAATGAGGGCCTCCTACCTGCTCCTGGGCCATGCCAACTAAGGGTTGTATCTGACGAACCCCTTTCCTGTCCATTTTCCTCCATTGTATTGCTGTTTTATCTCCTACCACTCAGCAATGGTCAATGTAAAATTCCATTTTTTGAGCAGGGACTCTCTAAGCAGACACATTATGATCCCTGTATGCTGACAATTTGGTTACATTAGCAGGATCCAGGTTAATCTACAATTTTATTTAGCTTCTGAACATTCACTAGTATCTGGCACACAGAAAAATAGAGATGAGACAGATCAGAGATGAGAGATGATGAGATCTATGAGATGCATATGACACAATTACACTCTCCAGCACTGCTAATTCAGCTATATCACACACACACAGTTAGCTCTACTGTGCCTCCTTCCCCTAATTTAAAGCTTTTATCTTGCCTGTAGGTTGTAGGTTTACGTTCCTCATGCATCTGTTTGCCGGCAGGAAATGTGAGAGTCTGTGTGTGTGTAAGCTCATTTGGGAATGCAGGTTGGAGGGACCGATGCCAAGACACTACAGCGTGAAACAGTAGAAACTATTCATGAGAAGAATCTGTATTGCTCGGCCCTGTACTTTCACATTACTCACAATAAACCAAAGGGACTTTGTTTCCTGAAATCCCAAAGCACATTTACGTGGATTAATTGTGAAGCCTGCATTAGTAATTTCAGCTATGACCATTTCCAACTGATGCAAATGGTCTCTCCATGTTCTACTAAATATCAAAACAATGGGGCACATTTACTTACCCGGTCCTGTCACGGTCCCCGAGGTGTGTTGTCCGACGAGGATGAAGTCCGGCGCAATTCTTCAAGATTGTGCGCCCGAGATCCTGCATCTGTTGCTTCTCCGCTGAGGTCCGCCGGAGTTCACCTTCTTCTTCCCGGTGTATGTGAGTGCATCTCTGGAGATACAATTTGAATTATAAATCCCACGCTTAGTCCGAATCAGTCGAGTTGTCCATCGGCCATGTCCCCCGATTTGTGTCGCATAAAAGTCAAATCCGATCACGTGCGCCAAAAACCCCAATTAAATGCGGCGCAAATTGGAGATAGTCTGGAAACCCGGCGAAAATGCGCCGTACGGACCCTTAGTAAATGTGCCCCATTGTCTAGATATGAAACTGTGTTCTACATAATCCCTTAATAGAATGGCCATGGCTCTATGAAATGTGGCTGGAGCGCTATGAAGACCCAATGGCAACTGGTACAAACCACTAGACATCGCAAAAGCAGTTTTTGCTGTTGATTTGTCATCAAGTGGAATTTGCCAATATCCCTTGCGTAAATCTAAAGTGGAAATATTTGCTGCATTGCTCAATTTTTCAAAAAGGTCATCAATGCATAGCGGTCAAATCTATAGATGGCATTAATTTAGCAAAAATCTTTGGCAAAACTTATTGGGGGTCAGTTACTAAGGGCCCGAATCGTGTTTCTCCGCCGGGTTACCCGATTTTCCCAGAATTGCCCCGGGTTTTTGGCGCACGCGATTGGATTGTAGCACATCGGCGCCAGCATGCACGCGACGGAAATCGGTGGGGGTGGCCGTAAGAAAACCCGACGGATTCAGAAAAACCGCCATATTTTTTTTTAAAAAGTGTCGCTTGACACGCACTTACCTGCACCCACGATAGCTTGGTGAATTCCAGTGAACTCCGACGGACTTAAGCTCAGCAGCAACACCTAGTGGACATCGGGCGTATTACCTTAGTGAATCACCGGAAGACCCGACTCCTCCACACAGAATGCGGCGGCGCTGGATCGCGAATGAACTGGGTAAGTAAATCTGCCCCAGTGTCCTATCTTTACCCGACCATCACTACAGGTGAAGACCAAGGACTTTTGGATGGTTCAATAACTCCTAGTTTTAGCCTTTCCTGTACTTCACTTTCAGCCATGCACTTTTTCTGGTAGTCGTTAAGGCTTCTGTCTGACTGGAGCATGGTCCCAGTATTTATTTCATGATGAACAAAGTACACACACCCAGGATTACTTCCGAACGTATGTGAACTTGACCTAATAAGGTTTCTCAAGCTACATTGTTGCTCCTTAGATAACTCTGGATTTAAAGTTACCTCTGACCAATCTACAAAATTGTACAACAAATCATAGAACTTTTCAGACATATCCTGTGAAGACTTCGTGACAATGGTACAAGCAGTGTTAGCTTCTGGAAAATCCTCTGGTTCTAGCCAATGTTTCATTACATGGGAAACCTTACTGCTTTGTTTTTTATCTGGGGTTTCAAGTTCAAAATCAACTGGACCTGTCTGTCTGATGACTCTGTAAGGCTCTTGCCGTTTTGCCAACAACTTATCTTTATGGCTAGGAAGCAAATGAAGTACCTTGTCACCATGAAATGTTGAACATACCATTTCTCTTTGTAACTTTTGGCTTTGTGTTCATTATCAGGGGCTACCTTCATCAATTGTTGAGTCTCTCTCTCATTTGTAACACATATTCTGACATTTTTATGAAACCAGGTTTATCTTCCCAATCCTCTTTGATAACATCCAAGTCCCCTTGGTCGTTTCCCATATAACAATTCAAATGGGCTAAACCCAGTAGACTCTTATGGTTCTTCACGATAAGCGAATAACAGAAAAGGTAACATTTGTCCCAATGTTTTGGGTCATTGTGTACAAATTTCCTAAGCATTTTCTTCTAGGTTTAGTTCTACCGCTCAGTTAGCCCGTCTGTCTGTGGATGATAGTTTTTGGGTCTGTATTTTTGAACCCAAGCAGAAGAATTTATCGAAACTGTTCAAGTACAATAACTTTACTTATCTGATCAAAGGTTCTGGTCTCTCTGGTTTCATCCATTTTAAGTCTTGCAGGCAGGTAAAGAATTCTCCTGGATTATCAGTGAGATAATACTTGAGCTGTCTGAACCTCTGTCTCCTCGCTAGGTTTCCTCACTGATGTAATATCATTTCAAAATAGTCTCTATAACCATGTCCTAGTTATTAGCATCATGTATGTCCATGTGGTTATACGCCAACTGGGCTTGTCCAGTAAGATGAAGGCCAAGTCTTTCTACCGACCTTATTCCTTAGGTCACTGACATGTACTTGCAATTCTTTTGAACATCGTAAAATATGCCCTAATATCATCTTGTGGAGTAAGTTTTGTCATATGAGGGTCTTTCCAAGGAGACACGGTCACAGGTGCAGGATGAGGAGGTGAAACAGCTTGCCCTTCCAATGTTGGTGTCTGCAACACCCCTGTCCAGCGTTCATCCTGACATTGCAATTCTTCTCTATTTTTCCTGATCTCCTCCATTTGCCTTTTTTCTGCTACAATCTGCTGCACAGTTAATCATTTCATCAGGTCGGTAATGTTCTCAGGTAAAGCCTTTTCGGGAGCTTTGGTCACACCTGGAGTTGATGAAGCAGCAGCAGCTCCTTGGACCTCTGATTCCTTCTCTTTCTCTGCAGGTGACCTGATTTTAGGTCTGGCACCTGAACTTTCCATCTTGCTGGATTTAGTTGCAGAAACTTGCTTCACATGAACAGTTTCTTTTGGTTTCATGCGCCAAAAACGAGTCATGTGAGCACTTCTGACACCTGGGGGCACATTTACTCAGAACGTCGGAAAAGTGCTATTTTAGTGTATAATGTGCCCTAATTAAATTAGTCCTGCCTTTTTTGATATTACCCTGGGATCCAACTTATAAAAATGAACAGGTAAAAATAAAAAGGTCACTAAGTGACACCGATTACGGACAAGACCCTGATATTTACATAGATAGTATTAGTATCCAAAGGGGGGTCCCAGACCGATACAAGGCTCAGGATCAGATTGCAGCCGGATTCGCATCCATTCCCCAAGTGCAAATCAACAAAAATATGAACTGGATAAATTACATTTACTATAATGAACAGAGGTTTGTAAATTACAGTAGGGATGCTTTCACTAGTATTGTGGAAGAACTGGGCCCCAATACTAGAATGACTTTACAAAATAGAATGACCCTAGATATAATACTCACAGAAAAAAGTGGAATGTGTGGAATGATAGGAGAAGACTGTTGCACTTACATCCCTCAGAATTCAGGTGCTGGTGGTAAAACACTGATAGCAATAAAGAAAATCACAGCATTGGCGGCCGAGATGAAGGAAAATGCAGGGGTAGATACCTCCTGGGCAGCATGGTTTATTAGCTAGACAGGAGGGTGGAAAGCACTTTTCCAACAAATAGAATTGGTACTATTCGGGATGTTCATCCTGGCTCTATTTTTTTTATGTTGTTATATACTATTATACAAGAGGTTGGCCAAAAAAATTGCAAATAACAAGGCTAAAGGAGTTTTTCCGAATATCGATAAACAGTCTGTTTGTTATATATCCATGAGGAATAGAAATCTGCCCGATTTGCCTGAGATCTCAATTTTGTCAGAACAGTCTGATGTTCCAGTTCTGGAACACCCAAATTCTTCCCCGATAGATAACCTATCTGCCATTGTGATCTCGGAATACTTAGCCCCTTCCCCAATAGTGGAAGCTTTAGTATAAGGGAAAGAAGGAGGACTCCATGTGTTAGTAAGGTTAGTGCTGGGAAATCGATCCAGGTGTCACAAGGGCACGTTGGGTCAATGACTCAGTGAAGCAATCCACTCCCCTCTCCCACCACATGGACAGCCTATAAGAAAAACGAATCGCAGCAAAGTGTAGGAAAAAGCTCAGTATTTAGGGGGGAATTGTGAGGGTCAAAGTAATGATTATGTGTCCATAATAATTATATGCTTTATGATTGTATATATGTGCCCTTTGCCCTATATTTTTGTACACTGTTTGTTATGAAATACAGAGTTTTTCCCTTACATCAGTTTTAACCAGACATGCAACTGTCAGCAGAACTCAAGTCTTGTGATGGAAAGCAGAAGATGGAAGAGTAGATGTTTGTTAAGAATAGCATCAGCATCCAGACTAGTGGTCAATTTACTGTAGACAACGGTGACTGGAAATTCCCCTGGCATAGCAACCAAGGCCTAGTTTTGAGGACCAATCAGCAGGGGTCGGGGGCCAGACATATATGCTTAGCTATAACCAATTATAATGATTTTAATGTATGTAACCACACTTTTTTCTATGGGTATAAGAAGCTATGTAATCAGGAAATAAACACAGTTCATTTCTCTTTTCTGTTCGGCAAGTTAAGAGCATGAACCTAAGATAAAACAGAACTTCAGTCTTCTGTCTTTTCTTATCCAAACGTGCACGCATGCTCAACTAATTTGGAGTGTCTGAGAGAAGAGTGTAAGGCGGGATTGACCCGACCCCGACACTGCGATTAACTAAGATTGTGTGCCATTAATCTGGCGCTTCCCCGCATTGGTCCAACAGAGTTCACCATCTTTTTTGTGGTGCATCTTTAACATACAGCGTGCAACACAATTTGCAGGTGAAATATGACACTTGGTCCGAATCAGTCGGACCAACCGACGACATGCCCCATAATGTGTGTCGCATGGAGACCAGCGCAGCTGCGCAACAAAAGAGTCACGTGCAACACAATCTCAGCACACACATCTTAAATACCTGTGCAAGCTGTTTTAGCCTAGAAGAACGTGAACAGTCTGACAAAAGTGCAGCGCAAAGCCCTTAGTAAATGTGCCCCCATATGTAAGGCATAGGCTTTTCAATGGACAACCAGACCTTGCTTGATGGAAATAATCCAAAGGAGTTTGTATTGAAAAGTCCATGTTTTCACAAAGGAAAGTCCATATATAACATAACAGATTCAATAGACATCAGGTTCTTGTAGTTACACGAATAATCAGAAGGCAAAAAAAGAATCTCCACAATCAAAATCCCCCCTGATTTCTGGTCAGTGACACCTTTTATACAATTGAAGGGGGGCGTGGCCTGGCTATGGAGGAGTAAGGAAGCAACCTTGCTTAGCTCCCGGGTTTAGCCAGGATTCCACCGCAGAATCTACATCCATCCTGCCTGATTCTACCCCACATGGGTCCCAGAAAGAAGAGGGAAACAGGGCCTGCCGCCCCAACCCCAACGAGGCCCGTACCGAAGGGAATTGACCGGTACCTGGTCCCTCAGGCCTCCCAGGACACGCGGCCTTCTCCAGCGGACGCGAGGGACCTGATTGATTTGGCTCCCCCGGACAACCCACCTCAAGGGTCCTCTCCCACAACTCTTCCCTGCTCACCAGAATACAGACCGCAGCCAGCGGAGGGACTCGATTCCGGGCTCCCAGAGCAGCATGGAGAGCGCGCCAAAATGGCAGATGTCACGGCCTCCTCTCACCTTCAGGCGCAGGCCTACACTTCCGCCGGGTCCCCGACATACCGCACACACCGCACTGGCGTGGATCCGACCTCTCCCGACTCTGCCCCGGCTCCAGAGGTAATAGCGGAGGCCATTAGCGTTCCGGTGCCGAAGGCCCTGAGAGGGAACGTCGCCTTATGGACCCCTGAGAGGCCCCACACATCACCTCCCGACCTTGCTGCCCTCCGGTCAGGGATGAACGGCACATGCCTCACTCCAGTCCGGAGTGACACCACTCCGCAGCACAGCCCCTCTGCAGCTCCAGCGGTGACAGGTGAGCGACAAATCCCCCCTGAGGTGCTGGACTTTGACCCGATTAGGGTCTCACAAGAGCAGGAGGCCACTGGGTCTCAGCCAGGGAAGGCCACAGACTTATGTCCCCTGGCCCCAGAGTTTTACCCCCCAGGCACAGAGGGGGCCCTTGCCTATGGGTCAGCTCCACATATATCCTCACATCATGCAGGGATATACCCGACTGTGAAAGTCCTGAAGGCCCCCCTGCTGAGTGACAAGCGAGGCTCATCGCCCCCACACCAACCTGCTAGCCCTGCTAGGTGCTCCCTGGGAGCCCCCTCCGACTCTCCTGGTACCTGGCCTCAGGATGCGCCGGTAGAACAGTCTCCTGGTCCTCCAGAGTCCTCCTTATCAAGGAGCCCGCGTTTATACTACAATGGCACCCAGGATAGTGATCCTGATCAATCTCTTGGTGATTCGCCCGTGAGGGCAGCCTCAACTCCCCCGCAGCCTTTTTCAAATTATCAATGCAACCCGATTGAAGCGGGTGTGCTGGCAGACCTACGTGCCCTCCGTAATCATATCAGAGCCATCCCAACCAGAGAGGATATGGAGAGTTATGTGGCTCGCCTTGAACAATCGTACAGAGTGAAGATGGCCGGCCTGCGCGGTGAAGTTCAACAGCTTGAACAGAGAGTATCCACCAATGAGTCCTCTCATCGCACCGTTACTGAAAGACTCACAGCCCATGACACACAGATCTCTCTTCACTCACAACAAATTCTGTCCCTCACTGAGCAGCTGGATGATGCCGAGAATAGGGGCCGCAGGAACAATATCAGAGTGCAGGGACTACCAGAAGCCATTGATAACCAGCAGATTGACAGTACCCTCAGAGCCATATTCAACAACATTCTTGGGGTCCCTGTGGACTCCCCTTTAGAGCTCGACAGAGCCCATCGAGCCTTGGGCCCTCGCCCAAATGATCCTTCTCGACCTAGAGACATCATCTGTAGAGTCCATAGATACCAGATCAAGGAGCAAATTATGAATAGAGCACGGGAGGCCGACAGGGTGCGCTACCGGGATGCAGAAATCCAGCTGCTGCCTGATTTGTCTCGCTTAACTGATTTGAAACGCAGGGCCCTCAAGCCCCTCCTGAGCATCCTACAGGACAGGAATATACCATATTCTTGGGGCTTCCCGTTTCGCCTCCAGGTTAGGCGTGATGGCCTAACAACAGCGCTTCGTCATCCTGGAGACCTTCCTGCATTCCTTGCTGCTCTTAATTTGCCGGATGTTCTTATATCGGACTGGCCCTCTTTCCTCCCACCCAATCTACCCTTCCAACCACCAAGAGGTTCCCCCGCCGGAGAGGCAGGAGACGCTCTCCTGACAGAGGAGAAGATAACGTCCAGGGTCCCCCCAGCTGAGATGAGGACCCTTTGCCTTTTATTTGAACTTCGCATCCTCCCTCCAAGACAACTTGGGTCTCTACCCTCATACTCAGGAATGGTGTTTCCGGTCCTCTAACGTATCCTTTTTAGTGGCCCATTGTTGGCTGCCTTGTTATATAATTACAATGTTGAATCGTTGCATTGGTTGCATATATACATGATTGCTCTGCCTGAGTTTTGTTTAAAGTAAGGCATGGATAAATGTGCATTGTATTTTTGGCGGTCCCTGGCCCCCGGGGGCGCCCTGCATAGACAGCTCGTTTCCCAGTGGGCCCCACGACTAGCAGGTCTACTCGTGGTATAACTTGACCCCAATAGGCTCATTTCTGTCGCCTATGACAAAATTTTACCCTAGAACCTTAGCAGCCCTTGAAGCTGCCTTATTATTGTTTTTTTTTCTTCTTTCTTTATTTGTTGTTCTTGAATCCCCTTTCCCATCGTTTGACTTTCTTTGAATCTTTCCTACTGTTGTCTCCCTACCCCATTGTTATCCTCCCCCAGTGCGTACCTATCCACTTAGGACCGAGGGGCATCTATTGCTATCCACAAGCGCCTGCTGCGCGAAGTTATTGACTCCCAGACTGACCCTGAGGGTAGATATGTCTTTGTAAAAATAAAACTATGGGGCCACCTGCTGACGCTAGCTTCAGTGTACCTCCCCAATAGAGATCAGATACGATTCTGCCGTAAATTCCTGGCTAGGCTACGGGACTTCTCGGAGGGCATAGTGGTTATGGGGGGGACACTTTAATTTCCTGATGGACCCGACTGTTGACTGCTCCGTAGCACGACCCTCCCTGGCCCCAGTCCAAATGCGGAAGCTACGTAAAGCCTTGTGGGAATCACAATTAATAGACGTTTGGAGAATCCTCCATCCGCATTCCAGAGACTATACTTATTACTCCCCGGCTCATCGGTCTCACAGCCGGCTGGATATGTTCTTTTTGAGTCACCATGCCCTTACATGGAGGCTCGCCGCGTCGGTGGCTCCTTCCTTGTGGTCAGACCATGCTCCGATCTCTCTCGCTCTAGACATTCCAGGTCCTTATGCCTCGCCATGGCGGTGGCGTCTTAATGATAATTTGCTCAGGGACTCCGTTTGTCTTGCGGATGTCCGCAAGCAAATTGCCGAGTTCCTCACTACTCACTCGGGACAACAGCCTCCCCTTCCAATGCAGTGGGAGACCCTCAAGGGTATGCTCCAACTTGTATTTATTAAACATGGGGCCCGTCTGAAGCGGGAGAGATCGGCCAGTACCCTGGCACTTCTGTCCAGGATCAGTACCCTAGATCAGGAACACAAAAATGGTGGGTCCCAGGCGGTATTGAATGAACTTTTGAATACTCGTGAGGAACTGAAGGAATTACTTAACCAGAACTACTTGAGGTCTGTAGATAGGAACAAGCGTTTCTTCTATGAGTATTCTAATAAGTGTGGGAGAGCCATGGCTAGGTATCTTCACCCCCGTACGATCGGTACATATATTCCACAAATCAAAGACCGTTCAGACAGACTGACCCATGACCCCAAAGAGATTAATACAATTTTTCAGAGCTACTATGAAAGTTTATATAACCTGCAGGGCCCATTATCTGACTCGGCTGGGGCCAGAGAGCTGGAGAGAATACAAGCATACATTAAGGATACTGCTCTTCCAAGACTGATTAGGGAGGGCCGTGAGGACCTAGAGGCTCCCCTCCCACCGCAATCGTTACAGGCTTCTATTTCCGTGCTCCCCAACCCCGGCAAAGACCACTCCATTTGCGCCAGCTACCGCCCAATTTCCATTATTAATATGGATATAAAAATACTCTCTAAATTAATGGCCAACCGCCTAGGGCCCTTACTCCCAGCCGTTATCCATAATGACCAGGTGGGCTTCATCCAGGGGAGGGAAGCACACGATAACACTAATAAGACTCTGCTTCTTATTTCTAGGGCTAAGTCGACCAGACAGCAGATGTGCTTGCTTTCGGTGGATGCAGAGAAAGCTTTCGACCGTGTACACTGGGGTTTCCTTTGGGCCTCGCTGAAACAGCTGGGCATCGGTCCTCGCTTTCTGGGCCTGGTGCAGGCATTATACTCGGCCCCCACGGCCCAGGTCCAAACTAACGGTATCCTGTCTGATCCCTTCCGTATTAAGAATGGCACCAGACAGGGCTGCCCCCTATCTCCTCTCTTGTATGTTATAGCCATGGAACACTTGGCTGTTGCCCTCCGTCGGAACCCTAGTGTACATGGTCTTCAAATTGGAACCCACCATTACAAGACGGCCCTTTACGCTGATGATCTCCTTTTATATGTCTCGCAGCCTAGAATTACTCTCCCCAATGTTTTGGAAGAATATACAAAATTCGGCTCCCTTGGTAATTTTAAGGTGAACCTCTCAAAATCAGAGATCTTAAAGCGCTCCACCTGGCCTCTCAATTCCCCTTTAAATGGAAGAGCTCCCACATATGCTACCTGGGTATTTATATCTGTATTACTGAGTCAGCTAAGTGCGGGCAGTGCCCAAACATACGAAGCGCTCACCAACACACAGATTGGGATTAATAAAACAGTAATACTTTATTATTGAAAATTACATAAAACCATATAATTATATCCTTATCACATAATTCTTATAATCATGAGAAGCAAACATCAATATATTTACCGGATATTGTAGCATCACTTCCCTATCGGGGGACCTCGACAGAGGAAGGCAGTTTCCCGGCTTGCATCACAGACAGACGTGCGTCCACTTGTCCTGTCTGGAAAGTCCCTGCCCCCTGTCCGGATCCCCTTGCTTTTATAACATTTCATAAACAAAGGCATTATCTATATTAGATACTGCCGCATCATCATTTTGTATCATATATGAACATGAAATGAACAAAGGCATTATTCCGTACTAGATACTGTCACATCATCATTTTGTAACATATGTATCAATGATCACGCGCTGGTATGTGCAGAAGACTTGTTATTGTCCTGTGCAGCGCGTGATTCTCGCTTTTAACACTGCGTGATCACATCATGGATGAGACAAAGGACAAGGTTTTACTCCATTTTGTATAGTCCTTATTAGAAACTTAATAGGCCACATTGTCACATTCTAATTGATGTAATTATCATTCACACTCCAAATGCTTCACATTTGTATCACAATCGGTCCTTGACAATGTAGACTATTTGATGTTTCTGTAGTTGACCATGACAACTCGTGGTCTGGTAAACAATTTATAAGTCATATAGCAATTCCAGATAGATAATGTAATTACAATAATAGCAATTACAAGCACAGGATGTATCAACCAATTTAACATCCTCTCTGCAGATGGAGAATATCCCATGAAAATGTCCCACCAGTGATGTGATGTAGCTTCTTGGATGGAAGAACCCATCTTAACTATTTTATCAGCTACTATAGTTGTTGTGACAGTATGGTATTGCACACTCTTATTCAATTGTTGAATCAATTGTTGTCCAAACTCTGAATGTTGGATTAGTTGTTTTAACTTAGTCAAATTCAAATCCCATGACTGCACTTCTAGAGTAAGTGGAGTCCATTTTATATCTTTGGATATGATGTGATAATGAATTAACAAGAAAGTTTCATTATTCCAAACTAACACAGATACATTTTTCATGCATCCTACAAAGGGCGTTTCCATTCTTGGAATAACAGGAACATTAGTGACCACACATATTTTTTGAGGGGCTACTTCAACTAATAACTGATAGGTTAATGGCAATATAGTAAATTTACATACATTAATAGAGCCCTGTAACAAGCATGATTCATAAGTCTTGGATTGTAATCTACAAATCTTTCCCTCTAATGTGTCATTGCAAAAAGATAAATCATGAGTATAATTCTGTGAATCTATGTAGGTCCCCTGGAACTCTTGCATCCAATAGTGCTGAGATCCTGGGGGCCCCAACAGTATAAACATTACTACAAATTTACACATAGTTTTTACCTTGGTTACATTGTATACATTGATTATACCATATATATATATATATCATTTTTGGAGCATCAATCTTGAGCCAGGATTGACTCGGTATGGCAGTTTTAAACACTTCTCGCCACACTGCTTCATTCCCAGTCATCAACTTAGTTTGTATAGCATCATGCTGTTGTATATAGTATACTACTTGCATAGTACATAGAGTGAAATTCAAAACTGTGCCAGTATTAACCTCTAAACCCTCTAAAATATTATCAGTTCTATTAACAGTCCTTGATAGAAAAGTGTCCACATCAATGGCTTATCGCCAAGGGTGCCATATGGTAGGCATCCATTGTCACCGTAGAGTCAATGCATCTTGAATTCCTTTTCCAGCTTGGCTTAGCTTGTTGGCTATAGTCTCAATATCAAATCCATTGAGAGTACCGGTTACTGCACCGTATCCTCCCAGTAAAATATCATACCAAGCTCTTCTTTTTCTTTTCTGGTTACATTCAGGTAGAGGAAGAAATGTCACTGTAGTCATTATAACAGTTTTTTTTTTGTTCCCACTTTGGCACAAGTAGAGGGTATTCTTTTAATATGTCCTGGATCTACTTTTGTTATTAGGACTAGGTACATGGCACATGGCTAATTTGCTAGCTGTTTACAACATTTTAATTGTACTTTAGAATCAATGATTGTATTCAAATTGTCCTGGTACATCAAATACCAAGGCCTAAATAGGTTGCTGGAGGATTCCGGTGGTCCTCTCCAACCTTGTCCTTGTTCAAAAGATATATCAGCAACCAAACATGTTTTCTTTGCAAAACAGGTGAAATTATCCTAGGTTCGATTAGTAGGATTTCCTTTCCAACTCCATCCTAGTGTGGTGATGTTAGTCTTTTCCAATAAGGCACCAGGCGTTCAGGTTTTACTACCGGCCAAATACCGGCCTCCAAGGATTCCAATAGTTAGGTACGTCTAAGGGAAAGAAACACAAACATTATATTTCCTCATTCTCTCAAGTAACATTTTTCCTGTGGAACATATTCCCATTTTTCTACTCCAGGTCTCATGATCAACAAGGTTCTAGCTTTCCCCACTGCTATCACTTCTGTGGGAGAGGGCGGTCCTTGGTTATGTAGAACCCATATTTTAGCTCCAAAATTGGTAGCATCAGAAGAGCCAAAACTTTTATCTCCCCTTATTTTAACTTCTAATGGGACAGACCCTTCTTTTGGAGTAGCATTATTGATGGGAATAAGAAATAACTGGGCAATTGTTTGGTTTTTCTCTGTACCCAAGTTGATCATCTCACCCTGATAATCTTCATCAATTACGCCTCCCAACACTACACATCCTTTCAGAGCTAAACTAGATCTTGTGACTATTTGCTCATAGTGAACTTTTGTAATTTTACATCCTAAACAAGTGGCTATTTCCTGAACCTTACCTGAGGAGATAAGATTTACCTCCATTGAGCTGAGATCCAAACCTGCCGACAGTGGTGTAGCTCGAATGGGTGTAACTGCATTCTCCTGAATTTTCTTATACAGCAGTGAATCTACTATATTATTAACTTTTACAGTGATATTAGGGGTCAACATCCTCATTAAAGGAGTCATTGAATCAGTAATGGGCCTATTATTTAAAATCTGTAGATCCTCACTAAGGTGATCCCTCCATTGCCCATATGCACTGTCTGACGGGTTTAGCTTCTTTAGGGTGCTTTTAAGCAACCCATTCATCCTTTCCACTAACACTGCTGCTTGAGGATAGTAAGGCATATGATATACCCAGTGGATGTTGTTGTTTTGTGCATACTTTTTATCCTGTTTTCCAGTAAAATGTGACCCATTGTCTGATTGCATTTGCAACGGGACTCCACAATACTGGGTAACAATTTCCAAAGTTCTCAGTGTACTCCATTGAGTGGCAGACTTACAAGGAAATCCTACCCTCAATCCTGAGTATGTATCCACTGCCGTACACAAATATCTGCATCCCCTGCTTTCTGGCAGAGGACCAATGAAATCAATTTGCCAAATTTGAGCTGGTAGTTGTCCTCGACCTATGTGTCCCATTACTGTGTGGGGAACTTCTCTTTTCTGGCTATGTTGACATATTGGGCAATTCTGGATGGTATCTTTAATTATGTCAAGTGTTAGAGGAATTCCTCTATCTTGGGTCCACCTGTAAGTAGCTTTTTTTTTTTTTTCAAGTGTCCACTTTTGTTGTGTACCCTGAAGCCATGATTGCTTTTCTTTCTGGAAGAAGTGTCTGCTGTTCTGATCGCTGCTTGTTTATCTGCTTTGGAATTAAACAAACGTTCAAGTGAATCAGTTGGTACATGAGCATCAACATGAAAAACAGTAGTAGGGGTGTATTCAACAATTTATTTGTATCCCCCCGGAAATTTGATACTGTTTCAGGGCAACTAGTTTAGAAGCCGGGAGAATATGTATTGGGGGCATTTATACCTTCCCTTCCAATAACGGACATGCTTAATTTTCCGTTTTTCTTACCCCAAATGCAAATTTTCCTTCTTTCAAATGTAGTGTTATCCCTTTAAGAATATCCCAAAACGGGGTAGTTTCTAATGGGCAAGTTGCCTATTTTAAGGGCCACTTTGGTTTGTACCCCTGTAATCACCTTACCACCTAATCCTGCTATTTGTACTTTAGGACCTTTAAATTTGTAGGGATTTCCACATATTAAAGTAGCCTCCGTCCCCGTATCAAAGCTGGGACTCTTTGAACATTACCCCCGTTCCAGTGGATGCTAAGATTAACATAGGGGTGATCATCTCTTTTTATAAACACAGGGGTTTGGCTGGCTACTCATGCTGTTTCATTATCTGATCCTAAATCAGTGATTAATTACTTTTTCTCCATTTCTTGTGTTACCTTGGTTGCAACCGCGGCCGCCAGTTCCTCCCAAGGATACACAGCTTGATAATCTGTCCAAGAAATTTCCTATGGCTTAAGAACGTCCTTCTTTTAGGGGCTTTCCTGTGCTAGCCTTTTTTACTGATAATACTTTTTGTTTATACATTCTCTATAATTCCTGAGTTTCCTTCCCATCGATATGTTCCTTTTTCACCCCAGCTTTCAGCAGAGCTTGGAACATATCTTTCCTCAAGACCCTACTAGAATCCCCTTCTTGTTTTTTCCTCCAATCTGAGTTATAAGGTTTACTGTTCCCCGAGTGTTTGGGGGCTGCAGGCTCTTTCGAATCTCTAATATCTTGCAACTTTCTCATTCTGGCCAACACTGTGCTAATAGCTTCTCCAGTCATTGCTACCGTAAGGGTTAAAATGACTGCTTTATATGCTGGAGGTGTGACTATTTCTTATGCTGGCTGTGAGAGGGTAGTTCAGAAAATCATCTTCCATCCCTAATACAGATAAGGCGCTACGCATTGCCTCCTCTTTTAGTCTCTCAAGACCATCCCTTATAGTATACCAGGGTTTCTCATTCAACGGCAAATCTGACTCTGCCGGATACCTGTTCTGGAAACAGTGAGCCAGAATTAAATGTAAATACTGCACCCTTATCCCGGTATCCACAAAGTAGGTCTTAAAAGAACACTGTGTAATAGGGTCTTTGGATAGAGTGATAAACTTTCCCACATCTCCCTCATCCAGCATTACTCCCGTTCCTCCATATTCACTTACTCTGACCAACCACTGCATCTCACTTTCTCCTGTTCTCTCTAATCTTTTTCTGATAGGTTTGGCTAACACACTCGGGGGGGGGGGGGGGTTCTATTACAGGGTCTGGGGGGTCCTCCCATTCTGAATTAGAGGAAGAATCCCACACATCCCCATCCCACTTACCTGGATTCCAATCTATTGATGCTTCTGCAATAATTTTGTGCACCTTGTTTTTGTTAACTTTGCTCTTTCTTTTCCTGTACTTATTCTGGGCTATTTTTACAGCAGTATTTTCTGCAATGCTCTTATAATGCTGTAGTTTATCATTCAGAAGGCGGGTATTACATTCCAACACCACCTTCTTCCCTCCCAACTCAGTTTCTGCTCTAACTGAGACTCTTTCCTATGAAGTTGTTGATTGCGCTCATGCATACGTCTGTAGGCACTGGTCAATATCCAACAATGTCTGCCTAAAGCAACTGCATCACCTGACTTAACAGGGACCTCCTCTAGTATGTGTACTAGATGAAGGTGTTACTGCATCACCTGTCCTAACAGGGACCTCCTCTAGTATGTGTACTAGATGAAGGTGTTACTGCATCACCTGTCCTAACAGGGACCTCCTCTAGTATGTGTACTAGATGAAGGGGTTACTGCATCACCTGTCCTAACAGGGACCTCCTCTAGTATGTGTACTAGATGAAGGTGTTACTGCATCACCTGTCCTAACAGGGACCTCCTCTAGTATGTGTACTAGATGAAGGGGTTACTACATCACCTGTCCTAACAGGGACCTCCTCTAGTATGTGTACTAGATGAAGGTGTTCTGACCCTTTTAATTTTGCTTCCCATGGTTCCAACAATCCTGAACTACACAATTCCTGCACCCCATTATCATACGGAGCCTGGGACCAGCCCGGGACGTGTACATGTGGCGTAGTTTTGGTATCTTTCTTTTTCCGGAACATCTTGGCACCGTGCCAATTGTCAAAAATTTGCACTAATGTACGGTGTCCAATATGCTTCCACCCTATGTAGTTAGTTTTAGGATATCCCCTATGGTTCTTTAGATATCGCTTCCGATATCCTGCCTTGACTACGCCAATTTATGTATTACTGAGTCAGCTAAGTGCGGGCAGTGCCCAAACATACGAAGCGCTCACCAACACACAGATTGGGATTAATAAAACAGTAATACTTTATTATTGAAAATTACATAAAACCATATAATTATATCCTTATCACCTAGTTCTTATAATCATGAGAAGCAAACATCAATATATTTACCGGATATTGTAGCATCACTTTCCTATCGGGGGACCTCGACAGAGGAAGGCAGTTTCCCGGCTTGCATCACAGACAGACGTGCGTCCACTTGTCCTGTCTGGAAAGTCCCTGCCCCCTGTCCGGATCCCCTTGCTTTTATAACATTTCATAAACAAAGGCATTATCTATATTAGATACTGCCGCATCATCATTTTGTATCATATATGAACATGAAATGAACAAAGGCATTATTCCGTACTAGATACTGTCACATCATCATTTTGTAACATATGTATCAATGATCACGCGCTGGTATGTGCAGAAGACTTGTTATTGTCCTGTGCAGCGCGTGATTCTCGCTTTTAACACTGCGTGATCACATCATGGATGAGACAAAGGACAAGGTTTTACTCCATTTTGTATAGTCCTTATTAGAAACTTAATAGGCCACATTGTCACATTCTAATTGATGTAATTATCATTCACACTCCAAATGCTTCACATTTGTATCACAATATCTCAGCGGACCTTTCCTCTCTGTATGCCTTGAACTACAAACCTCTCTTAGAGAGAACCCTCAGCGACCTCAGCCAGTACCGTGGCCGCCACCTCTCCTGGTTCGGCCGAGTTAATGTCTTAAAGATGGACACAATGCCCCGTTTTCTTTACTTATTCCAGACACTGCCGATCCGACCCCCAAGTTTTTTTTTCTCGAAACTCCGTACCGCTTTTCGGAAGTTTATCTGGGGAGGCGGTTCTAGTCGCATTAGCTTTTCAGTGCTGTCCCGTACAAAAGCTAGGGGGGGATGGGACTCCCTGATCCACAGCTATATCATACAGCGGCCATCGTCCAGCGACTGGTAGATTGGATTTACAATACAGAGACTAAACAGTGGGCACGGCTGGAACGTGACTTGGTCTCCCCTACGCTACGTTACCTTCCCTGGGTCCCGGTTAACTCTAAACCGCCGGACCTCGTTCACTCACTATTCTCCCCATACTTCTTCTTCACGTGGGATGGACTGATGAGCAAGAATACATTACTTAGGATGGGGGGCCCTTTGACTCCTCTATTTCATAACCCTGCATTCCCACCTGGTGTGGGTAGACAGCGATTCCTCTGTTGGGAGGCTTCTTCTGACACCCGTCTGGGCCAGATTGTGGTTGGTGGGACCATCCCCACAATGGAGTCCCTGAGGGCCTCCCACCCTGATATTTCACTATCCTGGCTGGAACATAGACAACTAGCATCATACATAACGGCTGACCCTGATCGTACTGCGTTGGGGTCGTCTCCCACGGCCTTAGAAGCATTGCTTAGATTGTCCTCCCCACCAGCTCATGCTCTTTCAACCATATATGGCCTGTTGCTGGAGGATGCCACTCCAGGTAGGCCGAATTACATCGGAGCATGGGAGACAGCTCTCTCTATAGAACTAAAGAAGAGGAACTAGATAAGGCTTTTCTATTCTCGCATAAAATGCCACTTCCCTGTAGTGCGCAGGAAAAGAACTATAAAATACTATCCAGGTGGTACAGGTGCCCCTCATGGCTTCACAGTATTTTCCCTGAGGTTTCAGACGTGTGCTGGCGCTGCGGTGCGGAAGTGGGTACTTTGCTCCATATATGGTGGAGCTGTCCGGTCCTCCAGCCGTTCTGGAATAAAGTCTTTTACGCCTACCATCAGGTCACTGGTAAAAGTGCCACTCCTTCTCCTCAGTTAGCTTTATTATCGATTATACCCGATACTATCTCTACCATCAAGAAAGGCCTGCTTCGTCACTTTTTAACCGCAGCTCGTACAGTAATTCCCAGACATTGGAAGAGCCCATATCCTCCCACAATAGTTGAATGGATCCAAGAGCTTGGGTTTATTCATAGAATGGAGGAGTTGGTAGCTAATGACTCAGCAGATCCAGGCAAGGCGAACACAGCTTGGATCCCATTCTCGAATTCTCAGGAACTCCACGACTTTCTATCATAGGCAGGCACATGCCACAGCCCTCCCCTATTCGCTGAAACCCGGTCTTACAGGTCCACCACCCCTTGTACGTATCCCCTCCTTTTCACGCACCTTTCCCTCCCCCTTCCCCCCCCCCCCTCTCCTTTTCGTTCCTTTTTTCTTCTATTATATGCCTATGTTTGTCAGTTTATATCCCCATATTGGGCATATTGTAATAGTTATTCTGTACAAGAGGGACCCTTGGGGTTTCTTACTCAATGTAATGCAAGTTGGTTCCAACCCCTAATTTACAATTTATAATGAACAAATGTTCTTGCTATTTCTGATCCTGCGCGATCAGCCTTGTACAGTCATTATCTCATTGTATTGTACTGTTCTATATTTTGTCTTGTCCAATAAACGTTGATTATACATACAATTGAAAATTCCCACAATTCTCTGCAGCTGACCCTATAAAACACTAGAGGTGCTGCTGGCCTGTTTGTGATGGGAATTACGGCTCTCCTTAGTGAGCCGGCTCTAGTGGCTCCTGAACTGCTCCCTATTAAATATATAATAGGGAGCCTCAGGCCAGTAAGTCCCCCCACATCACTCCACGTGGTGGGCCAGTTAGAGGTGGGGTTAAGTGAGCCACCGGCTCACTGAGGGGAGCCAGCTCCCATCGTTCACGAACAAGAGTCGGCTATTAGACACATCACTACTGTCTCTTATAAGGTCAGAGCAAACACTGGGGCTCATTTACTAAGGGTCTGCGGAGCGCATTTTCGTCAGGCTTCCTGACGATTTCCGTTTTGCGCTAAATTGCCCCGGGATTTTGACGCACACGATCAGATTTTGGCAACGGATTTGGACTACGCGCGAGATTTAACATTTAGAATTGTGTCGCAAGACATTCACTTACAAGCACCGGGAAGAAGAAGGTGAACTCCGGTGGACCTTAGCGCCGAAGCGACGGATGCAGGAACTCAGGCGCACAACCTTAGTGAATCGCGGCAAACCCGAATCCTCGTCGGATAATGCACCACAGGATCACGACAGGACCGGGTAAGTAAATCTGCCCCACTGTGCAGCAGGAAAGTAGAACAGAACATATATATATTATAAGGTTTTATATTGTGACAGCACATCCCCTGGTTTTGGTACATAGCTCCCAGGTGGTGATACCAGGCAGAAGAGAATGGAGCATTAGGTGGTCGGCCTAATGAGAGAAGTAGAAAATAAGCGTCATCCACACATAAGTTAACAAACCAGGGAACTAATGTACTACAACCAGAGTTACAGAAAACCAATTTTCAGCAGCCTAGAAGAGGGAACATTACAATACTTACATATAACGTGTATATATAAATCACATGATAAGCTGCCTATTCTATGTACCTCTCTGCGAATACACGGATACATGACCAAATTAGTATAAACCAATAACAATCAAGCATAGTACCTATAAGGGCTCCTCTCTCTTATGCTAGCTATAGGGGACAGGTGGGGATCGCAAGGCGACACCTAACCGCTGAAATCACAGGACCAATTTGATTGGTCCTGCGATGTCGATCAACTGCATTGGGCGGTCAAGCTCAGTTTGCAGGAATCTTTGTTCTAGGGAAAAGATCAGCCACCCAGCAACAGCTAAAGTTTCCAGCGGCTGCTTCCTTCTGATTCTGTTGGCGTACTGAAATGCCAAACTTCTTCCCTAAGAACATTTTGCAGACACTGGGGCAGTTTTACTTACCCGGCCCATTCGCGATCCAGCGCCGTGTTCTATGCGGTGGATTCGGGTCTTCCGGCGATTCACTAAGGCAGTTCCTCCGACGTCCACCAGGTGGCGCTGCTGCGTTGAAGAGCATCGGAACGCACTGGAGTACTCCGAGCCGAGCTGAGTGAAGGTAAGCGCGTGGCGAAAGATTTTTTAAATGCAGCGTTTTTTCCGAATCCGTCGGGTTTTCGTTCGGCGACGCTCCCCGATTTCCGTCTTGTGCATGCCGGCGCCGATGTGCCTCAATCCGATCGCGTAAGCCAAAAAACCGGGGGCAATACAGGGAAAATCGTCGCAAATCGGCAATATTCGGGTAACACGTCGGGAAAATGCGAATCGGGCCCTTAGTAAATGACCCCCACTAAGTCTTAAGTCAGACCCCCTATGTACTGTCATAAGAGTTATAGATGTGGTGTTTGATCCTTTCTGTCACACTTATTTGTAGAGAAAACCAAGATAATCAGGTCTCATGCAATATTTATCTTTGGTGAGTTGTCAAGCTTTCCACTTGTGATCACTCTACATGAAGAACGATTTTTTTTTTCATGGACAACAACAGATAACTGGAACTGAAATAAAGTCCAATAACAGAATAGGTGAAGCTTTCTATTCTGTTCTCGCCAGGCTATTTCTTAACTTCTGTCGCATCCTGTGACGTGGTTGGTTTCCGAGTCTTCAATCCTATTGGAATAGAATTGCAATAGTTTTAGTTTCCTAGGAGACACTATTAGGATCCTTAAAACCTCTAAAGAGATGGGGGGGGGGAGCTGTTGCTGGGTGGCTGACCTATTCCCTAGAACAAATTGTTCTTTGAGAGGCCTGCTTTTAATGCTGAATCCAGCACCTCGTTCAATTCTTTGCTTGTGATTAAAGATGAGCGAACATACTCGTCCGAGCTTGATGCTCGTTCGAGCATTAGCGTACTCGAAACTGCTCGTTGCTCGGACGAATACTTCGCCCGCTCGAGAAAATGGCATCTTCCGCCGTTTTGCTTTTTGGCGGCCAGAAATAGAGCCAATCACAAGCCAGGAGACTCTGCACTCCACCCAGCATGACGTGGTACCCTTACACGTCGATAGCAGTGGTTGGCTGGCCAGATCAGGTGACCCTGGGATAGACTAGCCCCTGCCCGCGCTGCTCGGATCATTCTGTGTCTGGATGCCGCTAGGGAGAGAGCTGCTGCTGGTCAGGGAAAGCGTTAGGGTGTTCTATTAGAATAGTGTTAGGCAGGAGTGATTCTATAAGAACCCAACAGTCCTTCTTAGGGCTACAATAACGTTTTATTTTCCTTTTTTTTGGTTTGCTTGTGGCTGGGCTTGCTGGCACTAGTAGTGCAGCTAGTACCATATTGTGAGTAATTTGCAGGGAGACTTGTGTTTAGCTCTTAGTGACACACATATCCACCTCAAACACCGAAGTGGGACAATTTATTAGGGGTTTGATTTGAATTACGCCGAGTCTGCTGATTTATTTTTTTTTACGTTTATTTCTTTTTAGAACTCACATTAATCTGCCAAAGCAGTGTGCTTTGAGTGTGGGCTAGAAAATAGCCATAGGAGAACCCCAACGGCTTATTTAGGCCTACAATAGCGTTATATTTTCCTTTTTTTTTTTGGTTTGCTTGTGGCTGGGCTTGCTGGCATTAGTAGTGCAGCTAGTACCATATTGTGAGTTATTTGCAGGGAGACTTGCGACCGTTGTGTTTAGCTCTTAGTGACACACATATCCACCTCAAACACCGAAGTGGGACAATTTATTAGGGGTTTGATTTGAATTAGGCACAGTCTGTGCCTATTTTTTACGTTTATCTTATAACTCAAAGTCATCTGGCACAGCACAAAATCCAGTTGTGTGCTGTCAGTGTAGGTTAGAAACTAGCCATAGCAATAGGATAGCATCGTTTTGTTTAAAAAAAAACACAAAAAAAAAAAAATGTGAAGTTTACACTTTAATTTTGAAAATGTTTAACCCGAGGGCTAGGGGTAGAGGACGAGGGTGTGGACGCGGGCGTCCAACTACTGCAGGGGTCAGAGGCCGTGGTCCTGGGCGGGGTGAGACACCACCTGCTGATGAGGGAGCAGGGGAACGCCGCAGAGCTACACTCCCTAGGTTCATCATGTCTCAAGTTACTGGGACTCGTGGTAGAGCACTGTTGAGGCCAGAACAGTGCGAAGAGGTGATGTCGTGGATTGCGGACAATACTTCTAGCCATTTGTCCACCAGTCAGTCTTCCACGCAGTCCACCCATGTCACCGAAATCAGCACTCCTCCAGCTCCTCCACCTCAGCCTCCTTCCCCCCAGTCTGCCCCCTCCCAGCAAAATTTGGCATTTGAACCGGCATACTCTGAGGAACTGTTTTCTGGACCCTTCCCACAGTCACAAACCACTTGTCCGGTTGCTGCTGAGCAATTTTCCGATGCCCAGGTTTTCCACCAGTCGCAGTCTGTGGGTGATGATGACATTATTGACGTAGTGGAAGAAGTGTGTAAAGAGGTGTCGGACGATGAGGAGACACGGTTGTCAGACAGTGGTGAAGTTGTTGTCAGGGCAGGAAGTCCGAGGGGGGAGCAGACTGAGGGATCGGAGGATGATGAGGTGACAGACCCAAGCTGGGTTGATAGGCCGGGTGAACACAGTGCTTCTGAGACGGAGGCGAGTCCTATAGCAGAACAGGTTGGAAGAGGCAGAGGCATTTACCGATATTATTTCAGCGCTTCTTGCGCATCTGTTTACATTCCCCTCACCCGCCATATCCTAAACTTATAAGAACGCTACTACACTTGATCTTATACAAAAGGTTCTTAGAAGTGCTGTTTGGGGAGTAGCCTAGAGACAGGGGCTTGGATTGGCGAAAGCTCGCCTGGCAGCGGAGCGCCAGCTCCATCTCAAGATCCAACTAACATAGTTTTAACTGCAGCACCTTTAATCTACTACTAGTTCACTGCCTCCATACATGGTCCCCTTATCAAACGAGCTGTGTCAGGCAGAATTTTCAGGTGTTTCACCAGATACATAGTGGAACTCGGCCCATCTGTCGCCGCCATGCTGGAGACCTGAAGTTGCAATCATAGCAGCGCAATATGAATGCCCCATACTGTCGCTCTTAATCATGGAAGTCGTCTCCATGGCTGCCTCCACATGTCGTCCCCTTATCAAAAGAGCTGTGTCAGGCTCATTTTTCGGGTGTTTCACCAGATACGTTATGGAACTTGGTCACTATGTCGCCACCATGCTGTGTTATCGACTAAATATACCGTCAACCTTTTGTTCACATAGGAAATCATTTCACCTCCTTTGGTGAAACCTGAGTCCATTTAGGGTATGTCGCCATGAGACTCTCTAGCCTGCCACTGCTGCCGCTGCCTCTGCATGCCGTCCCCTAGAGTGTCAGGGTCAATTATTGCATGTTTTAGATGCTATCTAGCCTCATTCGGTCACTCTGTCATGGCCATGCTGTTGCCCATAATTTTTGCATAATGGTGCGATTAAGCAGCCTCAGAGGCATCCATGCATGCTGCCCCTGCTGTTTCCTGTCCATTTCCGTGGTGTTTCCATCCTTTTCTGAGGTTCCCAGGTGTTTGGCCAAGCTTCCCTGTGCAGAGCCTTGGACCCCTTGAAAAATGCTCGAGTCTCCCATTGACTTCAATGGGGCTCGTTATTCGAGACGAGCACTCGAGCATCGGGAAAAGTTCGTCTCGAATAACGAGTACCTGAGCATTTTAGTGCTCGCTCATCTCTACTTGTGATAAAGCAGGGTTTTTTCCTCTGGAATGTACATTTTTTCATGTTTAATGATCTGCGACACCCAACAATCTGTAATGAACTGCTCCCAGGCACTCAAATATGCCGTGGAATGAACAGTGTTCCAATTTACCTGATTAACCCCTTCTGGTGGTTCCGGGTCTGTAGGAACTACCTCTGGCTGATGAGGAGCCTCTTGCCTTGGCTGACTCCTTGTAAGGTCCCTTGGAATAGTCACGGTCTGTCCCTGGGACTTGCATGACGACCTGTTGTACAAAGGGGATGTTTAAAATTTTGGGCGGCCTTTTTAAAATCTGCAAACAATTTCCTAGCCCTATATCTCGCTTTTACCACCTGAATAAACTCTGGTCCAAAGAGGTTAGCTGTTTCCAAATTAGGAAACTCGTGTTTTTGGGGCCAAGTCTAGCATCCCAGCAGCAGTGAGCTTTCTCAGATTAGTGTCAAAATTAAAGGTTTGGCCCACTATTAGAACCGCTCTGCTTATGGCCTTTAGCAGCGCTATCTTAGACGCTAGCAGCCTCTGAGTGTTATTCTCTAAGCTGCCCTCCTGTTCTGCCTTGGACAGCATAAATAACAAGGCACCGACCGCGTCCATCATCTTAAACTGTATGTTACATAAGAAGGCGTCCAGACTATCTGGAGTACTAGAGATTCCAGCAATGGACAACAGAGCTGGATCAATATCTGGGGCAATAAGCGCTTGTATTTCCAGAACACCAATATGTTTGTGTAACACTAGACCATCCTCCTTGACTAGTGTGGTCCTGAAAGCTAGACTTGCAAAATCTCACACGTCTGAGTATTCTGCTATGGCCCAGTGCTGGTTAAATAGTTTATTGGGAGATTTTTCCTTTTAGCCCCACTCTGGTCATTTGTATTTCGCTGCGTTTCCCCCTCTCAGAAGACGAGGCGGACCTGGTGACCATCTCTGACTCCTGATCGACCTCTTCTGGGAGCTCTGTGTCTGGGGACATGTATGATGAAGTGAACACTTCATGGAAGTTGTAGTTCGTTATGTCACTCGAACGGGCCGAAGCTTAAAGTTGTTAAAGACGGAGTGTGTACCAGCCCCTCTATCATTCTCACTAGAGGTGCTATAGCTACGAGTCGCCCTTTCCTCAGGGTCTGACTGGAAGGTGTCTGACACGACCACCTTCTTTTTGCTCCTCTTGTGCTCAATAACTTCTTCCTCTGTTGTTGAGAAAGAAGTGTATATCTCTCTCAGCCTCTTTTTTGTCGCGATCGAGTGTACTTGTGCATTGTCAAAATAAGGACTAATACACTCGCTGTTCTGCCTATGCACAACACGGCGTTGTATGTAGGCACTCACAACGTCGTGGCCACGCCGCAAACCTCAACGCCGGCACCAAGCTGCTCACCACAATGGCACTGGCCACTTTACAGTGGGATAAGAAGAGCTATGAAGATGGCCGCCGCCCAGCAGGAGAGTTCATCCATCTGGAAAGAAGTACTGATTTTTTCTTATATGTTATATATATAATATGTGAATACAAACTAGAGTGGGACATTTCACCCAGTTTTTTTTTTTTTTTTTTTTAAAGTCTCAGATCAGTCTCTACTATATTCCTTCTCGCATTTCGCACCAGAAAACGTCAGACCTTCCATCATTTACTTTCAAATTTTTGTCAAAAATAAAGTCAAGAAAACAACCAAATACATTTTAACAAACAATTTGTCTCCACTTCGTGACCTTCCACATCCCTTCTGCATCTAACCCCTTCCTTTTGTCCCATAAATAACATATATACATTTTCCCAAGAATCATCTCCACACACTCTTGCACACGTACTTCTTTTTTCTTAAATACATAAGCACATCTCACACCCCATAACGTTGCCTTAATACAAGCCATCATTAGCCAAAACACCCTTGCTTCTTTCTTCCCACCGTTCACCAAACATACATTTTTCAAAGGTTAAAAAATGAACTCCTTTCAATTCCTTACACAGTGGTCCTACTTTCTTAATAACCCTCCTGGTGTATCCACAATTCCAGAATAAATGTACCAACCCTTCACACCCTCCACAATTCTCCCTAGGGCACTCATGAGTTATAACAAAACCATGACTTTTTTGAAAATCATGCAGCGGTAACACCCCGTGTCAACTTTGCCACAAAATTTATTTTTGTACATTCGACAATCCATCCTCTGCTCCTTTCTCTCATACAACTTTAGTATCTTCACCTCTCACCATATTAATACTCACTTCTAACTCTTTACTTTGGATTAACTTCACTATCCCCCTCTTATTTATCAAAAACTCCTTACTAAGCCCATTCAGTTCATACTTCCTCAGAAACTTATTCAACCATTCATACCTCCTCGGCCATTCAAACGCTACTGGTTTCATTAAACAACTTTCCATCCATCCTTCATTAATAAACAAACTTCCACCACTATACTTACACATACAAGCCAACAAACTCTCTTTTTAATAGATCTTAACACAAACGCCAAAAAATTCACCCCCACATACACCTCCAAATTAGGAAACCCCAGTCCACCTTTATCAATGCTTCTCATGACCACTTCTCTCTCACTCTCTCATACTTTGAACTCCAAAAAAAACACAAAAAGAACCCGGTTTAACCTTCTTAATTCCACCATATTAGGTGGAAAGACTACCGCTATATACAAAATAATAAAAAAAATAACTAACTGAATTTTTTATTATATTTTTTAAAACATGTAAAGTACAGATTCTACTTGAACACAAAACATCTACCAGATCTCCGGTCTGCAGACATTGTCAAAATTACAATCTTCAGTAATACAAAATAATATATACTGTGAGAAGGTACAAGGGGCCATTATTGATGGCAGATATGTGTCACCGAGGTGCCTGGCCTCAGTGAAGTGAGCCGGTTAATGTTTGGTCAGGAACCTTAGGTTTCTGACAATTGTTAATGTAGCAAAGCTGCTTAATGCAGTTGATCCGGGCCGGCTTTCATTGGAGTAGTCAAGATCAGGGTGGGTGACTACTCCCACATATCCAGGCCAGGTTTTGGCTGACAGAGAAAGCCAGGAAGCTCAGGTGAGCTGGGGATGTGTGTTTGCAGTCTGGAAGTCTCTGCTATACTGCATGCAGGGCTGGAGATGTTACACAGCAAAGGATCAGCAATAGTGACATTGTCTGGTTATGCTGCTGGACGGATACACAACCTACAAAGGACTGTGAGTCAAGCCTGTTTATATGGACTGTATTTTCTGTTATATGCTGAAGCAAGCTATTCTGTTTCGTTACACTGTTTTGGAAAGAAATAAAACAGCTACCTGGACTGTTACTGAAGTTGCCATTTGAGTTGATCCCCTACAATACATATATAGAAAGTACATAATCTATAAGTCATGTATATGGAATCCCATCTAACCGGGATATATGGCTGGAATAGTGACCATAAACAGTATACCAACTTTACAAACATCAGGAGGGGGATGGGAAGTAAGGGGGTGGGGAGGGATGGTCCCTGGTATCCGATCCAACGGATTTCTGTTCTACTTATAACTCCACTGGCACCCTATGGAGATAATGCCCAGTATTTGTCCCATGGGTTCCATACTTTTGTGAAAAGGTCTGATTGGTTGTTCATGGAAGCTGTCATTGTCTCCATACTTCGGACTTCTCTCACCCTAGCCAATAACTGTGTGTGGTTTGGAGGAGCCCATCTTTTCCAGTGTTGTGCAATCAGACAGCGAGCTGCGGTAAGGATGTGAAGGCAAAGCTTCCTAACCGCTTTCGCCATCGGTAAGGCGGAAACATTCAATAGGTAGAATAGAGGATTCAAAGGAATATCTACTTTGAGGATTTCTTTAAGCAATTTCCTCACATCCTCCCAGAACGGCTGTATAAGAGTGCATGTCCAGAAAATATGTTGCAGGGAGCCTCTCTCTGACCCACATCTCCAACACCTGTCCGATACATTTGGGAATATGCGATGCAAGAAGGCCGGGGTATGGTACCAATGGAGAAGCAATTTATATTGATTCTCTTTATAGGCCGTGCACATGGAGGTCTGAGCTGCGTATTGCCATACGCGCTGCCACGACTCTCGAGCTATCGGGGCCCCAACGATTTCCTCCTACTTGGCCATGTACGGGTGTGAAGGGGTAGCTTCCGGATCAGGGTGTAGCAGCAGTAGGTATATCACCGAAATCAGTCCTGCAGTATGGGTTGTCGTTTTACATATGTGTTCAAATTCTGTGGGTTTGGAAACCCTATCTGATTTACTGACTGTCTGTAAAAAGTGACGTATCTGTAGGTAATGATATCGTGAGGATGGTGGGATTCCAAATTTCTCTTGGAGTGTTTCAAACGGCAGAGTTTGTCAAAGTCATGTGATCCACTATATCTGCGAAGCGGAATAGGCATTTTTCATGCCATGGCTTCACATCTCTCCCTATCATAAAATCTTCTGTCTCTGGGTTGTAAAGGAAGGATTGCAATGGGGGTTTCGGTGATGCTAGTGGGAACTTGGCTTTACAAGTGTTCCATTTGCTCAATGTAAAGTTAATAGGGCCTAGCGCCATGGTGGGAGGTGAGAGGGATCTCTGAGACCACAGATAAGAGTTAGGATGGTATGGGGCCAGCCATAACTCTTCAATTTCCATCCACTTTGAGTAGGCCCAAAGTTGCGACCAAGCTGGGATACGCCTCAAATGTGCTGCCCAGTAATACTTAATTAAATCTGGCATTGAGAGTCCACCCTTCGACTTCTGCGAGAGCATGACGGATTTAGCTACTCGGTGTCGCTTTTGAGCCCACACAAAGTGAAGGAGGGAAGCTTGCAGGGATTTGAGCACTTTCATGGGAACCGGGATCGGGAGTGTTTCAAATAGGTACATCAATTTGGGGAGTATTGTCATTTTCACAGAGGCTATTCTTCCGAATAGGGACAACGGCAAACCATTCCATTTATCCAGTAAAGATCAAATTTCTCGGTTTAACTTCGGGAAATTATGTTCGTAAAGAGTTTTGTAGGAAGAGGTGAGGCTTATCCCTAAATATTTTAGCGTATCCGTTTTCCAGGAATATTTATAATTTGACTTTAACAATGCTACCGTCTCTTCTGGAATGTTAATGGGCAAGGCCTCCGTTTTAGCTGAGTTGACTTTGTACCCTGAGAGGATACCAAATTATCGCAATCTAGCTAGTAAGTTAGGTATAGATATCAGGGGACTAGTTAATGTTAGCAGTATATCGTCCGCAAATAATGACAGTTTGAATTCTTTATTTCTGATGCGGATGCCCTGTATGTTTGGGTCCTGGCGGATTATAGCTGCGAGTGGCTCTATACATAAGACAAAAAGGAGGGGGGAGAGGGGACATCCCTCCCGCGTGCCGTTCTTAATCGGCATAGGTGCGGACGATGCGTGTGGTAATTTTATTGCCGCTGATGGGGATACATATAGCCCCCGTATAGCCTGTAAAAACGACCCATGTATTCCCACATGTTTAATCACCTGGAACATAAAGGACCAATTCAGCCTATCAAAGGCCTTTTCTGCATCAAGACTTAGCAGTAAGTCCTGTTCATCCAATTTATTCACTGCGTCTATAAGGTCTATTGTCCTCCTCGTATTATCTCCCCCCTGGCGACCGGGGATAAACCCAACTTGATCCTTGTGAATCAATTGCGGAAGCCATCGTATTAGTCTATTGGCTAGAATTTTAGTGTAGATCTTAAGGTCAGCATTAAGGAGAGCAATCGGCCTATAACTGGCACAGTCCAATTGATCTTTTCCAGGTTTTGGGACTAGTATGATGAATGAATGAGTTGTGGTTTGTTGGGGGGTTTCATCTGTCATATAGGCATTGAAAACCTTCGTCATGTATGGCAGGAGTACCTGTAGGAATGTTTGGTAATAGAAATACGTCAGTCCGTCGGGCCCAGGTGCTTTCCCTTTGGGAAGATCTGTCACCACCCCTTCTATTTCCTCACTTGTAATGGGGGCGTTTAGTAGTTCAGTAGCTTCAGCCGATAATCGGGGTAGGGAGCATGAGTCTAGGAATTCATTTAAGAGCTTATCCCTCTCTGATTCCAAATGGGGTGGTGGTAGAGAATACAGCTTAGAGAAGTATTTATGAAACTGCTTCGCAATTTCCGTTGGGTCGTGTAATAATGAACCCTTGCTGTCCCGTATAACCTGTGGGGTTTGGTGAGTTCTCTTATCCTGCAGTTGTCGTGCCAGGAGAGTATGGGCTTTGTTCCCTCTCTCGTAAAACCGCTGTCTAGAGAATGTCAGCAGCTTTTCTACATGCTTAAGTTGGAGCTCTCTAAGTAACTCCCTGAGTTCTGTTAATCTCCTCAATGTCTTTGTTGTAGGCCTAGCTGCCATATCTGCTTCTGCCGCTACTATATCCTTTTTAAGTTCTAGTTCCTGTCTCATGCTATCTTTTTTGTTTCTCGCCCCATGGTCTATAAGGTGCCCTCGCATCACTGCCTTGTGTGCTTCCCATAGGATTGATTGAGCGGAGACCGTGTCTGTATTGAGCTGAAAGTATTCTCTAAGTGAGAGGATAAGGGCCTCTTTAGTGTGTGGGGTCTTTAGCAATGCTTCATTGAGCCTCCAATGACAAATACGTACATGGTGGAAGTCGTCCCTTAATCGAAATGTCACTGGGGCGTGATTGGACCACGAGATGGAGCCCACATCCGCATTCTGAAGCATACGCAAAATTTGGGTGTCCCCAAAAAAATAATCGATGCGGGTATGGGTGCCTTGGGAGGGGAAAAAAACGAGAATGCCTTATCTCTAGGTCTACAGACTCGCCATAGGTCATATAGGGCAAAGCGTCTCACCAATTTGCGAAACTCAGTGGCTAAACCCTTTTGGATCTGCTTACTGGGGCATTTGCGAGTGCTAGTCTATCCATAGATTCGGAGAAGATAAGGTTGAAGTCCCCTCCAACTAGAAGTGGTGCTGGCGGGAGTTTCAAGGTTTTGTTCAGGACCTTATTTAGAAACCTTATCTGGGAGGAATTTGGAGCGTAGACATTGCAGAGATGAATCGGGTTTCCATTTAACGTTCCTCTCAAAATAATTCATAATAGTTCAGCCCCTTAGCGTTAAGTGTGATAATTTTAACCATGTTGTAAGGCCTACCAATCTTCTGACCCTAGAAAAAAGATTACCTCCTTTTCCCGGTCCAATCTGGCGTACTATTCAATCCGAATTAGTTCGATGGGGAGAGGGAATAGGACTGTCTGCAGTACTATTCAAATCAGGCCCCGGACAGCTCCGTTCCTCAGACAAGGGGGGCAGTCAAGCTTCGTTCAAGGCGTATCAGCTAGGATATCTGAGGGCGGAGGATGGGGAAGGGGTAGGATAAGAGGGGGGGGGGGGGAGGGGAAAGACACAAGACAAGTCGTACAAATAAAACAATACCAACTTAGTATAAACACTCAGAGGTGTGGAGGAGACCCCTTTCCTCTGGTTAAGGTATTGCACCAACCGCTCCTGTGAAATCTATAGGAGTGTACAGCCGATTGGCTTAGTCTACCCTGGATTACCCAGGGGAGCCTAAGTATGACCCTTAATGTGGGGGTAAACGCGGCTAGAGCCCCCTCTACAGATTTTATTACGCCTCTAGATAAATCAAAACTAATGGTTTTGTTAGCTGAACCTAGTATAGAAAACAACAATGTCCTGATCCCTGGCACTATCATGATCTATATAAGACCGGCATTAATATTCAACTACAGTAGCCCGTAGACAATGCAGAGTGTCCCCTAGAAAAATTCTTTTTTTTTTTTGTTTTAAAAAAGGATACCACTACGAATATAGGACAATCCTTAGAGTGGCGGTCCCCTTTGGGAACCCCCTGAAGGCCTTCTTCTTTTCTTCTTCTGGACTGTTTCCCAGACTGGCGGTAACATAGGAGGCGGGTATCCAATTTCCCTGTCCCTTATATCTGGCGCTGGGTTCCAGATCATAGTAGGATCGTAAGGTAGCCGATCTTCCTTCTTTAGGTGCTATAAGGGCAAATGGAAAGCCCCATTTGTATAGGATGCCATGTTGCCTCAAAGTGTCCAACAGAGGGCGCAGGTGTCTCCTTTTCTGTAGGGTTATCCAGGAAAGATCTTGGAACAACTGGACCTTTGCTCCCCTAAATGCCACTTCTCGGTGCTTTCTTGCTGCAAACATTATCCGCTCCTTAAGCTCAAAGTCTTGCAAACAACAAATAATGTCCCTTGGATTAGCGGTCGATGATTTGGATCGCAATGCCCTATGGGCTCTTTCAAATTTAATTTGTATAGTGTCATCTTCCAATATAGTAGAAAACAGAGATGTCAGGGTGGCTTTCACATCCTCTTTTCCATTTGCCTCCGGGACCCAATGCACTCTTATATTGTTCCGTCTACCCCGGTTGTCTAAATCTTCCAGGTGTCTAGTCATGTCTCTCATAGCGTCAGTGTGAGAGGTTACAGTCATCTGGACTTGTGACATCTGGACTTGTGGCCCTTATATCATTTTCCTGCATATCCTCTGAGTCCCAATGTGGGGGGTCTCGGGTATGGGGGGCACGCACCTCCCATTGAGGTTTTGGCAGATGAGGTGACGTGGGTAAGGCCCTCTGAAGGCATACAGACTGCGCTGCTGCACTATATGATTTCCCCTGAATTGTGGTGCAGGGTTTGGGAGGGGATTCTGTGGGCCCTCTTTCAGAGTCATACTTTTGGGGGCTGCCTGGCCGCTTCTCTTTCCCCGACGTGCCCGGGGACTTGGGGGAGTATCCTCCTGCGGAGGTTTTATGTACGGCCTCCGGAGATGTCTGCCTTCGTGCCCTTAGTGCTGCCTTTGATTGCTGTGGCAGTTTAGCCGACTCACCCTTCCCTTTGCTCGTTGGTGGATTAGCGGAGCGTCCTGCTGCTGCAGTCGGAGACATGTTTGCCTCCTGGGTGGCCGCGTGTCTCTCCGGCACTTCCTGCGTCTCTGAAGAGGGCGGTCGGCACGTGCTGTGCCGGTCCGGGTAGCGAGAGGAACGGCCTCAAGTAACGGTCCAGGGGCTGAGATTTCAGCCGGGACGGCTTCTGATGTGAAGCTGCGGGCTTCTGCTCCCTCTCGGAGCGTCTTCTGAGCTTCGGTGCCAGCGTGCACTTCTGTTAGAGGGCGAAATCAGCGCCAGGGACCCGGAGCTCAGCTCTCACGCAGCCATCTTAGACGGTGGCTAGCCAAACCCCCAAAAATAACATTTTTAATAATCATAATTTTTCCAAAAAAAGTCCACTGCCACAACCTCCACATACATCATTTCCTTTCAATCCTGTCTCTAACATCCACCCAGCATGCACTTCCATCCAACTTTTTATTAAACTTAATCCCCAAAATTTTAATCCCATCCTCCACTTTATTTAATCCAATATCCTCCCTTAAATCATTCGCCCCCAAACACCATATACTCACTTTTACTCCAATTCACTCTAAAGGCCCCACAAAATATCGACACTAACAGCTTCACTCTTGTAACCGCACTTTCACAATCACACACCACACACGTCATCCATGTAGCCATTCTACTCCCTACCACCACTTCCAGGAACCATAACACCTCTTATCACCTCATCTCTCAGCGGCCGCCCTGCCTTACTCCTGAACTAACTCTTATCCTCCGTCCAGTAACTCCATTAACCAATACACAACTAAAAATGCCGCCATATAAACTCCTTATACGCCTCACAAAATCACCCAGTTCTTCATCTCTCCTCACACCCTCCAGGATGGAAGAGTCTCTGAGCAACTGTGCCCTCCCCCTCACAACCAGCGCCCCGCCCACACTGATCACATGATTTATTACATCATCACAGGTCCTTACACAGGCCAATACTTCTCCTCTATACACAGGTATTCCTGGGAAATCCCCGCCCTCAGTGACATCACACTCCCCGGGTCACATGACTAGTGGATAGTGAGCAGGATGCCCCGCCCCTCAGTGACATCACATTCCCCGGGTCACATGACTAGTGCATAGTAAGCACGAGGACGTGTGTGAGGTACAGAGTGTCCTGCACTGAGGAGAGAACTTGGTAAGTGACCAGAGGAGGGACTACAACTCCCAGCATTCTCCAGGAACACACACACACTATATGGAGGGACTACAACTCCCAGCATGCTCCAGGAGCACACACACTATATGGAGGGACTACAACTCCCAGCATGCTCCAGGAGCAAACACTATATAGAGGGACTACACCTCCCAGCATGCTCCAGGAGCACACACACTATATGGAGGGACTACAACTCCCTGCGTGCTCCAGGAGCACACACACTATATGGAGGGACTACAACTCCCAGCATGCACCGGGAGCACACACACTATATGGAGGGACTACAACTCCCAGCATGCTCCAGGAGCACACACTATATGGAGGGACTACAACTCCCAGCATGCTCCAGGAGTACACACACCGTATAGAGGGACTACAACTCCCAACATGCTCCAGGAGCACACACACTATATGGAGGGACTACAACTCCCAGCATGCTCCAGGAGCATACACACTATATGGAGGGACTACAACTCCCAGCATGCTCCAGGAGCGCACACACTATATGGAGGGACTACAACTCCCAGCATGCTCCAGGAGCACACACACTATATGGAGGGACTACAACTCCCAGCATGCTCCAGGAGCTCACACACTATATGGAGGGACTACAACTCCCAGCATGCTCCAGGAGCACACACACTATATGGAGGGACTACAACTCCCAGCATGCTCCAGGTCCATCCATGTGGGGTCCAGTATGAGCTATTAGTGAGGAGCGGCACAGTCCAGCGCCATCACTCCTCCCTCAGTCCAGTGACCTCCCCTCCAGTGTCTGGAGAATCCCCATCTGTCACATCACACATGTCATGGACACAATTGCTTCATATAGAGTTTGCTCTTAGTTCTTGTCATGTTTCCTCAGGTTCTATAGATCCAGGACTCCCAGAGGTTTCTCCTAAAGATGATCCTTTCCATCAATGATCCACCAGGGATCCGGGAGAAGGACAGAGAGCAGATGGCGGCCAGGATCCTGGAGCTCACCCTGGAGATGATCTCCTTGATAACCGGAGAGGTGAGAGTCTCCCAGGACACGGCTCTTATCTCTAGGAATAACAGCGGGAAATGACTGGAGAGGTGAAGGATTCTTAGGATCTATGTAGTGATCAGTGTCTCCCCATACACAGGATTACACAGTAGTGAAGAAGTCGTCTGGTGAGTGTGTGACCCCCCGTGTGTCAGGAGGATGGACCCAGAGCCCCATCACCGAGCCTCCACCTCATTCACTGATACATGAGCAGAAGATCCTAGAACTTACCTCCAGGATCACTGAGCTGCTGAGCGGAGAGGTGAGCGCTGCCGGGAATGCTGGGACATTGTACAATAACACAAGGGAGGTGTCTGGGTGATGACTGTGTCATTGTGGGTGTCAGGTTCCTATAAGGTGTCAGGACGTCACTGTCTATTTCTCCATGGAGGAGTGGGAGTATATAGAAGGACACAAGGACCAGTACAAGGACATCATGATGGAGGACCACCAGCCCCTCACATCAGCAGGTAAGAGGAGACCTTCCTGATTATAGAGGACAGAGCAGGTGTGAGGTCACCTCCTCCATCATCTCATCATCACATATAGACAATGTATCAGTCACTGTGTATATTTCCTACAGATGGATCCAGTCAGAGAAATCCACCAGAGAGATGTCCCAGTCCTGGAGATTCCCGGGATATTACACAGGAACCAGAGAGATGTCCCAGTCCTGGAGATTCCCGAGATATTACACAGGAACCAGAGAGATGTCCCCGTCCTGGAGATTCCCGAGATATTACACAGGAACCAGAGAGATGTCCCCGTCCTGGAGATTCCCGAGATATTACACAGGAACCAGAGAGATGTCCCAGTCCTGGAGATTCCCGAGATATTACACAGGAACCAGAGAGATGTCCCAGTCCTGGAGATTCCCGAGATATTACACAGGAACCAGAGAGATGTCCCAGTCCTGGAGATTCCCGAGATATTACACAGGAACCAGAGAGATGTCCCAGTCCTGAAGATTCCCGGGATATTAAACAGGAGCCGGAGGAGAACGTCCCACTGGATCATCAGGTAGGTGGAGCTGAGGTTCCTGTGAATCCTCTATAGATGGATGTAATGAAGCTACTTACCTTCTCCAGCAGCAGTGGATGGAGGGCCTATGGGGAGATGTTGGTCGGACATAACTATAAATGGTAGAAGAGCAGGAGAAGTGAATAATCTTGTCCCTGGTGTCCATGAGTCTCCACCTCAGGATCGGGTCACATCGGGTTATGCAGTAATATAACCGGAACATTGATGTTGATGTGTAAAATATTGGGATGAATGTGGATCCCGTCTCCTCCTGCAGGAGATTATTCCCTTAGTTCCTGGTTCTGGAGGTTTCTGTCCATCACTTGGATATAAGAGAATCTCTGGAGACATTTCCTTGTTTTCTCATGTCCTTCATGTTGGATCTTTCCAGGAAAGTTGTGGTGGAAGGAGGAGCGGAGAGGAAATCCCCTCATCAGTGACAGAGGAGGGTAAGAGCCTTTCATGTATCTTGTGGGTTATTCTTCCCTTATACATTGCAGGGAGAGGTCACATCCAGGGGTCGGATCAGTCTGTATCTATATCTCCCTCATCCCAGGTAGAGAGCGATGTGTACTCAATTATAAGCCGAAGCACATAATATTACCACAAAAATACTGGGAAAGCCCATTGACTCGAGTATAAGCCTAGGGTGGTAAATGCATTAGTCACAGGCTCTCTCAGTATATAGCTAGCCAGTCCCCTTCCCCCTAGCAATTTTTGCAAATAGAAAACCGGATGACGTCTCTAAGGCTGGGGTGGTGGTGGTAGTAAGCCTGAAAAGTGAAGTGATTATATAAAAGATGGGAGGGGTTATGGTGTCGCCTTCCAGGCTCATTTACATGTAGCAGTGATATGATACTGATATGTGGACCAGTAAGCACAGGCAGGGACGTTACATCTTGGGACTGAGGTAGGAATCGCTGTGGCGCATGTACTTCCACCACTGAGGATTTCAGGACATCACTCCTTGCTTCCGGGTTGCCTCCTCCTCAGTTTCCTCTTCTTCTACCTTCTCATCCGGTCAGTGTTGGACTGGCGGTACCAGTTTCAGCACAGCCATGGGAAACGCAGCAGAATGTGCTGAAACATATGTGTGAGCAAAAGACCGAACACCACCCAAAGTAGGGAAAATGCCCCCAACCTCTGGAGTAAATCTCTGGATCAACTGAAACTGTTTTTCAGTTCTGGGCACCGGTCCATAAAACGGAAGCCCTGGAGCTGGAGAAGGTTCAACGTAGAGACACAAAAACGATAAGGGGTATGGAGGGTCTCAGTTATGAGGAAAGATTAAATCAACTAGATTTATAGAGTCTAGAGACGGCTAAGAGGAGACATAATAAACTTATATAAATATATAAATGGTCCATACACAATACATTATATGGTAGTAAGTTGTTCCAGATTAAATCAAATCAAAAAGCAAGGGGGCGGAGTCTGCATCTGGAGAAAACCAGGTTTAATCACCAGAGGCGACAGGACTTTTTTACTATAATTATGGTCAATCTGTGGAATAGCTGAGCTCAGGCGCTGATCACAGCAGGGACAGCAGAGAGCTTCAAGAAGGGTCTAGATGCCTTTTTACACCTAAATAACATTGCTGGTTATGTTCTATAGAATTGTTTCCCCTAAATCCCTTCCTCATCCAATCCCATCCCTTCCCTTCCTTGGTTGAACTTGATGGACATGTGTCTTTTTTCAACCGTAAAACTATGATACTATGAATGGCATGAAGCTCAAAGATCCGGCAGGGGTTGATGGGAGCAGCCGGCTTATAAGGAAAACCTGGAACTGGGCAGTGCCATACAGAGCCAATCTTCGTGAGCCAGCGCGCGCCCTAGGGCTAGGTGTGCTCTGTAGAGCGCTTGGCGACGAAGTTTCTGGCTGGGCAGAAGTATCTGCTGACTGGTACTGTTAGTACTTGAGGTCCTGGCTTCATGAGGTGCATAGGCTGCAGCAGCCCGGGGGCCAAAGTCGGACCCGTAATTGCCTAAAAATGGCAGGTGACAGTCCTGGGGCACTTGATGTAGTGAGTGTCCTGTATGAAGTCCAGATGGTGAGGGATTTACAAGAGAGTGACGGAGTATTGAGATATGAGCATCGGCTCTGCTCGTCAGTAGGCCACGCCCCTCTAAATGAATTGTATTTTAAGGTTAGTAAGCAGGCAGTAAGTTCCTGTGGTCAGTGTACACACAAATGGGTTGGAGAGCTCCCTCCAGAAGATACCGCCATTCTTCCAGAGGAAGTTTGATGGCTAACAGTTCTCTGTCACCAATCGAATAATTTTTCTCAGTGGAAGAAAAAGTCTTTGAAAAGAAGCCGCATGTAAGAGTTCAGCCATTAGGCCCTTTCTGGGTGAGCACAGCTCCTACGGAGGACGCATCCACCTCGAGATGAAAGGGTTTGTCTGTGTCAGGCTTAGTGAGCACAGAAGCCGAGGAAAAGGCGGACTTTAGCTTGGAGAAGGTCTCTTCAGCTGTAGGAGGCCAGGCACGTGGATTGGCACCTTTCTTGGTGAGTGCTACGATGAGGCAATGGACTTTATCACTGATCTGCCTGTCTCCTCGGGCAATACTGTCATCTGGGTGGTGATGGACCGGTTTTCCAAGATGTCCCATTTTGTTCCTCTTCGAGGTCTTCCGTCTTCTCCACGGCTTGCCAGTTTGTTCTTCAAACATATCTTCCGGCTGCATGGTCTTCCACTTCACATCGTGTCCTACCGAGTTGTCCAGTTTGTTTCCAAGTTCTGGCGTTCCTCGTGTAACCAGCTACAAGTCAACCTTGACTTTTCCTCTGCCTACCACCCTCAGTCGAAAGGCCAAGTAGAAAGGGTGAACCAGACTTTAGGCTGTTACCTCCGCCTCTTCGTCTTAGCCCGTCAAGATAACTGGACTGATCTGCTACCATGGGCTGAGTTCTCTTACAATTCCCTGGACTCTGGGTCTGCTGGCGCGGCTTTGTTCTTTGTGATCTACGGACGAGTCCCTCGTCCTCCTCTTCCGCTGTCTACTCCCTCAGTTGTCCCTGCGTTAGAGGATCTGGTGCAGGACCTCAAATCAATTTGGGACCAGACCCACCAGTCTTTTCTCACAAGCCATTGACCGCACCAAGACCCAGGCTAATAAGAAACGTCGAACTCCTCCTGTCTTCTCTCCGGGTGACAAGGTGTGGTTATCCCCCAGATAAGTCTGGCTGAAGATACCCAGCTACGAACTTGATCCCCGATTCCTTGGTCCCTTTGAGGTAATCAAGCGCATAAATCAAGTGGCCTACAAGCTCCACCTTCCTCCAACAATGCGCATCCCGAACTCCTTCCATGTCTCTCTCCTGAAGCCAGTCATTTTGAACCGCTTCCCTCAGCAATATTCTCCTCCCGCTCCTGAGGCTGATTCCCCTGATGTCTATAAAGTTAAGGAGGTCCTGGACATGAAGACCATGAGAGGTAAGCGATTCTTCCTTGTAGACTGGAAGGGGTTCGGGCCTGAAGAGAGATCCTGGAAGCCCGAAGAGAACATTTTGGATTGGACTTTCCTCCAGAGGTTTCTTGGGGCCAAAAAGAAGAGGGGAGACCTAAGGCCTCTCCGTCACACTGCCCTGGGCCCCTTTCCGAACCTACCTTTCCACGTTCCCGCTCCTGTCCGGACTAGGCCACGTGCGTGTCCCCTCTCCCCAGGCTGCGCCCGGCGGTACTTGGAGATTTAAAGGGCCAGCGCACAGGTTATTGGAGCTGGTCACTTTCGGCTCTGCTATTTAAACATGGCCTCTACCATCATTCCCTGCAGGATCTTCAAGCCATGTTTGTGAAGTGAAAGCCCTCCTGTGTTCTTAATTTATCAGCGTTCCTGCATTCCAGTTCCTGCTCCCGTGTTCCAGTCTGTTCCGTGTTCCTGTATCCGTGTTTCTGCTGTGAGTTTCAGTGTTCCTCCTGCGCTGTTCTCCTGCTGTCACCCCGGGCTCGGACTGTGTCCTGCATCGCTACCTTGGCTGCCACCACGGGCTAGTCGTACCCATGAAACTACCTGGTGGCACCATGTCGCAAAAAAATGCCATCACATGGCCCCAATAACGAAAAAGCTAAAATTTTATAGCCTACAAAAGGGGCCAATGAGGAAACTAAAATCCTGGCAGCTGCAGGTCCCTCCTTCCCTCCTGCGCCTCGCTGTGCGCCCATAAAACAAGTAACGGCCACATGTGGGGGGGAGAAATTGCATAACAAATATCTTTTGGAAAAGTGTAAATTTTAGGGCGAAATGAACGTATAACCGACAAAATTTGACCATTCTAAATTTCACCTCCATTTTGATTTAATTATTATGAAGATCTAAAGGGGTTAACAATCTTCCTAAAAGCTGTTTCTGATAGCTTGAGGGGTGCAGATTTGAAAATGGGTTGATTATACAGGGGGTTTGATGCTAAATATTTAAAATTTAATTCAGAACGGTAATTCTGATATAGTAAAATAGTAAATTCTGAAAATACGTAAAAAAGCGATATTTGTAAGCTGTGTGACATCAAAATAAATTATCCAGACATTTCAAAAGTTCTGAAAATGTAAAGTAGACATATGGGAAATGTTATTTAGCAACTTATTTAGGTGGTAATGATTTCAAATTTCAAAAATGGCTAGTTTTTCAAAAAAATCATTATTTCTTTCTTTTTTTTTGTAAATAAACGCAAAACTTATCAGCCAAAATTTACCACTAAAATGAAGTAAAGGAATAAAACATGTGAGGGGAAAAACAATCTCAGAATCGCTTTGATAAGTAACAGTCTTCAAAAGTTTTTTTTTTTTTATCAATTCTGTTTTTATTAAAAAATTTTAACCACGAATGGATACAATATACATAAGCATGATGGTTTGTACATTTCAAAGATACAGAACATACCATGGTAAGAAATCTACTATTACATCTAGTCATACATATTCAAAGTATACAGCATCTACATATTATGAGGTAAGTAGCGATGACTACAAATCTTCAAAAGTTCTAACCATATAAAGTTAGAATCCAAAAAATGGGGATGAGCCTTTAGCTACCAAATGGCTGCGTCCTTAAAGGGCACCTACCACCACAAATCTACCTATAAAGGTAGATTGGGTGGTAGGTGGATCATTGGGACGTGAGGATAGCCCTTTTAAGGGCTAATCCTCACGTCCCTGCACTTTTTTGAGAACTTTAATTTGATATTTATTCAAATGTACTTATGTGGCTACCGGGGCGTGGAGTAGCCGCTTATGAGATTACACGAGGCGGCTACTCCACGCCCCGGTAGCCACTTTACTCCTCCTACTCACCCATCTTCGGCGCGCAGCTCCGCGTAGCTGCGCGCCCTCGTCCGGCGAGCCTGCCGTCTGCGCATGCGCAGAAGAGCAGGCCCGCGCCTGCGCGGTCACAACTCCGAAACAGGCGCGGGCCTGCTCTTCTGCGCATGCGCAGACGGCAGGCTCGCCGGACGAGGGCGCGCAGCTACGCGGAGCTGCGCGCCGAAGATGGGTGAGTAGGAGGAGTAAAGTGGCTACCGGGGCGTGGAGTAGCCGCCTCGTGTAATCTCATAAGCGGCTACTCCACGCCCCGGTAGCCACATAAGTACATTTGAATAAATATCAAATTAAAGTTCTCAAAAAAGTGCAGGGACGTGAGGATTAGCCCTTAAAAGGGCTATCCTCACGTCCCAATGATCCACCTACCACCCAATCTACCTTTATAGGTAGATTTGTGGTGGTAGGTTCCCTTTAAGGGGTTAAAAGTATAAAGTGCTAAATGAGGAACGATTACCAAACCAAAAATTACCAAAACATGAAGTCTTAGAAAATACATAATGAATAAAGTGTGAGAAATAACGACTGCACTATACTAAATAAAATGCAATATAAAGGATGAGAAAACAAAATCACAAATGCAATCGATAAAATAGACAAATCATAAGACCCAAATAGCATAGATCGGTTGTTGGGAAAATATTTGAAGGGTTTGTTAGAGATGCTATCCTGGAGTATCTCACTGCACATAACCTTATAATCCAGCTTCAGGTTTATGAAGGATCGGTCCTGTCAGACTAATCTGATCGGTTTCAACGACGGGGTAAGTTCTAGTCTGGACCTGAGGGAGGCCGGGGATGTTGTATACAGTATATGAACTTTTCCAAGGTATTAGATACAGTGCCGTATAAAAGGCATACAATGAGAAATGCTGGGACTAGGGGAAAATCTGTGTATTTAAGTAAGCAATTGGCTTAGTGCTAGAAAACAGAGGGTCGTTATAGAGGTTTTACAAAGTAGACTTTCAATATTTGTAGATGATACTAAGCTCTGTAAAGTAATTAATAGAGAGGAGGATAGTATAATATTATATATAAATTTGTGGAAATTGTAGTCATGGGCTGCCAAATGAGAGATGAGGTTTAATGTAGATAAATGTAAGGTTATGGACTTGGGTCAAGGAAATGGAAATTTTATGTTTTAAATGGTAACTTTCTTGTTAAAACTAAAAAAAGACTTGGGGTATTGGTGTATAGTAAATTATGTTTTAGTGATCAGTGTCAGGCATCTGCTTCTAAAGCAAGTACATTTATGGGATGAATCAGGAGAGGAATAGATTATCATGGTGTTATGATAGTTTTACTTTTATATAAATCACTGGTCAGACCGCACATTACCTGGTAGAACCGGAATGGGTGCAGAGAAAAGCAACCAAGATTATTAGGGGAATAGGGGGATTAGAATACAATGACAGATTACTAATTTTGGGGTTATTCAATTTAGAAAAAAGACGGCTGAGGGGAGACCTCATTACAATGTAAAAATACCTGAACAAGGGTCTCTCCAAATATCTTTTTATACCTGGGCCTGCCATCAAGAGTAGGGGAAATCCTCTACGCCTAGAGGAGAGGTGGTTCTACCATCACCATAGACAGGGGGCATCCTCTACACGTAGAGGAGAGGAGGTTCTACCATCACCATAGCCAGGGGGCATCCTCTACACGTAGAGGAGAGGAGGCTCTACCATCACCATAGACAGGGGGCATCCTCTGCACCTAGAGGAGAGGAGGCTCTACCATCACCATAGACAGGGGGCATCCTCTGCACCTAGAGGAGAGGAGGTTCTACCATCACCATAGACAGAGGACATCCTCTACACCTAGAGGAGAGGAGGCTCTACCATCACCATAGACAGGGGGCATCCTCTACACCTAGAGGAGAGGCATTTCTACCATCCCCATAGACAGGGGGCATCCTCTACACCTAGAGGAGAGGAGGTTCTACCATCACCATAGACAGGGGCATCCTCTACACCTAGAGGAGAGGAGGTTCTACCATCACCATAGACAGGGGCATCCTCTACACCTAGAGGAGAGGCATTTCTACCATCCCCATAGACAGGGGGAATCCTCTACACCTAGAGGAGTGGAGGTTCTACCATCACCATAGACAGGGGCATCCTCTACACCTAGAGGAGAGGAGGTTCTACCATCACCATAGACACGGGACATCCTCTACACCCAGAGGAGAGGAGGTTCTACCATCACCATAGACAGGGGCATCCTCTACACCTAGAGGTGAGGAGGTTCTACCATCACCATAGATAGGGGGCATCCTCTACACCTAGAGGAGAGGAGGTTCTACCATCACCATAGACAGGGGGCATCCTCTACACCTAGAGGAGAGGAAGTTCTACCATCACCATAGACAGGGATTCTTTACTGTAAGAGCAGTGAGACTGTGGAACTCTCTTCTGCAGGAAGTTGCATTGGCTGATAATTTGAACATGTTAGAGAGGGGTCTGGACTCCTTTCTGGAGAATAATAATATCACATTGTATGGGAATAAACCAGGGCGTTATTCTGACCGCTATATTAGGGTCGGGAAGGATTTTTTTCCATGTTTTGGGCTAATTGGTATCAGTGTTGCAGAGCTTTTGCCTTCTTTTAGATCAATGCGTATTATTTCTAGGTCGTGCAGGAGCTGTATAACTAATATACAAGTAGAGTAATAGAGAGAGTTTGTACTCCAGCACTCAATCGGATAATACGAGTCTTCTTTATGATACCATGATTAATAATATGTTTAGATGAAACGCGTCGGTGTAAGGGTTGTATTCTCTGTGCACTATGGACTTTTTATTATAGTATAGAAGACTCATATTATCCGACTGAGTGCTGGAGTACAATCTCTTTCTTTTACTTTGTTTGGCACCTGCTTCGGGGCGGAGACCCGTGCACCTATCGGACGTGAGAGGGGCAGGTGAGCTGAGTTTGTTGATTTATAATATACAAGTAGCACCTGATGAGTGGTAAATCCTCCAGTAGAAGCCCCTGTATATACGGCTGCCGGGGGCTTCTCCCACCCACTTTACTGGTTTTCTAGGACTACGAGGCTCCGCTCCAGGGGGAGATGGGAATCTCTGGTTACACAACACTCTTCCAGTTTCTAAGGATTTGATGATTTATTTCATGGTTGGATTTTATTCAAATTGTATTTCAATGGATTAATATTAATGATCTCTCTCCATAGATGACTGTATGTTACTGACTGGCTGCTTTACTGCTGCTTGTAACTGGAGAAAAGGAAACTTCTAATATTGATTTCTTGACTTTATTTTTTAGGAGATGAAAGTACAAGAGGTCCCCATGGACGTCCCCCCTCATCTCCTTGTGGTGAAGTAGAAGACAATCAGTCACATCTTTCCTCAGAGGAGGGAAATCATGGAGATAAGAGGCAGTTATCATGTCCGAAATATGGAAAACGTTTTACCCAGAAATCAAATCTTGATCAACACCTGAGAACTCACACAGGAGAGAAGCCATATTCATGTTTCAGATGTGGGAAACATTTTAGTGTGAAATCAGATCTTGTTGTACATAAGAAAATTCACACACTGGAGAAGCCATTCTCATGTACTGAATGTGGTAAATGTTTTACCCGGGAATCAAGTTTTGTGGCACATCAGAGAACTCACACAGGAGAGAAGCCATTTTCATGTACTGAATGTGGGAAATGTTTTACCTGGGAATCACATCTTGTTGTACATCAGAGAATTCACACAGGAGAGAAGCCATTTTCATGTACTGAATGTGGGAAATGTTTTTCCTGGAAATCATCTCTTGTTATACATCAGAGAACTCACACTGGGGAGAAGCCATTTTCATGTACTGAATGTGGCAAATGTTTCATCCAGGAATCAAATCTTGTGGTACATCAGAGAACTCACACAGGAGAGAAACCATTTTCATGTACTGAATGTGGAAAGTGTTTTACTCTTAAAGCACATCTTGTTATACATCAAATAACTCACACAGGAGAGAAGCCATTTTCATGTACTAAATGTGGGAAATGTTTTGCCCATGAATCAACCCTTGCTGCACATCAGAGAACTCACACAGGAGAGAAGCCATTTTCTTGTACTAAATGTGGGAAATGTTTGAGAGATAAATCCAGTCTTGTTAAACATCAGAGAACTCACACAGGAGAGAAGCCATTTTCATGTACTGAATGTGGGAAATGTTTTAACCAGGAATCACATCTTGTTGTACATCAAAGAATTCACACAGGAGAGAAGCCATTTTCATGTACTGAATGTGGGAAATGTTTGAGAGATAAATCCAGTCTTGTTAAACATCACAAAACTCACACAGGAGAGAAGCCATTTTCATGTACTGAATGTGGGAAATGTTTTACCCAGGAATCACATCTTGATGTACATCAGAGAATTCACACAGGAGAGAAGCCATTTTCATGTACTGAATGTGGTAAATGTTTTACCCGGGAATCACATCTTGTTGTACATCAGAGAATTCACACAGGAGAGAAGCCATTTTCATGTACTGAATGTGGGAAATGTTTTAGAGAGAAATCCTGGCTTGTTACACATCAGAAAATTCACACAGGAGAGAAGCCATTCTCATGTACTGAATGTGGCAAATGTTTTATCCAGGAATCAAATCTTGTGGTACATCAGAGAACTCACACAGGAGAGAAGCCATTTTCATGTACTGAATGTGAAAAATGTTTCGGGGAGAAATCCAGTCTTATTAAACACCAGAGAACTCACACAGGGGAGAAGCCATTTTCATGTACTGAATGTGGGAAATGTTTTAGACAGAAAGGAGGTCTTTTTAATCATCAGAGAACTCACACAGGAGAGAAACCATTTTCATGCTCCGAATGCAGTAAGTGTTTCGTTAAAAGATCAAATCTTGTTAGACACAAGAGAACTCACAAAGAAGAGAAATAATTTTTATTTCCAGAAAGTGGAAAATCTTTTACCGGAAAAACCAATTTTGTCTAACACCAGAGATGTTACACAGGAGAGAGGCCACTTTCATGTACAGAATGTTAGAAATGTATTTGTAGCAAAGTAAAGCTTTTCCGACATCACAGAACTCGGTGGAGAAGCCATTTTCATGTTCAGAATGCAGAAAATGTTTTATTCGTCCTGCAAGTAATGGAGCAAAGTCCACAAATCATCAACACGACAACCACTGGTCGCCAGAGAGATCGATGGACTCGATATAAAACTTCCTCCAGGAAGCAATCACTTACAGGGACACTCAGCTTTCAGGACTTTTCCTTTCACCTTTTAAAACCCATGGCTGGAAATAGATGGAAGTACAAAAGGAACTGAGCCGCACTACAGCTCCCCTGCATCCAGGGGGACACCTAGGCCTCAGCTGCCAAATATCAGTCCTGGTTCTCATTCGGTTACTAAACTAGCTGCAGGAGTAGTTCTTATAGTCAGTATAAATCCTTGTGAATTTTCTCACAATTCTTTGGTAAGGTTCTCTAATTCCTTCCCTGGTCCCTTCCTCATGACGCAGGTCTAGTCACCTGGACAGGCAACCACTGAACAAGGAAGTTTGTCTCTCCTTACAGGTGGATACAGAGAAGAGAATGTCTTACATAGTCTATAATCTGGATTATGTGATGCATTATATAAAGACAATATGTATTGCGGACCTTCTGGACCTTCCTTATCTAATAGCCTGAATACTATAGCTCTTGGCCTCAGCGTGTAGTGTCCCAGAACCTCATCCCAGCTACTGGGTAATGTAGTTGTCACGTGGTTGATGATTTGCCAAATGTATTATGTGATTCAGTGTGATCTATGCTGCCACCTACTGGCATAGTTGTATAGGTGTGAGAGTTGTGGTCACATGACCTTTCCTCAGCCAGGCTTCCTGGGGAAGCCTCTAGAATCTTCTGAGGGAGGAGTCTCCCAAGTCAAACCTGTGAACTAGAGGGAGGAGCCAGTTGTGACAAGATGCTGAGGAGAAGGTATCAGTCAGGATTTGAGTGTACAGCTATTTAGGCCGCTCTTCACATTCAGCCTAGGCCCCAGCTTCCTATTCCGTGATTTAGTTAGAGATCTGTATTAAACAAAACCATTGGAGCCGCAGGGATCACGGCACTGATACTATTCAATCAGATTACTCTGCTGTAGAGTACGATGAAATTATCCAGAGAGCGCTAAACAATGTTTTTCATTTATATTTATGTTCCTAAGTAACAACTAAGCTTTTTTACCAGTTTTATATGTACAATAGCAGTCGCTATGATATTTTTATGTGTGCACTTTCTCCAAGTCTTGTCCAGGTTCGGGTCTTTCATTTAGTCGGAGCTTCTGTTATATGACCGAAGCACGTGATGTGATTCAGAACTCCGTCATCCTCAGGAGACGCACCGGTAATGAACGGAGTGCAGTCATGCAGGTGTGATGGATGCCGGGCTTTCACTCTCACTTTTCTGTCTGTTCCCGCCCCTGGACAGGTGTTGGGTGAATGTCTCTATATAAGTGTGTATACATGTATGTATTTCTATCATGACAAAGACGTGGTAGCGCCGAAATGTGTAGATCTTGTGCGGTTGTTATCCTTGTGTTATGTACCTGGAGCGAAAGTAAAAAGTAAGCCCTTTTTGCACAATACCATTAAGTGCTGCAGACCGTTATTTTTTCTTGCTATATTGGATTGTGGATAGAAATAGGCACATTTTTCAAAAATTCAATTCGCCGAGTTCGCCGAATTTTCTGATGAAATTCGATTTGACCTTAATCGAATCATGATGAATCACGTTAAAAAACAGGTATTTCCTGGCTGCAGAGAGCCTGTAGGGTGTTGTAGAACGTTGTGCCATGCTCAAAGATGAATAGGTAGCGTGGTTTGGTCTTCAGACAATGCTGTGTTTTAGTATGACATGCACATGACAGCCGCCGCTCTTAGAATCGCTTCACTCTTCAATTCCATGTGCACTTCTAGGGGCCAACTTCACCAAATAAGTGAAGCGGGAACGCAGGTAACAAGGTAACGTCTGTGCCAGCTCCAAAGGACTGAGCTAAGGGCCAAGATCCCACTATAACATCACAGAGTGCACTCTTTTTACACTGACATCAGATGATTCCATAGACGACACAACCTGTTCTGTTAAACGCGGATACATTTAGAAACCCCCCTAAAAGAGTGCAGAGGGTGTCGGCAGTAATTTTGCATTGACGTCACTGATCATTTTGCCCTTCTTTTCATCCATCAGTGTCCGCTTTTAATCGTTTAATAATCCATCAGTATTGTTAAAGCAAACAGGAGTTGATCCAAAACAGAGATGCCAGTAAATGGGATATTTGCATGTCCTCTGTGTTCTGTATCCACTGCTTTTGCCCATAAATCCTGAAGATGAAATTAAGGGTAAAACCAGACATAGTGGCAACATCATAGAGTGGTGGAGGGTGAAAACAGCATTCTGGAAATCACAGGGTGTCCCAGGGAGACAGCGGTCAGTTGGCAGCAGCATGAGTAGGCCGCAGAGTGGCACAATGACAAATTATGGAGGAGACAGAAACATGGTAGGTCAGAGAGTGGCACAATGACATTCAGGTGGTGGCAGCAACATGGTAGGCCACAGTGTGGCACAATGACAGAATGTGGAGGTGGCGGCAGCAGCAAGAGGTCAGAGTGGCACAATGACAAATTCAGGTGGTGGCAGCAACATGGTAGGCCACAGCGTGGCACAATGACAGAATGTGGAGGTGGCGGCAGCAGCATTTGGTCAGAGAGTGGCACAATGACAAATTCAGGTGGTGGCAGCAACATGGTAGGCCACAGTGTGGCAATGACAGATTTTGAAGGTGCCGGCAGGAGGTCAGAAAGTGGCACAATGACAGAGTGACAGAGTGAAAATTGCAGTCCCTGGTAAAGATGGTGGGTGGCAGATGCAGCAACTGGCAGTAGATGTGTTGCATCAGGCAGGTGGCAGCATCAGAATAGTAGCTGAGGCAGGTAGTTAGAATCCAGACTCATTTCTCAACGTTTGGGGGAGGCGTCATGGCTGATCTAATCTGATGCATAAGGCAATAGTGTGTTGAAATCCTGACTGATCGACGCCTGATTCATCTTGACAAAGGTCAGTCTCTCCACATTACGGGTGGACAAGGGGGTTCTCCTTGGGGTAACGATGGCCCCCGCCGCACTGAACAACTATATATATAAAAAAAAAATGTCACACCGGCTAATGGTGTTACAGTTGTTCAGACCCAGTTCACCATTCTCAAAGTGTTCTCCTTTGGATGGAGTCCTTGTACTTCTGGTAGACTCTGTGTCATATTGGCCTATGGCAAGCTGAAACCCTCTTCTCCCGACAATGATGATGAAGCCCTTGCTTCACCCGGCTCCCAAGTGCGATCGGCTACATCATCATCAATTTGTGTTTCCCTGTCACTGCTATTCTCCTCAACGGTCTCAGTACCTCACAGCCTGACTACTTGCAAATGCAACGTAAACTCCCATACCACTGTCCACATCTATACTTTGCCGCCTACTGCATGAAGCAGCAGATGTCTGCCCCACCTCTTCACTGCCAAGCAGCTGCTGACTGTCCTCAAACACTTCGTCCTCGCTTTATAGTGGTGCTGAGCCTAGACCACCTAGTAGCTTTCTGGCTGAGGGAAAGGAAGGCTGAGGACAGAGGCTGGTTGATGACAAATGAGGGCCTCCTACCTGCTCCTGGGCCATGCCAACTAAGGGTTGTATCTGACGAACCCCTCTCCTGTCCATTTTACTCTGTTGTATTGCTGTTTTATCTCCTATCACTCAGCAATGGTAAATTTTTTGAGCAGGGACTCTCTAAGCAGACACATTATGATCCATGTATGCTGACGACCTGGTTACATTAGCAGGATCCAGGTTAATCTACAATTTTATTTAGCTTCTGAACATTCACTAGTACCTGGCACACAGAAAAATAGAGATGAGACAGATCAGAGATGAGAGATGATGAGATCTATGAGATGCATATGACACAATTACACTCTCCAGCACTGCTAATTCAGCTATATCTCACACACACACACACACACACACACACAGTTAGCTCTACTGTGCCTCCTTCCCCTAATTTAAAGCTTTTATTTTGCCTGTAGGTTGTAGGTTTTACGGTATTCATGCTTCTGTTTGCCGGCAGGAAATGTGAGAGTCTGTGTGTGTGTAAGCTCATTTGGGAATGCAGGTGGGAGGGACCGATGCCGAGACACTACAGTGTGAAACAGGAGAAACTATTCATGAGAAGAATCTGTATTGCTCTGCCCTGTACTTTCACATTACTCACAATAAACCAAAGGGGCTTTGTTTCCTGAAATCCCAAAGCACATTTACGTGGATTAATTGTGAAGCCTGCATTAGTAATTTCAGCTATGACCATTTCCAACTGATGCAAATGGTCTCTCCATGTTCTACTAAATATCAAAACAATGGGGCACCTTTACTTACCCGGTCCTGTCGCGATCCCCGGGGTGCTTTGTCCGACGAGGATGAAGTCCGGCGCAATTCTTCAAGATCGTGCGCCCGAGATCCTGCATCTGTTGCTTCTCCGCTGAGGTCCGCCGGAGTTCACCTTCTTCTTCCCGATGTATGTGAGTGCATCTCTGGAGATACAATTTGAATTATAAATCCCGTGCTTAGTCCGAATCAGTCGGGTTGTCCGTCGGCCATGTCCCCCAATTTGTGTCGCATAAAAGTCGAATCCGATCACGTGCACCAAAAACCCCAATTAAATACGCCTCAAATCAGAGATAGTCGGGAAACCCAACGAAAATGCGCCGTGCGGACCCTTAGTAAATGTGCCCCATTGTCTACATATGAAACTGTGTTCTACATAATCCCTTAATAGAATGGCCATGGCTCTATGAAATGTGGCTGGAGCGCTATGAAGACCCAATGGCAACTGGTACAAACCACTAGACACAGCAAAAGCAGTTTTTGCTGTTGATTTGTTATCAAGTGGAATTTGCCAATATCCCTTGCGTAAATCTAAAGTGGAAATATTTGCTGCATTTCCCAATTTTTCAAGAAGGTCAACAATGTGAGGCATTGGGTAGCTGTCAAACCTATAAATAGCATTAATTTTGCAAAAATCTTTGGCAAACCTTATTGTCCCATCTTTTTTACCCGACCATCACTACAGGTGAAGGACTTTTGGATGGTTCAATAACTCCTAGTTTTAGCCTTTCCTGTACTTCACTTTCAGCCTTGCACTTTTTCTGGAAGTCGTTAAGGCTTCTGTCTGACTGGAGCATGGTCCCAGTATTTATTTCATAATGAACAAAGGACAGACAGCCAGGCTTACTTCCGAACGTATGTGAACTTGACCTAATAAGGTTTCTCAAGCTACATTGTTGCTCCTTAAATAACTCTGGATTTAAAGTTTTACCTCTGACCAATCTACAAAATTCAACAAATCATAGAACTTTTCAGACATATCGGGGCAGATTTACTTACCTGGTCCTGCGCGATCCCTGAGGTGCGTTCTCTGACAATGATGAAGTCCGGCACAATTCTTCAACAGAGTGCGCCCGAGATCCTGCATCTGTCGCTTCCCCGCTAAGGTCGGCCGAAGTTCATGTAAGTGCTTGGCTTGTGACACAATTTGATTTTTAAATTCTGCGGTTTGTCCGAATCAGTCGGGTTGTCCGACGGCCACGTCCCCGATTTGTGTTGCATGCAAGCCGGCACACTTGCACCAAAATCCGATCTCGCGCACCAAAAACCCCACTTAAATGCTGCGCAAATTGGAAATAGTCGGGAAACCCGCCGAATATGCGCCGTTGGGACCCTTAGTAAATGTGCCCTATCCTGTGAAGACTTCATGACAATGGTACAAGCAGTGTTAGCTTCTGGACCATTCTCTGGTTCTAGCCAATGTTTCATTACATGGGAAACCTTACTGCTTTGTTTTTTATCTGGGGTTTCAATTTCAAAATCAACTGGAGCTGTCTGTCTGATGACTCTGTAAGGCTCTTGCGGAGAACCACGAGATGCTAGAGATATTATCCCGCTTCTGGAGGCGCTGCTACTGATGTAGAATGAGTGTATACACTCGGTACGATAAAAGACTTTTTTATTTAGAAACACTACGCGTTTTGGCCCCGGGCTGGGGCCTTTGTCAGGTGAAATAGTAACATACATTTCCAAGAAACAATAGGCATTTAAATATACAAAGGTTTGGCGTCACTGATGACGGTAATCGGAAGTGACGTAAAAGACATTGATAAAGATTGATTGTAAAAAAATGTGTAAAAAATGAATGTAAAAAGACTTGTACATAAAATCAAATAAATATATTAATAAGAGATTAAGACGCATCATTACATTTACCTGCGGACGTGGGTGACAGAATTGAAAAAGGAATGTAGAAGCACGTCATTTCCGATTACCGTCATCATTGACGCCAAACCTTTGTATATTTAAATGCCTATTGTTTCTTGAACTAGAACAAGACATTATACAAAAAAAAGCCGAGAAACTGGCCAACCGGTCATTTACACAACCAAAAAAGAATAAAAACTAACGTTCTGATGCTCATATAAAAAAAAAACTAAATCAACCTTACCACAATCTGGATTCAATCATCATATCAAAAGAAACAACTTTCATCCTTATACCTCCAATAATACTGATTACAACAATAGTAATAATGGTAGAACTTTTTTCAACTCTAAAAATATAACCGGCCTCAGACCACCACCAGGTCCTCAAAAAGCCAATACCACCAGCTTCAAGCCTCCCAGAGCTTCCCTGATTACCGACATCAAGGTACACAGTAAATCTGACACACCCATTTTTACTCACAAAAAGCCCCCTCGGTCAGTTCCACTGACACGGAGCTCAACATCTCCATACTCACTACACATGATACCACTCCTAGAAAATCCACATCTATCTCATTTCCATCTCTCAGCATAGAAGAAATAGAGGAAATCAACCTAGAACTTCCACCCTCTCCATTATCCAGCACTTTCAGCTCTAATGAGTCTTTTTTAGAATTAGGTCCCACCAGACCATCCACCCCCTCGAGCCAATTGATAGACCCGAGCAGCCCGATTTCGCTCAATCTGACGTCCAAAACCCCCCGAACGCCGCAGCTACATACTACCCAAACCAATCTCACCAAGTTTTTCATTCCTCTATATACCCCAAAACAAACGAAAAAATGCAAAAAAAGAAAAAACAGAGGGGTTGTAGAGGGGAAAAAAAGTCAAGCAAAATCTCAATATAAAATCACCTTCTGAAATAAATAAAAAGGATACCGTATCTACTATTAAAATATTCAATTTATCAAAAACGAAGTTATCCAGAAACGAGGTCTCAGTGTTGTCAAAGGGCTTAAATTTCTGCCCAGAAAAGACAACAGACGACTTCGAATTATTCCTGGATTTGAATAAGTTCGTGCGTAACCTATCAAGGAAAAGATTTTTTTCCACCAAACAAACTACTAGTACTGAAATCTCCACTGCCACAGACCCTTATCTCCACCAACCGGTTAAGAAAAAATCCACATTCAATCACCATCGGGGCCACTGTGTGGACACCTTCTACACTTTAGTATCAGAACAATTTAGAAACATAAAAACCAAACAAACCCCCAAAAATAACCTCACTAAAGCTGAACAGACAGCCCTCAAAAAATTACAGAAAAACAACGAAATAACGATTCGGTCAGCAGACAAAGGAGGGGGCATTGTCATCCAAGATACAACAGAATATCTTGAAGAAGCCAATAATATTCTTACCGATAAAAAATACTATAGAATACTATCAAAAGACCCTACTGCCACATGGAAAAATGAGTACAACAACATAATTAATGAGGCCTTTAAAAAAAATATTTTGAACAAAACGGAAAAAAACTTTCTTCTAATGGATAAACCCAACCTAGCACTATTTTACCACTTACACAAAGTGCATAAAAATTAACAAAAACCGCCTGGCCGCCCTATAATATCGGGGATTGGCTGCCTCACCAGCCAACTGTCACATTACATTGACCTGTTTCTTCAACCGATAGTAAAAAAGTTACCTTCCTTCCTGAGAGATTCCGGTCATCTCATAGAAGACCTTGATACAATACACTGGGAAAAAGACTACATTTTTGTTTCCATCGACGTCACTTCCCTATATTCAAATATATCCCACACCTTGGGAGTACGAGCTACGGAATTTTTTCTCAACCAACAACTGGATGCTCCCCCAGAACAAATCCAATTCATATTACAAGGACTGGAATTTATTTTAACTCACAATTACTTTTCCTTCCAAGAAAAAAATCTTTCATCAGATATTGGGAACGGCCATGGGGACTCGAGTGGCACCCAGCTACGCTAATTTATTCATGGGCCACTTCGAGTCCTCTTTGGTATATGTTTCCCAATTCTGGGTCAGAAATATTATATACTACCGTCGCTACATCGACGACATTTTCATGATCGCAAAAAGTACAATACAGGAGGCAGAAATATTCATTAAAGAACTAAACCAAAATAACTGGGGTATCAACTTTACGGCGAACATCAGCAAAGACCTTATGGTTTTTTTTAGACCTAGAAATAAGCCACAATTCGAGCACCATTGTTACAAAAAATCATTTTAAAAAAGTTGATAGCAATGGATATCTTGACTACAGAAGTGCCCACTATGGCAAATGGCTGCTCCCTAAACAAGGACTATCATGAACAAGCAAAAATCATATCCAAGAAATTTAATGAGAAAAAATTTCCGAAAAAACTTATCCAGACAGCCTATCAACTTAACAAAGAAAAAAAGAAATTGAATCACCTTCAAAAAAAGACAGACACAAACAGTTTCAACTATAATTTCGTCACCACCTTTGACAAAGGCCATCATGCCATACGAAAAATTTTGCAAGAAAACTGGCACATTCTACTACAGGACCCGATTCTCAAAAAAGAACTTCCACCTCAACCTAGTATCACATATAGGAAGGCCAGGTCAATTAAAAACATACTAGCTCCTAGCAAGCTAAAAAACACTAATCAATACACAAACCTGTCTAGCTCTCACAAAAAAATCCCAGGTTCGTTCAAATGCAATAAACCCAAATGTCTATGCTGTAATATAATCGACAATGGAAAACAGACTTCTAAATCTACAAGCACCGGAGAAACACATCCATGCAAACCAAACATTACCTGCGACTCTTCGTATGTAGTGTACCTGATCACGTGCGAATGCGGGCTCCAGTATGTAGGTCGCACCGTCCAATCCCTAAGGATGCGCATGAATGGTCATCGTTTTAAAACCAAGTCAGGCTTTTTACAACAAAGTCTATCAAAACACCTTACCCTATCACACAATAAAAATTTTCACCAGCTAAAACTCATAGGGATAGAACAGATTGCAGAAGATCTCAATAACAGACATAAAGACTAAATAAAAGAGAATCGTTCTGGATCTACAAGATCAAAAGTCTTCAACCTGATGGATTCAATGAAGTCATCGAACATATATAATCCTTTTTTTTCATACAATCCCCAATATTCTCCCCTATTTTTTCCTCCCCACCACGTAACAACCTATTGGGTCTGTTTTATATTTACCACCCACTCCTTCCACTAGTCACTCTCGCCCATCCATCGCCACTTACCTTCACACCGCTACAACAGTTCACTCCGGACCCTCCACGTCCGACACTACAGTTAGCTATGCAGACGTTCCCAAATACACATCTAGCGATCTCTCCGTTCTTTCACACCCAGTTGAGACACACTAGCCGTGCGCCTCATACACACCGCCTCCTTCCTCCATGCGCCACACTCCCGTGCTTCTACATTCCTTTTTCAATTCTGTCACCCACGTCCGCAGGTAAATGTAATGATGCGTCTTAATCTCTTATTAATATATTTATTTGATTTTATGTACAAGTCTTTTTACATTCATTTTTTACACATTTTTTTACAATCAATCTTTATCAATGTCTTTTACGACACTTCCGATTACCATCATCAGTGACGCCAAACCTTTGTATATTTAAATGCCTATTGTTTCTTGGAAATGTATGTTACTATTTCACCTGACGAAGGCCCCAGCCCGGGGCCGAAACGCGTAGTGTTTCTAAATAAAAAAGTCTTTTATCGTACCGAGTGTATACACTCATTCTACATCAGTAGCAGCGCCTCCAGAAGCGGGATAATATCTCTAGCATCTCGTGGTTCTCCGCATTGTCCGCCAAGTCCGTCATCTGCTATATGTCCGGACCTGGTATCCCGTTGGCAGCGGCTTCCTTCTCCGATCAGCTATACGCCTAATTTGCTATTCAACAAGGTGAGAACCATTCTTCTTGACCTAGCTCTCGTTTAATAAGAAATACACTTGAATCTCTTGCGCTTTTTTGTCTCCTGGCTCGTGGTGAATTGGTGCACTACGTGCACCCACCCTTAGCATTTCGTCTGTAAGGCTCTTGCCATCTTGCCAACAACTTATATTCATGGCTAGGAAGCAAATGAAGTACCTTGTCACCATGAAATGTTGAACATACCATTTCTCTTTGTAACTTTTGGCTTTATGTACATTATCAGGGGCTACCTTCATCAACTGTTGAGTCTCTCTCTCATTTTAAAACATATTCTATGAAATTTTTATGAAACCAGGTTTATCTTCCCAAACCTCTTTGATAACATCCAAGAGTCCCCCTGGTCGTTTCACATATAACAATTCAAATGGGCTAAACCCAGTAGACTCTTGTGGTTCTTCACGATAAGCGAGTAACAGAAAAAGTAACATTTGTCCCAATGTTTTGGGTCATTGTGTACAAATTTCCTAAGCATTTTCTTCAAGGTTTAGTTCTACCGCTCAGTCAGCCCGTCTGTCTGTGGATGGTAGTTTTTGGGTCTGTATTTTTGAACCCAAGCAGAAGAATTTGTAGAAACTGTTCAAGTACAATAACTTAATTATCTGATCAATGGTTCTGGTCTCTGGTTTTATTCATTTCAAGTCTTGCAGGCAGGTAAAGAATTCTCCTGGATTATCAGTGAGATAATACTTGAGCTGTCTGAACCTCTGTCTCCTCGCTAGGTTTCCTCACTGATGTAATATCATTTCAAAATAGTCTCTATAACCATGTCCTAGTTATTAGCATCATGTATGTCCATGTGGCTATAGTAAGATGAAGGGCAAGTCTTATTACCGACCTTGTTCCTTAGGTCACTGACATGTGCTTGCAATTCTTTTGAATGTCGTAAAATATGCCCTAATATCATCTTGTGGAGTAAGTTTTGTCATATGAGGGTCTTTCCAAGGAGACACGGTCACAGGTGCAGGATGAGGAGGTGAAACAGCTTACCCTTCCAATGTTAATATCTGCAACAGTTCCTTCCAGCATTCATCCTGACGTTGCAATTCTTCCCTATTTCTCCTGATCTCCTCCATTTGCCTTTTTTCTACTTCAATCTGCTGCACAGTGAATCATTTCATCAGGTCGGTAATTTTCTCAGGAACTTCGGTCACACCTGGAGTTGATGAAGCCGCAGCTCCTTGGACCTCTGATTCCTCCTCTTTCTCTGCAGGTGACCTGATTTTAGGTCTGGCACCTGAACTTTCCATCTTGCTGGATTTAGTTGCAGAAACTTGCTTCGCATGAACAGTTTCTTTTGGTTTAATGAGCCAAAAACTAGTCATGTACATAAACCAACATGGGGAGAGTCATGTACATAACTTCTTTCTTTAAATGTGAGTACTTGGACTCAGATGGAATCCCACTTCTGACACCTGGGGGCACATTTACTTAGAATGTCGGAAGCTGCACTAAAAGTGTATAATGTTGCGATTAATGGCGATTAACTAAGATTGTGCGCCAGAAATCATTAATCTGGAGCTTCCCCGCATTGGTCCAACTGAGTTCACCATCTTTTTTGTGGTGCATCTTTAACATACAGCGTGCAACACAATTTGCAGGTTAAATATGACGCTTGGTCCGAATCAGTCGGACCGACCGACGACATGCCCCATAATTTGTGTTGCATGGAGACCAGCGCAGCTGCGCAACAAAAGAGCACAAGGCAGAAGAGAATGGAGCATTAGGTGGTCCACCTAATGAGGGAAGTAGAAAATAAGCGTCATCCACACATAAGTTAACAAACCAGGGAACTAATGTACTACAACCAGAGTTACAGAAAAACTGTTTTCAGCAGCCTAGAAGAGGGAACATTACAATACTTACATATAACGTGTATATATAAATCACATGATAAGCTGTCTATTCTATGTACCTCTCTGCGAATCCACGGATACATGACCAAATTAGTATAAACCAATCACAATCAAGCATAGTACCTATAAGGGCTCCTCTCTCTTATGCTAGCTATAGGCGACACCTAACCGCTGACATCACAGGACCAATTTGATTGGTCCTGGGATGTTGATCACCTGCATTGGCCAGTCAAGCTCAGTTTGCAGGAATCTATGATCTGCATTTGTTCTAGGGAAAAGATCAGCCACCCAGCAACAGCTAATGGTTGCCAGCAGCAGCCTCCTGCTGATTCTGTTGGCGCACTGAAAGTCCTAACTTCTTCCCTAGGAACATGTACCGTCATGAGAGTCATAGATGTGTTTGTTCCTTTCTGTCACACTTATTTGTAAAGAAACCAAGATAATCAAGTCATGGAATATAAATCTTTGGTGAGTTGTCAAGCTTTCCACTTGTGATCACACAACAGATAACTGGTACTGAAATAAGTCCAATAACAGAATAGATGAAGCTTTCTATTCTGTTCTCGCCAGGCTATTTCTTAACTTCTGTCGCATCCTGTCACGTGGTTGGTTTCCGAGTCTTCGATGCTATTGGAATAGAATTGCAAAAGTTTTAGTTTCCTAAGAGACAACATGAGGATCCTTAAAACCTCTAAAGAGATGGGGGGGGGGGGGGGGAGTGTTGCTGGGTGGCTGACCTATTCTATAATCTTATAGATTTATATCTGGGGCTCAAACCCCTAATCATTGTAAGGTGACTTTCAAATTAAATGAGTCTGTGTCCAGCGCTGGAATTGACTAACTTGAAGGAAAGACAAGACCTGTCCTTGCAGGAAGTTAGCAACAAGACTAATAAGTTTATTGAGGGACCGACATTTATAGAAAACTATAAGGCACTTTACATAAGGCGTGTAATTAGGAAAGCAGCAACTATAATTGGGTGTTCTCACCCAGGAAATGTAACACTATTGGATATAAGCACACAAAAGAATGTAATACTATTGGCTACATGCAAATACTGAAACTTCACATAAACCAAATGTCCAGATGTCCACCTGGATACCTTCCACTAGGTGGTGCTAGCGAGCACTAAGCCTTTGTTTGCAGGAGGGAAACACCCAAACTTAGTTATCACTACACAAAGTTATGTGAAATAATGCTGAATCTTTAAAATGTCCGACAATATGTAAGATGGCGTCTGAGTCCAGTGTAATATCTTTAACATATAGAACAAATGCAGTTTGCAGATCATAGATTCCTGCAAACTGAGCTTTGCTCTTTGGGAGGCCTGCTTTTAATGCTGAATCCAGCTCCTCGTTCAATTCTTTGCTTGTGATAAAGCAGGGTTTTTTTCCTCTGGAAGGTAAATTTTTTCATGTTTAATGATCTGCGACACCCAACAATCTGTAATGAACTGCTCCCAGGCACTCAAATATGCCGTGGAATGAACAGTGTTCCAATTTACCTGATTGACCACTTCTGGAGGTTCTGGGTCTGTAGGAACTACCTCTGGCTGATGAGGAGCCTCTTGCCTTGGCTGACTCCTTGTAAGGTCCCTTGGAATAGTCACGGGTCTGTCCCTGGGACTTGTATGACCGACACTTTGTACAAAGGGGACGTTTAAAATTTTGGGCGGACTTTTTAAAATCTGCAAACAATTTCCTAGCCCTATATCTCGCTTTTACCACCTGAATAAACTCTGGTCCAAAGAGGTTAGCTGTTTCCAAATTAGGAAACTCGTGTTTTTGGGGCCAAGTCTAGCATCCCAGCAGCAGTGAGCTTTCTCATATTAGTGACAAAATTAAAGGTTTGGGCCACTATTAGAACCGCTCTGCTTATGGCCTTTAGCAGCGCTATCTTAGACGCTAGCAGCCTCTGAGTGTTATTCTCTAAGCTGCCCTCCTGTTCTGCCTTGGACAGCATAAATAACAAGGCACCGACCGCGTCCATCATCTTAAACTGTATGTTACATAAGAAGGCGTCCAGACTATCTGGAGTACTAGAGATTCCAGCAATGGACAACAGAGCTGGATCAATATCTGGCGCAATAAGCGCTTGTATATCAAGAACACCAATATGTTTGTGTAACACTAGACCATCCTCCTTGACTAGTGTGGTCCTGAAAGCTAGACTTGCAAAATCTCACACGTCTGAGTATTCTGCTATGGCCCAGCGCTGGTTAAATAGTTTATTGGGAGATTTTTCCTTTTAGTCCCACTCTGGTCATTTGTATTTCGCTGCGTTTCCCCCTCTCAAAAAGACGAGGCGGACCTGCACAAGAAAACTAGAGAGGGACATTATGGAGGGGAGCAAAGCAGATGGGGAATTATAATTGGAAAAGAGAGGGGTAACTATAGAGGGGGCATTAATAATGGAGGCGCAAGACATTACACCCTCCTCTTCATCTCTCCCTGCACTCTCCCCCTCATGACCAGCGCCCCGCCCACACTGATCACATGATCTATTACATCATCACAGGTCCTTCATCCAGCGCTTCTCCTCTGTACACATATACACACGCCCCGCCCCTTCAGTGACATCACACTCCACGGGTCACATGACTAGTGTATGAAGAAGTGTGTGAGGTAGAGAGTGTTCTGCAAGTGACCAGAGGTAAGTGACCAGAGGAGGGACTACAACTCCCAGCATCCTCCAGGAGCACACACACTATATGGAGGGACTACAACTCCCAGCATGCTCCAGGAGCACACACACACTATATAATGGGACTACAACTCCCAGCATGCTCCAGGAGCACACACACTATATGGAGGGACTACAACTCCCAGCATGCTCCAGGAGCACACATACTCTATATGGAGGGACTACAACTCCCAGCATGCTCCAGGAGCACACACACTATATGGAGGAACTACAACTCCCAGCATGCTCCAGGAGCACACACACTATATGGAGGGACTACAACTCCCAGCATGCTCCAGGAGCACACACACTATATGGAGGGACTACAAATCCCAGCATGCCCCAGGTCCCTCCATGTGGGGTCCAGTATCTGCTATTAGTGAGGAGCGGCACAGTCCAGCGCCATCACTCCTCCCTCAGTCCAGTGACCTCCCCTCCAGTGTCTGGAGAATCCCCATCTGGCACATCACACATGTCATGGACACAATTGCTTCATATAGAGTTTGCTCTTAGTTCTTGTCATGTTTCCTCAGGTTCTATAGATCCAGGACTCCCAGAGGTTTCTCCTAAAGATGATCCTTTCCATCAATGATCCACCAGGGATCCGGGAGAAGGACAGAGAGCAGATGGCGGCCAGGATCCTGGAGCTCACCCTGGAGATGATCTCCTTGATAACCGGAGAGGTGAGAGTCTCCCAGGACACGGCTCTTATCTCTAGGAATAACAGCGGGAAATGACTGGAGAGGTGAAGGATTCTTAGGATCTATGTAGTGATCAGTGTCTCCCCATACACAGGATTACACAGTAGTGAAGAAGTCGTCTGGTGAGTGTGTGACCCCCCGTGTGTCAGGAGGATGGACCCAGAGCCCCATCACCGAGCCTCCACCTCATTCACTGATACATGAGCAGAAGATCCTAGAACTTGCCTCCAGGATCACTGAGCTGCTGAGCGGAGAGGTGAGCGCTGCCGGGAATGCTGGGACATTGTACATATGCAAATACATTTTTCAGAATACCAGGAAAACCCCGCCTCTTTTACTACCTTGTCAGGCCCTTAACGTCAAGCTTGACTTTCCATCACATCGACCCATGACAGCCCAACTGGAGATTGTTCCATAGCCTTTGTAGGGACAGGAAGTAGCAAAGGCCCCTCCCCTCCCTCTTCCTGGTCAGGATGGTGAGAGTCTCACTCCTTCGGGGAGGATATTGACATAGGTTCTTATAACTAAACCTGATGGGGTTAATGGAGTTACCTGTATATTCTGGTAGCGGTTTCCTCCTGATTCATTCTGGATCCACCGCTGCACCAGCCAGCACCATGTGGTGAGTCATGTCCATGAAACCGGAAGTGTCACGGTCGCCATCTTTCTGAAGCCCAGGTACAACGCTATCGAAAGTGACACTAGCATTCCGGAAGTCGTAATTGTCGGTGGACCGAACTGCTTCCCACAGCCTGGAGCGTGGAGCGACTATTTAAAGCAGGTCTATCATGTCATGCTCTAGGACAGTGATGGCGAACCTTTTAGAGCCAAACTTCAACCAAAAGCCACTTATTTATTGCAAAGTGCCAGGGCAGCAATTTAACCCCTTAACGCTCTGCGCCGTAGCTCTACGGCGCAGAGGTATAAGGGATGTATGAAGAGGGCTCACGGGCTGAGTCCTCTTCATACAAAGGTGGGGGTTTTTGCATATTGCACAAAACCCCCACCGCTAATAACCGCGGTCGGTGCTTGCACCGATCGCGGCTATTAACCCCTTCAACGCCGCCGGCAAAGTCGCCGGCGGCGTTTAAAAGACGGCGGCGCGCGGGCGCCGCCATCTTTTTTCCGATCGCCACGCCCCCGAACGTCATCGGGGGGCGGCGATTGGTTGCCATGGTAGCCTCGTGTCTTCTTTTGACACGAAGCTATCTGGCAGCTGCAGATTCGTTACAATGAGCCAGTGGCTCATTGTAATGAATGTGCTGCAAAAATGCCATATATTGCAATACAGAAGTATTGCAGTATATGGTAGGAGCGATCTGACCATCTAGGGTTAATGTACCCTAGATGGTCTAAAAGATAGTGAAAAAAAAAATAAAAAAAAAAGTTTAAAAAATAAAAAAAATTAATAAAATATTAAAAGTTCAAATCACCCCCCTTTCCCTAGAACGGATATAAAACATAATAAACAGTAAAAATCACAAACATATTAGGTATCGCCGCGTCCCAAAATGCCCGATCTATCAAAATATTAAAACGGTTACGGGCGGCGGTGGCCTCTGAGGCGGGAAATGGCGCCCAAATGTCCGAAATGCGACTTTTACACCTTTTTACATAACATAAAAAATGAAATAAAAAATGATCAAAATGTCGCACAGACCTCAAAATGGTAGCAATGAAAACGTCGCCTCATTTCGCAAAAAATGACCCCTCACACATCTCCGTGCGCCAAAGTATGAAAAAGTTATTAGCTTCAGAAGATGGCAAAAATTTTTTTTTCTTTTTTGTACACATTCGTTTAATTTTTGAAAATGTATTAAAACACAATAAAACCTATATAAATTTGGTATCACCGCGATCGCACCGAACCAAAGAATAAAGTAGGCGTATTATTTGGAGCGAAGAGTGAAAGTCGTAAAAACTGAGCCCACAAGAACGTGACGGTTTTTTTTCAATTTTTCCACATTTGGAATTTTTTTTCAGCTTCGCAGTACACGACATGTTAAAATAAATAACATTACGGGAAAGTAAAATTTGTTACGCACAAAATAAGCCCTCACACAGGTCTGTACACGGAAAAATGAAAAAGTTATGGATTTTTTAAGTTAGAGAGCGAGAAAAGAGCCGGAAAACCCTCCGTCCTTAAGGGGTTAAGCAGTAATTTATTTCTTCTTGTTCTTTGACAACTTTCAATCGTTCAGCCTCCTAAAGACACCAATGCAGTTGAAAGGAGGAGGGCAAATCCCCTATCATTGTAGGAAGATTCTGCAGGAAGATTCTTTGAGTCCTGTCTGGTGAACTTCATGCTGGGGCGATGGCCTGGGTGCCCACAGAGAGGGCTCAGAGTGCCGCCTCTGGCACCAGTGCCTTAGGTTCGCCACCACTGCTCTAGGGTCACTTATGAAAGTCAAATCCTTGTGTTATGTTTGACTGCTCAATAATGGCTGAGGAATTCTGAGGGGTACCAAATTAATGGAAAGAGTCTGAAAAAAGAACACTTATTCCCAAAAAATTCAGAAACCAGAAAATAACACCAGTTTATATGACACCCCACCAAAAATCAATATACAGGTTACAAGAGTGGTAAAGTAAATAGATTTACCATTTGTGGATGAAACTCAATTGAAGGAACCTCTGGATAAGAAATCTGATAGTCTCCTAAAGAAGTTATGGGAATCATCCATAATATACATGAAGAATAACATCTCTGCTACCTCTGTAGCAAGAACACTATACTTCTGGTTAGGAGAAGTTGAGGATCATCTGAAAGGGGGAACCCCTAGAGCGGTTATCCTGGGATCTATGCCGCTCCTTCGTACAGCTGCAGCATTCCTGGCGGATGCATCAGGAGAGAGCATAATATTTTCCACTAAAGAAGCTGCCTTTTCCAACTCTGTATGTAGTGTCCTGTGGCTAAGACAGGGGGGAAGCGATACTAAATCAAAAACAAAGCTTTGTAATCTCCCCTTCTCAGGAGGCTTCATGTTTGGGGCCAAACGGGATGCAATATTGGAAAAAGCAACTGACAAGAAAAAAGGCTTTCCAGAAATCAAACCCAACCAGAAGAAAGGCCTTTTTTTGTAACCCAACCATTCCAGGATCTTTCCGGCATCGGTCCTGTGTGGGACAAGAATCCTCACCACCTAGACTTAAGAAAAAATCTTCCCTTAGCTGTGAAAGCTTCTCTCTCCTGGTTGACTCATCCAGAAAATCTCCAAAAAAGGGGTGAAGTGGAACCTCTTCCCTCTTCTCTGAGTCCAAACAGATGCAAGTCAGCAATAATAGTGCACAGTACTTCCACTCAGGCCCCTTCAGGGCTCCGGGAGCCCCGAAATGCACAGGACATCCTCAAATATCAGTGTGTCAGCAGTTTGAATGGCTCTGAAGAATCTATCTTACAACTTCCGAATCAAAAATATCAGAGTGCTTTCAGACAATATGACCACGGTGGCCTACCTCCGACATCAAGGGGGGACCCAAATATAGAACTTCTGACAATTTCTCAGAAAATATTTTCTTGGGCAGAAGAGAACTTAGACTCAGGCTCTGGTGAATATCGGGTGCCAGTTCAGCTCCGCTCCCAGGTGTCAGTTTACGTCATCTCTTGCGGTGGTTCAGTGGTCCACCAACTCTGACCCTGACAGTAAGATCCAGCCAGTTCACTGCCCGAACTGGCTGACCTCACCACCATCGTGGCTCAGCAGTCCCAGCAGATTGCCATGCAGGGACAGTAATTTCAAGGTATCATAGTATAGTATCATAGTATATAAGGCTGGAAGAAGACGCAAGTCCATCAAGTCCAACCTTTAAGAATTAAATAAATGTTTTATCCCCATAACCCGTGATATTTTTTCTCTCCAGAAAGTCATCCAGGCCTCTCTTGAACATGTACATAGAGTCCTCCATAACAACCTCCTGCGGCAGAGAGTTCCATAGTCTCACGGCTCTTACAGTAAAGAACCTTTGTCTATGGTGATGGTAGAATCGCCTCTCCTCTAGGTGTAGAGGATGCCCCCTTGTCCTGGTCACAGGCCGAGGTATGAAAAGATCTTTGGAGAGATCCTTGTACTGTCCGTTCAGGTATTTGTACATTGTAATGAGGTCTCCCCTCAGTCGTCTTTTTTCTAAACTGAATAATCCCAAATTTTGTAATCTGTCAGTGTATTCTAGTTCCCCCATTCCCCTAATAATCCTGGTTGCACTCCTCTGCACCCGTTCCAGCTCTACTATATCCTTTTTATACACTGGTGCCCAAAACTGTACACAATATTCCATGTGTGGTCTGACCAGGGATTTGTATAAGGGCAAAATTATGTCTTTATCATGAGAATCTATTCCTCTCTTGATACATCCCATTATTTTATTTGCTTTAGCAGCAGCTGCCTGGCTCTGGTCACTAAAATTAAGTTTACCATCCACCAATACCCCCAAGTCCTTTTCAGCTTCAGTTTTACTAAGTAATTGACCGTTTAGAACATAATTATACTTTTTGTTTCCATGGCCCAAGTTCATAACTTTACATTTATCTACATTAAACCTCATCAACCATTTCTCTGCCAACTCCTCAAGATTCCACAAATCCCTCTGTAATGCTAAACTATCGACCTCAGTATTTATTACTTTACACAGCTTAGTATCATCTGCAAATGTTGAAACATGACTGTGTAAACCCACTACAAGGTCATTAATAAAAATATTATTTTTAATATTTTTTAATATTATTGACCACCCAGCAGCAGCATCCAGTTCCTGTGGCACCTTCCGCTGTAGCGGCTACACAGTCTTCTGCAGAATCCAGACTGCAATTATCCATGCGCTCCAAATATGTGCAGGGGATTCATCAGATGCCTACTCAGTTCGCCACAAAAAGGTCTAAGATGGCATTTGTGGTCAGTTTACTTTCCAGGTAAGCCCTGGCCTGGGCTACCCCTCTCTGGGACAGGACCCGGTCACAGCTAATCCTGCCATTTTCCTTGCATAATTCCGTTCCGTCTTCGAGGAATCTGCTGAGGCATCTTCTGCTGAAACCGCCCTGCTGAATCTATGTCAAGGGGACTTTCAGTTGGCAACTATGTGGTTCAATTCCGCACACTTGCCTCCAAGCTTTCATGGAACGAAATGGCCTTGGTCACCACCTTCAAGAAAGGATTGGCTAGTCGAGTCAAAGAAGCTCTGTATGAACGGGACCTCATCACCCTGGCCACTTGGAAGCGCTTCTCAGAGCATCTGGAGGAGCAAGCGCAGACCAGGGTCCACTGACTGCTCCGTTTGGCCCCTGTCTTCTAAAGACTATCACAATCTCCCTCCTTGTCTGCTGTAGAGGAGGCCATGCAGGTGGATAGTGGATGTCTGACACCCCAAGAGCACTCTCGACGTCGACAGGAGAATCTGTGTCTCTGTTGTCCCAGCCCATAGCACTTTCTAGGGATTTGTCCATTTCACCCATAGCATCTAGGAAATGGACAAACTTAGGGTTTCTAGGAGAGCAAAGTTTCCCCACGTCTGAATATCCCTGTCCTACTCAGCCCTGGGAAAGGTAGCCAATTTTTAGCTTCTGCCTTCCTGGATTCCGACTCTGCAGAAAACTTCATGGTTGCTGCCCTGATCTCCCAGCATCATCTTTCTGTGGTCCATCTTGAGAAACCACTGGTCATCTTTGGTCCATTAGTCGGCAGATGCTCTGCGACCTGGTCCGGTACTGCAAGATGGGGCATTGCACAAAGAGAGACTGTCATTGTATGTTCTACCCTGGTCTACGTCTTTCGTGGTTACAGCACCACGCACCCGTGCTCAACTGCCAGACTGAGGAAGTTCTTCGTTGAGGACCAGAATGCCAGTAACGTTGTCTAGTGGCACTTCATCCTGTGTCCACCATGTCTTCTTCAGTGTCCTTCAAAGCTTCTACTGGGTCTTCCTGATTCTTTTGTTGACTTTGCTGACATCTTCTCAGAGAAGCAAGCAGAGACTCTGCCACCACACCTTCCCTACGTCTGCCCTATTGAGCTTCTGCAGGGCACATCTCCTCCATAGAGTCGGGTGTACCCACTGTCGTGGTATAAACCACAGTCCGACCGACTGTCACTATTGTGGTCTGAACAAAATTACCGTGAGGAATTGCTACCCACTGCCTCTGGTCAGGGAACTCTTCGACCGCCTACATTGGAGCCAAGGTCTTTACCAAATTGGACCTATGTAGGGCATATAACTGCTTCTGCATACACGAAGGCGACGAATGGAAGACCGCATTCAATACTTGTGATGGACACTTTCAGTATCTCGTCATGCCATTTGGACTCTGTAATGCACCAGCTGTGTTCTTGGAGTTCGTCAACAACATTTTCAGAGACTTGCTAAATACCAGTGTCATGGTTTACCTAGACGATATCCTAGTGTTCTCTGCGGACAAAATTATCTGCAGTTCTTCAGTGTCCCTGCCCAGTGGGACCATGTAGAGATTCCTGGGCTTCACTAATTACTACTGGCAGTTCATACCACACTTTTCCCCCCTTGTATCTCCAATTGCGTGCTGATCAAGAAAAACCAAGAAAAACCCAATCCTAAGCTTCGGCCTCCTGTGGCTAAAGAAGCTTTCTCCAAGCTGCAGTCTACCTTTGCATCTGCTCCTGTTCTCTTGGCATGATACAGAGAAACAGTTCCTGCTTGAGGTTGATGCCTCCTCGGTTGGAGCTGGAGCCGTTCTCATCCAGAAAGGTCCCAAAGGCCGAACTTTCACTTGTGGCTTCTTCTCAACAACCTTCTAAGTCGCAGAGAGGAACAACTCCATAGGTAATCGGGAGCTTCTTGCCATAAAGCTTTCCTTGGAAGAGTGGCGTCCTGATTCATTTCTGTTCAGCAGAGAAGAATGTCAAAGCGGATGCCCTCTCTGAGGCCTCCAATGTAATTGGGGAAAAACCAGCTCCTCAACATATCGTTCCTTCTGAACGGCTTGTTGTCGCCGCTCCTGTGGATCTACGGCAGATTCCTCCTGTCCGACCTTCTCTACGGAAGAGGATATTATTTTGGGGACGATGCTCTCATGTGGGATACAGCGATCTGTCACTCTCATCTCTCGTTTCTACTGGTGGCCAGGTCTGGTCAAGGATGTACGAGACTTTGTGAGTTGCTGCACATCACATCCCAAGCCAGCAGGTCTGCTCCTGCCACTACCTATGCCCAGCTGCTCGTGGACTCACATAGCCATGGACTTTGTGAAGGAAACCACAATGTTCCGGACATTGTGGATCTAGATAAAAGAGCAACACGGGTTAAATTTTATGCCCTAAGGGCACACTAGACAAAACAATATATAAAGTAGAGATATATATAGTTACACAAAATACAAGTAACAGTAGTTCTGTAAGTTCGTTTGTCAGTACCTGTCCAGCAACCGCACAACCACACCCAGGCTTGGCACTAGCTGTCAGACTAGTTAGGTGGTGGCGAACTCACCCTGTGACATTCCTGCGGGCTAAGGCCCTGTGTAAAGCAGATAAACCGCCCTGACAAGTGTGAACCCACTATCAGGAACCTGACAGTCCCTGAGTGACTTTACAAAGTGACAGGAAAACCTACTTTGTCTGGCAGCTGCTGGATGTTGGAGCGGACAGGTAACAGGAATACAGATATAGGTCAGTGTTCACATTGGTAACAGTAACCGACAAAAGACAGACTGGAAGGTGGGGGTCACTAGGAGATAAACAATACTGAGGGACAAACAACAGATACAGACAGACAGGCAGAGTCAAACAAACCGGGTCAAAACCAAGATGGCGGCAAAGGTACAGATTCGAATAGCAAATAGAATGGTCAGTAGGCAAAGCAGAAGTCAACACACAGAATAGCAAGAAATGCAATAGCAAAAGCACTAGATACACAGATAGACTGCAATAACCAGCACCAAATGAGGGACTGGGCAGAATGCAGGCAAAACGATTACAAAGAAACACCCAGCTTTCCCAGGATGATATCGCCCTCTGTCCATGCCTTCTGATGTTCCTTCTGTGGAAGAGCTGGTACAAGGCCTCAAGTCCTTCTGGGAGAAAACTTGTCAGTCTCTACTGCGGGCGTCCGCCCGCACCAATACCCAGGCCGACAAGAAACGCAGGTCTCCTCCATTCTTCTACCCGGATGATTAGGTGTGGCTATCTTCCAGATATGTCCGGCTGAAGATTCCCAGCTACAAACTTGGTCCTAGTTTCCTGGTTCTATTTGAGGTGCTGAAGCGCATTAACCATGTGGCTTATAAGCTTCGACTTCCTCCCACCATGCAGATCCCAAACTCCTTCCATGTCTCTCTTTTAAAGCCTGTCATCCTGAAACACTTCTCACGGCAAGTACCTGCTGCTTCTCCTGAGGCTGATTCCACCAATATCTTTAGAGGGAAGCGGTTCTTCCTCATCGGCTGGAAGGGGTTTGGGACATAAGAGAGATCCTGGGAGCCTGAAGACAACATTCTGGATTGCGTTGTTCTTCAGAAGTTCTTTCAGGCCAAGAAGAATGGGAGGCCCGAAGGGGGGGTACTGTCAAGGGTGCCCCTGCAACCCATGTCACAGGTGCACCTGTTTGCCTCCGTGCACCCCTCCATGCCAGTCGCAGCCTCACTTGCCTGTCAGCGTTTCAGCGGCTCTTCTGGTCCAGCGCCTCCTAGGGCATGCAACTGCCGGCTCTATGAGATTTAAAGGGCCAGCGGACCGCTGATTGGTGCTGCTGGCCGTCTGAGCTGATAAGTAGCCAGCCTCTTCCTGTGCCCCTGCCTGGTCTTTGTGCCTCATAACTTTAGAGAAAGCATTTCTGTTGTGATTCCTGTGTATTATCCTTTTGTGACCTTTTGCTATGTTCCTGACCTTGATTCCTTGCCGCCGGTTTTGACCTTCTGCTATGTCCCCGATTCCGATCCTGTGCTGCCTGTCCTGACTTCCTGACTGTCCATGACTCCGATTTGGCCTGCCGAATCTGTACTTCGCCTTGGTCACCATTGTGAACAAAGTTGCGCTACGTCCCCGACTCCTATCCTTTGCCGCCTGTCCTGACCTTCTGCCTGAATTGGCCTGCCGATTCTGTACTTCACCTTGGACACCACTGTGAACAAAGTTTTGCCTGTGGAGCAACCTGGTGGTATCCCACCCTATCTAGTTCAACCCACTTTGCGGCGGGCTCTGTTACTTCGACTCCGCTCCCAGGTGTTGGCTTATGTCATCGCTTGCGGTAATTCAGTGGGTCCTCTGACCCTGACAGACATGATATAGGATTAAAGCCAAACCAATATATCTACTCCAAAATGAACAGTTTCCCAGCTGTAGACAGCGCTGTTTCAATTTGGTTGCATCTCTTCAGTAAAGTGTAGGGACCCTAGTGAGAAGCTTTTCACTAGGGTCAAGAATAAGAGTTCTCCTTACCAAGACTTTTCCAGTTAAATTGAGTTGAGATGGGGGCGTGTCCTAGAGCTTGATGGAGTAGGACGTGTGCTCCGCAGCTCCCGTGCCCGATCACCAAACACAAGCTAAATTAGCAGCGCAAACCTGGCAGGGCAGACCAGAAAAGGTCCCAAGCGGGGCCAAACCACCTCGGGACCCCCTACGAATCCGGACCCAACGATGGATCGCTACCTTACCGGCACATCGGGATCTGGAACCAGGCCAGCAGCGGGGACGCGGCCTCTTCCTCCACGTGCGCGGACTGGCGCGAACAGAGCGGCAGCCACCAGCCTCCTGCAAGTCTCCCCGCAGACCTCAGGTACCAGCAACCAGGCCCCCCCAGACCCCTCACCTCAGTGCAGGCGGGCGCCGCCACAAGCTGCAGTAGGGAAACCGCTCACGGGCCAGACACCATTAGCCCGGGAACATGAGAGCAGCTCCCCTCCGCCGCCATCTTGGGCCACTTTAGCAGCGGGAAACAGCGCAGCCTCCCCCTTACACATCCATCAGGAGGGTGGAGGTTGTACTGCAACGGAGCCGAATACAGGGCCTACAGTACCCCTCCAGATTACAGCTTTGGGACACTCCGGCACCTCCAGGTGTGAGTCTCCATGTTCCTCAGGGACTCACAGCGCGGCCTCACCCTTACACAGTCATCAGGAGGGTAGAGGTCGTGCTGCATCAGGAGGGGCTGTTGAGATACTGGGGCCCCCCCAGCTTGACTCCACGGGACTCCCCAGCTTGGCAGAGTTCCCCCCTCTCCAACACAAGCCAGAGAAGCTACACTCCCCGGTTCCTCACACGGCGGCCTCCCCCTTACGCAACCATCAGGAGGGTGGAGAGCCGCCTGGGTGGGAGCCCCCCAGGATGACGGCTGAGCCATACCAAGAACCCAGGCCTGCAATAGACCCTAGGAGAAGCCCACTGCTCCAAGGCAGACGACAATCCCCAGAGATTATGCGGGGCTGCCCATCCCGATGTGATCAAAGAGACCACACAGTGGCTACTACAGGCTCTCCCACCGGAGTGAGTTGGGCTGACTCACAAGAGAATGATCTGAGTGCTACACCTTCACTTACTGGGCTGCTCGCCAGACCGGACCCCTGGCAATCACCACACAGTCCGGAGTCTACAGAAGGCTCACCTGCTAAACTCTCGTACCCCTTTCCACCTGACCTGCAGGCCCTGCTTCAAAGCTTACCAACGAAAGCAGACTTTAAGGGGTTAATTGAAGATGTTAAAGACACCTTCCGCAAAGAACTAAGCTCAGTCAGACAAGATTTGCGCTCTCTAGTTGACAGGGTGGACGACATTGAGAAATCTCATGATGATACCAGAGTATATATCTCACAGCTACAAGAGAATGTGGCCATTCAAGCAACGGTCATAAGAGACATGAACCGACACATCGAAGACCTCGACAACCGAGGGCGCCGCAATAACATCCGAGTCCGGGGGGTACCGGAACCACGAGGGGCTGAAAATGTTAAAAGTCTCTTGGAAGCTTTATTCAACCAAATCCTAGACCAACCCCCAGCTCATAAGATCAAGTTTGACAGAGCTCACAGAGCTTTGGGCCCACGGGGGTCAGCGACTAGGCCAAGGGATATAGTGTGCTGCGTAACAGACTATGAGCTCAAGGAGCAAATAATGCTGAAAGCTAGAAAAACCAATCCCCTCATCTTTGACGGAGTTCAAGTTCAAGTCTTCGCAGATCTCTCTTGGATAACATTGCACAAACGTCGTCAACTGAAGCCTTTATTACTTAAACTACGGGACAACGAGATCCCTTATCGTTGGGGATTCCCATTTGCACTCATGGCAACCAAAAACGGCCAGACGGCTTTGCTACAGTCCCACGCTGATCTACAGTCTTTCTGTCATACATTGGGAATGGATATCCCGGAAATTCAAGATTGGGACATATCACCACCCCCGGCAGCTCTGCCCCCGGAATGGTCCCAGGTACAAAGGAAAAGAAATCGTCCATCACCCCGGCGTCACCTGAAGGACTCAAACACCTGATTTATGCCACCGGAAGACAATCCTTTTCCTCAACTTTGACCATGGACGCTTCTGGCTCCCCCAGGAAGCTTTGGTGATCGGAGGGACCGGAGAGTAACCTCCTACTTTTCACTATTTTCTACACGTTAAGTATTAATTGTTAAATTTATGGTATGCCCCTTTCTTTTGTAGGGTGTCTGGGGTTGGCCTGGGGGGGACTGTGGATTTTCTGCTGCCCCCACAGACCACCTTTAAAAACACTCATACCAAAATTAGTCTGTACAGACGTTGATTGGTTATGTCTAACACTCAAAGTGTTAATTTGTTATTGTCCCCCTTCCCCTCCCACCTCTCCTCTTGTGTCTCTATTTAGGTATCTGCTACTAGCCAAACAAACGTGGCCCCTCCCTGGCAGCACACGATCGTTGAACTGCAACGTCACTCACCTCACCGGGGATGTAAGGTACCATATGCGCCCTCTGTCCTCGCCGCCAGCATCATGGTTAAGATTCTGTCACTAAATGTTAAAGGGTTGAACTCCAATGCGAAAAGACGCATGACCTTATTAGAAATGCGGGCACAGGGGGCAGAGATAGTGTTTTTGCAGGAAACTCATTTTGATGCCTCAGGATCATGCGCCTTTGCGAAAGGCATGTACCCCCTGTCGTACATGGCTGTGGGTGAAAGAAGGCGGGGAAGAGTAGCTGTGTTAATAGCGGCTTCATGTCCACTTCAGGTCACTGAGACAATATTGGACCCAAAGGGAAGATATATCATTATACACGGATCCCTCAAAGGGATACCTGTCACTCTATGTAACGTTTATGCACCCAATACGGGCCAATTGAGATTCCTTAGAAAAGTCTTTAAGCGCCTATCTAGATTCTCACCAGCAATGTTACTCATGGGGGGCGACTTTAACCTGCCTTTTTCGGCACATATGGACCGCTTAGCGGAACAAAATGCACCTCCATCCCCCACCCTCATTAGACTCACAAGGGAATTTCGGATGCTTCTCAGACAGCAAGGGCTCTATGACTTGTGGAGGATAGACAACCCAAAAGATCGCTCCTTCTCCTTCTACTCCCCACCACATGGAACACACACTAGGATAGATTATTTCTTTGGTTCCATACAATTTCTACGGATTATGAAAAAGTCAAACTTAGGCCCCATAACATGGTCGGATCATGCCCCCCTAATACTAGAATTAAATGCCTCCAACCCGTGCGTAAGAGCATGTCATTGGAGACTTAACGAATCCCTCCTGAAAAAGCCCCTCCAGCGGGATGCATTGACCGAGGTAATCACTAAACACTACCAGAGCACAGCAGATTCTATGTCATTGCCAATGTGCTGGGAAGCACACAAAATGATGGTGAGGGGAAAATGTATCTCGCTGGCGGCCGCGGCAAAAAAAGAACAAAATAAAACCAAAATAGAATTGCAGACCCAACTTCGCTCTTTAGAGGATGCCCTCTTACTACATCCATCCAGACCCCTCCTTAAAAAAGTAGTGGAAATCAGAGCCAAATTGAAGGAACTTACTATCACACACATAGAAAAACTCCTGCTTTATTCTAAACAAAAGCCCATACTCTACTAGCGAGACAATTGTCAGAAAAATCTGATAGATCGACAGCCCACTCCCTCCGGCGCCCAGATGGATCCATATCCTATGATCCTCGGGAAATATCAGATATTTTTCAAACATATTTCTCAAAGCTGTATGATCTGCCGAACGCATTGCCTTCAGACCCTACCCTGCGCGACTCCCAAATCGACTCATACCTGCAGTCATGCGACCTCCCCCGCCTCTCCCCTGAAGCATTGATGTCCCTCAACACCCCTATTGAGGCGGAAGAACTAGCAGAGGTCGTAAAATCCCTCCCATCGGGCAAATCCCCAGGCCCAGACGGATTCACATATCTATATTATCAAACATATCACTCCATTCTTTCCCCCCATCTACTTAAACTGTATAACGCCTTCCTCCAGGGGACGCACATCCCACAAGAAATGTCATACTCGTATATTACCCTAATACCCAAACCTGACAAAGACCCACTGGACTGCTCCAACTATCGGCCCATCGCATTACTAAATGCGGACTATAAGATTTTTACAAAAATATTGGCTAATAGGCTCCTACAATGGATCCTCCAGCTAATTCACAAGGACCAAGTTGGATTTGTCCCGTCTCGGCAAGGGGGGGATAATACGAGGAGAACCATTGATTTGATTGAGGTAGTCAATAAAACTAAAAGTGAGGCCCTCCTTTTGAGCCTCAACGCAGAGAAGGCCTTTGACCGCTTGGGATGGTCCTTTATGCTACGGACCATGAGGGCATATGGCCTTCATGGCCCTTTCTTAGAGGCTATTAAGAATTTGTATCTTTTCCCCTCTGCCTCAATCAAACTACCCCACATTACGTCTTCCAGGTTCCCAATACGTAATGGGACGCGTCAGGGCTGCCCACTATCCCCTCTTCTATACATCCTATGTATAGAACCGCTAGCGGCAACCATCCGGCGATCTGTAGATGTCAGGGGAGTACTAGTAAGAGATAAGGAGTTTAAGCTCTCGCTCTTTGCGGACGATATCCTACTGACCCTCACTCACCCTCACACTACGCTCCCAAATCTGCACAGATTACTAGACAATTACGGTAGACTATCAGGTTATAAGGTTAACATTAGTAAGACAGAAGCCTTGCCTCTCAATTTACCTCAGCCTACACTTACCTTATTGAAAGCGAATTACAATTATAGATGGCAGACACTATCCTTAAAATACCTGGGCATCCGTCTCACCCCTACTTACAAAACATTATACACTCAAAACTACCCCCCCCTGATTGAATCGGTAAAGACTCTATTGCACAAATGGAACTCACTACCGATCTCTTTTTTCGGTAGAATCACGGCAATTAAAATGACTATCCTTCCAAAATTTATGTACCACTTCGAGACCCTACCGATCCCGGTTCCCCTAACAACTCTCAGGAAAATACAAGCTTCACTGATGCACTTTATATGGGCCCACAAACGCCATAGACTAGCGCGTACATTAATGGTTCAACCAAGGGATAGGGGGGGCCTAGGTGTGCCGGACCTGCTTAAGTACTATTGGGCAGCACATCTGCGTAGAATCCCAGCCTGGTCCACTCTCCTCGCGTACTCCAAATGGATGGAGATAGAAAAACTGTGGTGTGCTCCAACACACCCGAACACTTATCTTTGGGCAACTGCCTCAGCTCAGCCAGAGGTTGCACTCCTGGGTCCCATGAACCATACCAGATCCATATGGTTGAAATGCAGCAAACTTTTTCCCCTGGAATCCACCCACTCCCCTATGACTTCCTTCTTATATAATCCACTCCTCCCATCGAGCCTCACGGGCCCTATGTCTAGGCCATGGCACCAAAAGGGCTTGTTTCGCTTTGCGGATATTATTGATGCAGGGTCCAAGATGATCTTGGAGTTCCCAGATCTGGTAGACAGATTTAGTTTACCATCTCAAGCTATGTTTAGTTACCTACAAATTAAATCCTTTCTCTCCTCCCTATATGGTTCTTTGACAGTATCTATACCCACAGACTTTGAGCGACTTTGTAAGTTGAACACATCCACAGCAGGGCTCATCTCCACAATCTACAGAATACTAATAAACCCCAATCCAACAGAAATACCAAAACATACCTATATGAGGAAGTGGGAATCTTTCTTGGGCAGAGAACTGCCATTGGAAACATGGCAACAAGTATGGGATAGAGCAGCGAAGACGTCACAGTGTGTCCAGTACAAGGAAAATCAGTATAAATTACTAATGTTATGGTACCACACACCTGCACTACTGCATCGAGTTTACCCCGACTCACCTGATACTTGCTGGCGGTGTGGGGCAGGGGGGGCTGATGTGCCACATATATTTTGGCTATGTCCAGTTATACAACCTTACTGGTCCACCGTTACGAGTATTTTATCCTCGGTTCTCAAATATCAGATACCCACGGACCCCAGTGTATGTTTACTGAACCTCTACCCGGCAGGACTGCGTAAACACTCATCTAGGCTGCTACTGCACCTCCTCACTGCAGCAAAATGCTTAATTTCCGCGAAGTGGAAAAAACCCACAGCACCTTCTAGAGTGGAGCTCTGTTCTCGTATACAAGAGACTCGAACTATGGAATATCTCACTTCACTCCTGCAGAATAAGATAGATACCTTTAATGGCATCTGGGCTCCGTGGGATGACTATTGGACGGGACGGAATGTTTGTTAGGAAGCAGCTTCCATGACAGGAAGCACCCACTACTCAGCTAGTTCGGATATCAAACCTCACCTCTCTCCACCTTGTGTCTTGTCTTGTCTCAAATTCCCCCATTGGTTAATTTACTCTGTTCTCTCTTTAGGGAGTTGTTTCTTATGTTCTCCTAATGTTATGGTTCCTGGGGATTCCCCCCCTTTATTGTACAAATGAATCTTTGTAGGTTGGCAAGACCTACTCTCATCACTATGTTTTAAAACAGATGTATTAATAATATATCCCAATTGTAGACTATGTAACATTCTCTACTGTTGTATAAGCATGGAAAAAATGAAAAAACCTAATAAAAACACAGTTATATAAAAAATTGAGTTGAGATGATGAGATCCATGAGATGCATACTACACACAATGACATTCTTAGCTCTGCTACATCTCTGCTCTATCACATCTATCAGATGTGATGTGCCCCCCTCCCCAGATAAAGAACTTATCTGCCTGTAGCTTATAGCTCTGCTCTCACTGCTGCTGTTTGCCAGCAGGAAGTCAGTGTGAGTGTGTGTGTGAGCTCCTCCTGGAATGCAAAGGTGGGGACCACTGCAAGGAGCAGAGAAGAGCTTAGCTCCACAGCGTCAGGCAAAATGCCTGCTGACCCTAAAGTCAGAGGATTCAGGGTCGGAAACCAAGGGCAACTGAAATTGTGTACAGCAGGACTAATGGAGATAGATTGGAATTATATCTGTGAAATGCTGTATTTTTGTTAATAAAAGTGATTTAGAGAATGTGTTAATTTGTTATCCTTAGTACATTTAAGAAACTTGTCTTTGTGAGAGGAATACCCCTTTATGGCCCCTTGCTTTACTCCCATATCATGTCTTTAGGCTTCCTGAAAGTCATACTTGATTTTAAGGTTGGCTGCCTGACAAGGTAGCAAAAGAGGCGCTGTTTTCCTTATCCCATCCTGTAAAACTTATTTTAATATTTCCAAGAATACCCTAGTGGAGTATCAATGGCTATAAGTCTCCACAAGCCTGCAAGGCGGCTTTAAATGGCCAAGTCTCTGTAAGGTGCAATCTTACTTCCCAACCTGGGACATTGTACAATAACACAAGGGAGGTGTCTGGGTGATGACTGTGTCATTGTGTTTCTCAGGTTTCTATAAGGTGTCGGGACATCACTGTATATTTCTCCATGGAGGAGTGGGAGTATATAGAAGGACACAAGGATCAGTACAAGAACTTCATGACCGTGAATCGCTGCCCAGGAATGGACAGTGGCAGAGACTACATGGATGCGAGGATATTGGACATTACCATAGAGATGATCTCCTTGATAACCGGAGAGGTGAGAGTCTCCCAGGACATGGCTCTTTATCTCTAGGAATAACAGCGGGAAATGACTGGAGAGGTGAAGGATTCTTAGGATCTATGTAGTGATCAGTGTCTCCCCATACACAGGATTACACAGTAGTGAAGAAGTCGTCTGGTGAGTGTGTGACCCCCCGTGTGTCAGGAGGATGGACCCAGAGCCCCATCACCGAGCCTCCACCTCATTCACTGATACATGAGCAGAAGATCCTAGAACTTACCTCCAGGATCACTGAGCTGCTGAGCGGAGAGGTGAGCGCTGCCGGGAATGCTGGGACATTGTACAATAACACAAGGGAGGGGTCTGGGTGATGACTGTGTCATTGTGGGTGTCAGGTTCCTATAAGGTGTCAGGACGTCACTGTCTATTTCTCCATGGAGGAGTGGGAGTATATAGAAGGACACAAGGACCAGTACAAGGACATCATGATGGAGGACCACCAGCCCCTCACATCACCAGGTAAGAGGAGACCTTCCTGATTATAGAGGACAGAGCAGGTGTGAGGTCACCTCCTCCATCATCTCATCATCACATATAGACAATGTATCAGTCACTGTGTATATTTCCTATAGATGGATCCAGTCAGAGAAATCCATCCGAGAGATGTCCCAGTCCTGATGATCTCCCAGATATCAAAGAGGAACCGGAGGAGAATGTCCCACTGGATCATCAGGTAGGTGGAGCTGAGGTTCCTGTGGATCCTCTATAGATGGATGTAATGAAGCTACTGACCTTCTCCAGCAGCAGTGGGTGGAGGGTCTATGGGGAGATGTTGGGTGGACATAACTACAAATGGTAGAAGAGCAGGAGAAGTGAATAATCTTGTCCCTGGTGTCCATGAGTCTCCACCTCAGGATCGGGTCACATCGGGTTATGCAGTAATATAACCGGAACATTGATGTTGATGTGTAAAATATTGGGATGAATGTGGATCCCGTCTCCTCCTGCAGGTGATTATTCCCCTTAGTTCCTGGTTCTGGAGGTTTCTGTCCATCACTTGGATATAAGAGAATCTCTGGAGACATTTCCTTGTTTTCTCAGGTCCTTCATGTTGGATCTTTCCAGGAAAGTTGTGGTGGAAGGAGGAGCGGAGAGGAAATCCCCTCATCAGTGACAGAGGAGGGTAAGAGCCTTTCATGTATCTTGTGGGTTATTCTTCTCTTATACATTGCAGGGAGAGGTCACATCCAGTGGTCTGTCTGTATCTATATCTCCTCCGCCCCAGGTAGAGAGCGATGGCCTCATACGGTAATTTTTCCAAATAGAAAACCAGATGACGTCTCTGTGGCTGGAGGGATGGTGGTGGCAGTAAGCCTGCTAAGTGAAGTGGATAATTAATAGATGGGAGGGGCTCTGGTGTCACCCTCCAGGCTCATTTACATGTACCAATGACATAACACTGATCTTTATAGCTGCCCACTGGGTTAATGTGGCGGTGGCGGCTAGGCCCGAGGCAGGAATCGCTGTGGCGCATATACTTCCATCACTGAGGATTTCAGGACATCACTCCTTGCTTCCGGGTTGCTTCCTCCTCCGTTTCCTCTTCTTCTACCTTATCATCCGGTCATTGTTGGACTGGTGGCACCAGTTTCAGCACAGCCATGGGAAACGCAGCAGAATGTGTTGAAACTCATGTGTCTGAGCAAAAGACCGAACACCACCCAAAGTAGGGCCGGTTTGTGATTATGCTTGCATAAAGCTGACACTGCTGCTTTACCATAAAACAGGCTTCTAGTGAGCACAGTGCTGCGCGATGCTGCTGTTTCTGTAGATGATGATGATGCGGTAGTAAGGTTCTCTCACTTCCCCTCTGCCATGAAGGTTGTATTAATTTTTCTCTGTTCCCCACAGCTCTCTCTCTATCCCTATCTCTCTATCTGCCCTGAAAAAGGCAATTCTGAACATCTGGATCTCAGGGCTGTGGGACACTTTTCTACGTCTAGCAGTAGGAGGATATCATAGGGCAGGCCAGGTAGCCACGGGAAGCAAGCTGGAGGCTTGCAAAAGTGAGGCCAGTTGGCAAGAGCAAGTTGGTATTGTTGCTGAGAAATTCCTACAGGGCCAGCTGGATGGGTAGCACGGCTAGGTGTGTTCTGTAGAGCGCTTGGCAACAAAGTTCCAGGCTGGGCAGAAGTATCTGCTGACAGGTACTGTTACTACTTGAGGCCCCGGCTTCATGAGGTGCATAGGCTGCAGCAGCCCGCGGCCAAAATCACACCCGTATTTGTCTAAAATTGTAGTGAGTGTCCTGTATGAAGCCCAGATGGTGAGGGATTTACAGAGTATTGAGATATGTGCTCTGCTCGTCAGTAGGCCATGCCACCCAAATTAATTGTATTTTAAAGTTGGTAAGAAGACAAATTTATTGGCGTCAGGGATTGCTCCATAAATATCCAGGGTAGAATAAGGTATACAACTCCGGTCTCTAGATAAAACTAGAAGCTGGTGCAGTGTAAGGAAGCGCGCTGAGAGGTTACTGACATTGGGGCACATTTACTAAGGGTCCGTCAGACGCACTTTCGTCGGCAACGATTTTTGTTTTGTGCCGAATTGCCCCTGGATTTTGGCTTGCACGCAACAGAAATCGAGGGGTGGACCAACGGACAAACCGCAGAATTTAAAAACGTGATCGCAAGATCAAGCACTAATAAGCACCGGGAAGAAGCAGGCGAACTCCGGCAGACCCCGGAGGGGAAGCAACAGATGCAGGAACTCGGGCGCGCGATCTTCATGAATCCCGCTGGACCCGAATCCTCATCGGACAACGCACCGCGGGATCTCAACAGGAGATTAAAGCCTTTATACAGGGTCTCCTTACTAGGGCTATTAGTATTAATAAGAGTAGAAAACGGTGGCCCTGACAGGTGTGGATAAAGCCTGTTCACCTGGACCAAGCTACCCGTGACCCGACTCTGGCGCTAGGCCGTGCTTTAAGCCAGCCACTCAGGTACCAGAGAATCCATCCCAAGGTTGGGCCCTGGTCGATGGATTTTGCATTGTGCTATAACAGACTGGAATGAGGCACCCGTGTAGCTTAAGGCACATCTAATGTATCAGCAAGGGGCTAAATGCTTCATTATGTAGCATGAATAGATATTTTAGGAAGATGAGGGCTAGGGTCACCTGCTAGCTGTGATAGTGACCACTTGTCCCATATAGTTTCTGTGAAAGACTTTACTGAAAACATGGAAACCACTTTTATAGATTTTCTACTTGAAATGCAGTATAAAGTGCTAAACGAGGAACAATTACCAAACCAAAAATTACCAAAACATGAAGTCTTAGAAAATACATAATGAATAAAGTGTTAGAAATAAAGAATGCATTATACTAAATAAAATGCAATATAAAGGATGAGAAAACAAAATCACAAATGTAATCGATAAAATAGACAAATCATAAGACCCAAATAGCATAGATCGGTTGTTGGGAGAATATTTGAAGGGTTTGTTAGAGATGCTATCCTGGAGTATCTTACTGCACATAACCTTATAATCCAGCGTCAGGTTTATGAAGGATCGGTCCTGTCAGACTAATCTGATCGGTTTCTATGACTGGGTCAGTTCTAGTCTGGACCTGAGGGAGGCTGGGGATGTTGTATATATAGACTTTTCCAATGCCTAGGGCAGTGCCTAGGGGAAAATCTGTGTATTTAGCTAAGCAATTGGCTTAGTGCTAGAAAACAGAGGGTCGTCATAGAGGTTTTACAAAGTAGAGTTTCAATATTTGCAGATGATACTAAGCTCTGTAAGGTAAAAGGATATTGGTGGATAGTAAACTATGTTTTAGTGATCAGTACCAGGCATCTGCTGATAAAGCAAATAAATTTATGGGATGAATCAGGAGAGGAATGGATTATCATGGTGTTATGATAGTTTTACTTTTATATAAATCACTGGTCAGACCGTACATAAAATATTGTGGACAGTTTTGGGCACCAGTGTATAAAAATGACCTAGTAGAACTTGAATGGGTGCAGAGAAAAACAACCAAGATTATTAGGGGAATAGGGGGACTAGAATACAAGCACAGATTACAAAATTTGGGTTTATTCATCGTAGAAATAAGACGGCTGAGGGGAAACCTCATTACAAGTACAAATACCTGAACGGACAGTACAAGGGTCTCTCCAAATATCTTTTTATACCTAGGCCTGCGATCAAGACTAGGGGGCATCCTCTACACCTAGAGGAGAGGAGGTCCTACCATCATCATAGACAGGGGGCATCCTCTACACCTAGTGGAAAGGAGGTTCTACCATCACCATAGACAGGGGGCATCCTCTACACCTAGTGGAAAGGAGGTTCTATCATCACCATAGACAGGGGGCATCCTCTACACCTAGTGGAAAGGATTTTCTATCATCACCATAGACAGAGGGCATCCTCTACACCTGGAGGAGAGGAGGTTCTACCATCACCATAGACAGGGGGCATCTTCTACACCTCGAGGAGAGGAGGCTCTACCATCATCATCGACAGGGGGCATCCTCTACACGTAGAGGAGAGGAGGTTCTACCATCACCATAGACAGGGGAAATCCTCTACACCTAGAGGAAAGGAGGTTCTACCATCACCATAGACAGGAGGCATACTCTACACCTAGAGGAGAGGAGGTTCTACCATCACCATAGACAGGAGGCATACTCTACACCTAGAGGAGAGGAGGGTCTACCATCACCATAGACAGGAGGCATCCTCTACACCTAGAGGAGAGGAGGTTCTATCATCACCATAGACAGGGGACATCCTCTACACCTAGAGAAGAGGAGGTTCTACCATCACCATAGACAGGGGACATCCTCTACACCTAGAGGAGAGGAGGTTCTACCATCACCATAGACAGGGGAATCCTCTACAACTAGAGGAGAGGAGGTTCTACCATCACCATAGACAGGGGGCATCCTCTACACCTAGAGGAGAGGAGATTCTACCATCACTATAGACAGGGGGCATCCTCTACACCTAGAGGAGAGGAGGTTCTACCATCACCATAGACAGGGGACTACCTCTACACCTAGAGGAGAGGAGGGTCTACCATCACCATACACAGAGGGCATCCTCTACACCTAGAGGAGATGTGGTTCTACCATCGCAATAGACAGGGGGCATCCACTTCACGTAGAGGAGAGGAGGTTCTACCATCACCATAGACAGGGGGCATCCTCTACACCTAGAGGAGAGGAGGTTCTATCATCACCATAGAGAGGGGGCATCCTCTACACCTAGAGGAGAGGAAGTTCTACCATCACCATAGACAGGGGGCATCCTCTACACCTAGAGGAGAGGAGGTTCTACCATCACCATAGACAGGGGACATCCTCTACACCTAGAGGAGATGTGGTTCTACCATTGCAATAGACAGGGGGCATCCTCTACACCTAGAGGAGAGGTGGTTCTACCATCGCAATAGACAGGGGGCATCCTGTACACCTAGAGGAGAGGCAATTCTATCATCACCATAGACAGGGGGCATCCTCTACACCTAGAGGAGAGGAGGTTCTACCATCACCATAGACAGGGGACATCCTCTACACCTAGAGGAGAGGTGGTTCTACTATCACCATAGACAGGTGGCATCCTCTACACCTAGAGGAGAGGGGGTTCTACCATCACCATAGACAGGTGGCATCCTCTACACCTAGAGGAGAGGGGGTTCTACCATCACCATAGACAGGGGGCATCCTCTACACCTAGAGGAGAGGAGGATCTACCATCACCATAGACAGGGGACATCCTCTACACCTAGAGGAGAGGAAGTTCTACCATCACCATAGACAGGGGACATCCTCTACACCTAGAGGAGAGGAGGATCTACCATCACTATAGACAGGGGGCATCCTCTAAACCTAGAGAAGAGGAGGTTCTACCATCACCATAGACAGGGGGCATCCTCTACACCTAGAGGAGAGGTGGTTCTACTATCATCATAGACCGGGGACATCCTCTACACCTAGAGGAGAGGAGGATCTACCATCACCATAGACAGGGGACATCCTCTACACCTAGAGGAGAGGAGGTTCTACCATCACCATAAACAGGGGAATCCTCTACACCTAGAGTAGAGGAGGTTCTACCATCACCATAGACAGGGGGCATCCTCTACACCTAGAGGAGAGGAGGCTCTACCATTACCATAGACAGGGAGCATCCTCTACACCTAGAGGAGCGGAGGCTCTACCATCACCATAGACAGGAGGCATCCTCTACACCTAGAGGAGAGGATGTTCTACGATCACCATAGACAGGGGGATTCCTCTACACCTAGAGGAGAGGTGATTCTACTATCACCATAGACAGGTGGCATCCTCTACACCTAGAGGAGAGGGGGTTCTACCATCACCATAGACAGGGGGCATCCTCTACACCTAGAGGAGAGGAGGATCTACCATCACCATAGACAGGGGACATCCTCTACACCTAGAGGAGAGGAAGTTCTACCATCACCATAGACAGGGGACATCCTCTACACCTAGAGGAGGATCTACCATCACCATACACAGGGGGCATCCTCTACACCTAGAGGAGAGGAGGATCTACCATCACTATAGACAGGGGGCATCCTCTAAACCTAGAGAAGAGGAGGTTCTACCATCACCATAGACAGGGGGCATCCTCTACACCTAGAGGAGAGGTGGTTCTACTATCATCATAGACCGGGGACATCCTCTACACCTAGAGGAGAGGAGGATCTACCATCACCATAGACAGGGGACATCCTCTACACCTAGAGGAGAGGAGGTTCTACCATCACCATAAACAGGGGAATCCTCTACACCTAGAGTAGAGGAGGTTCTACCATCACCATAGACAGGGGGCATCCTCTACACCTAGAGGAGAGGAGGCTCTACCATTACCATAGACAGGGAGCATCCTCTACACCTAGAGGAGCGGAGGCTCTACCATCACCATAGACAGGAGGCATCCTCTACACCTAGAGGAGAGGATGTTCTACGATCACCATAGACAGGGGGACTCCTCTACACCTAGAGGAGAGGTGATTCTACTATCACCATAGACAGGGGGCATCCTCTACACCTAGAGGAGAGGAGGTTCTACCATCAACATAGACAGGGGGCATCCTCTACACCAAGAGGAGAGGAGGTTCTACCATCACCATAGACAGGGGACATCCTCTACACCTAGAGAAGAGGAGGTTCTACCATCACCATAGACGGGAGGTATACTCTACACCTAGAGGAGAGGAGGGTCTACCATCACCATAGACATGGGGCATCCTCTACACCTAGAGGAGAGACGGTTCTATCATCACCATAGACAGGGGCATCCTCTACACCTAGAGGAGAGGAGTTTCTACCATCACCATAGACAGCGGACATCCTCTACACCTAGAGGAGAGGAGGTTCTACCATCACCATAGACAGGAGGCATCCTCTACACCTAGAGGAGAGGAGGTTCTACCATCACCATAGACCAGGGCTTCCTCTACACCAAGAGGAGAGGCGGTTCTATCATCACCATAGACAGGGATTCTTCACTGTAAGAGCAGTAAGACTGTGGAACTCTCTGCCGCAGGAAGTTGCATTGGCTGATAATTTGAACATGTTAGAGAGGGGTCTGGATGCCTTTCTGGAGAAAAATATTATCACATTGTATGGGAATAAAACTTTTTGCAGTTTCTGTTAAACCAGGGAGTTATTCTGACCACTATATTAGGGTCAGGAAGGATTTTTTCCATGCTTTGGGCTAATTGGAATCAGTCTTGTAGGGTTTTTTGCCTTCTTCCAGATCAATGCGTATAATTTATAGGTTGTACAGGAGCTGCATAACTAATATACAAGTAGAGTAAAAGAAAGAGATTGTACTCCAGCACTCAGTCAGATAATACAAGTCTTCTTTATTATAATAAAAAGTCCATAGTACACACAGAATACAACCCTTACACCGACGCGTTTCAACTAAACATAGTCTCAATCATGGTATGGAGGGGGGAGTAACCCGCCAGTATAAATAGCAAAAGCAATATGTAGGATGTACTACGTGCCCACTGTCACATGTCCGACGTGTCAAGCGAGCCGGTAATGTCTCAGCCATTTCCCAAGCATGGAGGTCTACTGACAGGCTTTGAGTGGAGAGGCATTGAGAAGATTTGGAGACCTCCGAGAGGGGGAGACATGAAACGTATCATTTTAAATCGAGAATCGTATAAGATATTTCTACTAAATAACCCGTCAACCTGCAGGTTTAAATTTAAAGGAAACTACCTATTAAGGTAGATCCGGTGGCAGGTTCCTCTAATGTAGAGTAGTATATCCCTTTTTAGGGCTAATTCTTCTGTGGCCCATAACTTTTATAAACGTTAATTCCCCCGATATGTTAATTTTCTAAAGAGGCTACTGGAACCTGGAGTAGCCGGAGCTGAGGCTACACGACGCGGCTATTCCACGCCCCAGTAGCCTCTTGCGTTCCGCCTACCCTGACATTTTCAGCCTGAAGCTCCTGGTAGCTATGTGCACTCGTCTGCGAACCTGGGTTCTGTGCCCCAAAAAGGCTATACTAGTCTACATTAGAGGAACCTGTCACCGGATCTACTTTAATAGGTAGATCCGTGGTGGTAGGTTTCCTTTAAGGCAGGATTTGATCCTATTTTACTGAAAATATTTTGATTGTAGAATATGATATAGACAAGACTACCTGTCCTTATATATAAATACAATATAAGCAAATTAATCATAAACCTACAATTTGTTATTGTCCTTTTATGGTATTGCTTTCCAGGTTTACTGTAACATATCCTGCGGCTACGGTTATATTCAGGTTTATGTAATTAGCTTTTTCGTTGCTAAGCGATTGTATTAACACTGTGGAGCGGCACCCCCTGGCTCTCACTTACCACAAGCCTTCTTCCCTTCGGACTAGGCCGCGCGCGTTCCCGTTCTCTAGGCTCTCTTGGATTTAAATGGCCAGCGCCCCGTTGATTGGCAATGGTCACTTCCGGGTTTGCTATATAATCCGGCGGCTTCCATCATTACCCGACGGATCTTCAAGCCATCTCCACTGAAGTGAAAGCTCCTTTCTGTTCCTATGTTCCTGTTCCGTGTTCCTGCTCCCGTGTTTCCTGCCGTTAGTTCCAGGGTTCCTTCCAGCGCTATAATCCCGCTGTCTCCCCAGGATCGGACTGTGTTCTGCACTACTACTACTGCACACCACCGCAGGCTAGTCGCACCTGTGAAAATGACCTGGTGGCAACCCGCTGCATCAAGACCATCCCACTTTGCGGCGGGCTCTGCTGAAGACCAGGTGCCACTTAGACTCTGGTCCCAGGTATCGGCTAGTACCATCTTCCGTGGTGGTCCAGAGGGTTAGAACCCTGACAGTAAGATCCGGCCATGGACCCCGAACCCCGGCAGTCTCAACAGATCGCTTCTCAAGAACTACTAGGCAAAGTTACTGCCGCGCTCCAACAGCTGCTTGACTCCCAGCAACAGGCTCCTGCAACTACTTCCCCGCCTCCTCCACCCACCCCGGTATGTCCTCTGGCAGCAGAACCAAGGCTCAGACTGTCTATGCCTGATAAGTATGATGGCGATCCCAAATTGTGCAGGGGCTTTATTACCCAGTGCTCGCTGCACATTGAATTGATGCCTTCCCAGTTTGCCACCAAATGCTCCAAGGTGGCATTTATTGTCAGTTTGCTCTTTTGGAAGGCCCTGGCCTGGGCTACTCCTCTATGGGACAGAGGCGATCCAGTCATGGCCACCCATACTGCATTCTTCGCTGAATTCCGGGCCATGTTCGAGGAACCCGCACAAGCCTCCTCAGCTGAAATGGCGCTACTAAACCTGTGGGTGGGTATGCTGTCAGGTTTTACACCCTGGCTTCTGAGCTCTCCTGGAATGATGCGGCCTTGTCAGCAACTTTCAAAAAAGGACTGTCTTCCCAGGTCAATGACGCTCTGGATGGCCATGATCTGCCGGTTAGTCTGAGTGGTTTCATCAGTGGTTCATGGAGCATGCTGGAGAATTGCATCCCGAGCAACCACAGGCTCCGCTTCCACATCTTCCTTGTTTTGCTATGGTTTTCCAGAGCCTGTCTCACCGTCGAGGAACATTCCAGACGTTTTCAGGAGAAACTTAGCTTGTACTGTGCTAGTCCTGAACACTCCATTGGGGCTTGTCCTGTCCGTTCTCCCACGTCCAGGAGATGCCAACTCCTTGGTCTCCTGGGAGGTACATCCTTAGGTGTGAATACTGTGTCTTCTCATCTGACAGATCCTGTACTCCTTGGTGTCAGTATTCGCACTCCTGTGCAAGTCCCAGCTTTTTTGGACTCTGGTTTTGCAGAGAATTTTGTGGATGCCCCTCTGGTCTCCCAGCATCGCATTCTGGTGGTTCCTCTCAAGAATCCCCTATCCATATCCTCTGTTGAAGGACAGATCTTGTCTGAGCCGCTCTGTGCCAGTTTTTCTCCAGGTTGGAGCTCATCACAAAGAAAGACTATTCTTCTCTGTCCTTGCTCGCTCCACCTCACCTCTTCTCCTGGGTCTTCCATGGCTGCAATTTACTCTCCAGTCCTCAATTGGAAGACTGGGGAGGTCCTGAGTTGGGGATCAGAATACCACTCACGCTGTGTTGCATCACCACCACCTGTACTGACCTCTTCGGATTTTGATGGTAAGGAGCTACCTTCCGACAATATGTATGTCAGACCAGCTCTCTTCCAGAGGTATCTCGAGTCCAAGAAGAAGAGGAGGAGGCCTAAGAAGAGGGGGTCCTAAGGGGGGGGTTACAGTCAGGGTGCCCCCGCGATCCATGTCTCGGATCGCGGGCAGACCTGTGGCCCTCTATGTGGCGTGGCGCCCCCGGCCCTCACTTAGCTCTCCACAAGCCTGCTTCCCGTCGGACTAGGGCATGCGCGCGCTGGCTCTATTGATTTTAAAGAGCCAGCGTGCCGCTGATTGGCGCTGGTCACTATTTAATCAGGCGGCTCCCATCTTTCACTGCTGGATCATCAAGCCATCTCCACTGAAGTGAAAGCTCCTTTGTGTTCCTGTTCCTGCCTCATTGTTTCCAGTGGTCAGTTCCAGCGCTGCTACCAGCGCTATACTCCTGCTGTCTCCCCAGACTCGCTACCTTGGCTGCCACCGTGGGCTGTGCCTGTGGAACGACCTGGTGGCACCCGCTGCAGCAAGACCATCCCACTTTGTGGCGGCCCTGGTGAAGACCTGGTGCCACTTAGACTCCGGTCCCAGGTGTCGGCTAGTACCCGTGGTGGTCCAGAGGGTCAACAGAACCAGAACCCTGACAACTGTTAGTAATTTATTTGGGAGTTTATTGCCAGGAAGGAAGCGTATGAATGCATCATATTGATATGTAATGACGGCATATTACCATAGTACATGTGTTTTTAATGTGTGTATAGGCAATGATGTTTTTTGTTGCATTTTAAGTCACTAAAAAATGTCTGTATTTTTTATAATGATCATTTCGGAAAGGCAGGAGTCTCCTCGTATTTATACCAGCCGGTTACTCCCCCCTCTATAACATGATTAAAACTGTTAGTTTCTAAGGATTTGATGATTTCTTTGATGGTTGGATTATATTCATATTGTATGTCAATGGATTAACCGGTTAAGGACCGGGCCCTTTCCTGTTTTTTCATGTCCATTTTTCACTCCCCACCTTCAAAAATCTATAACTTTTTTATTTTTACACGTAAAGAGCTGTGTGATGGCTTGTTTTCTGCGTAACGAATTGCACTTCATAATGATGGTATTAAATATTCCATGCCATGTACTCGGAAGCGGGAAAAAAATTCCAAATGCAATGAAAATGGTGAAAAAACGCATTTGCGCCATTTTCTTGTGGGCTTGGATATTACGTCCTTCACTGAGCGCCCCAAATGACATGTCTACTTTATTCTTTGGGTCTGTGCGATTAAGGGGATACCAAATTTGTATAGGTTTTATAATGTTTTCATACATTTACAAAAATTAAAACCTCCTGTACAAAAATAATTTTTTTAATTTTGCCAACTTCTGGCGCTAATAACTTTTTTAGACTTTGGTGTACGGAGCTGTGGGTGGTGTCATTTTTTGCGAAATTTGATAATATTTTCAATGATATCATTTTTAGGACTGTACGACCTTTTGATCACTTTTTATAGATTTTTTTAGATTTTTCAAAATGGCAAAAAAGTGCCATTTTCGACTTTGGGCGCTATTTTCCGTTACGGGGTTAAACGCATTGAAAAACCGTTATCATATTTTGATAGATCGGGCATTTTCGGACGCGTTGATACCTGATGTGTTTATGATTTTTACTGTTTATTTATATTTATGTCAGTTCTAGGGAAAGGGGGGTGATTTGAAATTTTAGGTTTTTTTATTATAATTTTTTTTTTTTAAACTTTTTTTTATTTATACTATTTTTCAGACTCCCTAGGGTACTTTAACCCTTGGTTGTCTGATCGATCCTATCATATACTGCCATACTACAGTATATGGGGATTTTCTTCCTCATTCATTACAATGTGCTATCAGCACATTGTAATGAAGGGGTTAAAACGAAATAGCCTCGGGTCTTCGGAAGACCCGAGGCTACCATGGAGACGGATCGCCGGCCCCCGATGACGTCACGGGGAGCGGCGATCCCAGGTAAGATGGCGGCGCCCATGCGCCGCTATCTGTTTGAGGCTGCCGGCAGCTTTGCCGGCAGCCCACGCTGCAAAAACACCCGCGATCGGTGCTAGCACCGATCGCGGATGTTACCGGTAAGCCTTTGCTGCAATATGCAGCAAAGACTTACCGGCTATGGAGAGGGCTCAGCCCGTGAGCCCTCTCCATGCAGCGCGACGCGACCGCCGCCGTGAATACACGGCGGGCGGTCGCGAACCGGTTAATATTCATGATCTCTCTCCATAGATGACTGTATTTTACTGACTCATCACTTTACTTCTGCTTCTAACTGGGAAAGGAAACTTCCAATATTGATTTCTTGACTATATTTTCCAGGAGATGAAAGTACAAGAGGTCCCCATGGACGTCCCCCCTCATCTCCTTGTGGTGAAGTAGAAGATAATCAGTCACATCTTCCCACAGAGGAGGGAAATCATGGAGATAAGGGGCAGTTTTCATGTCCGAAACGTGAGAAGAGTTTTATCCAGAAATCAAATCTTGATCAACATCCGGGAACTCACACAGGAGAGAAGCCATATTCATGTTTCAGATGTGGGAAACATTTTAGTGTGAAATCAGATCTTGTTATACATAAGAGAATTCACACACTGGAGAAGCCATTCTCATGTAATGAATGCGAGAAATGTTTTAACCAAAAGTCAAATCTTGTTATGGATCAGACAATTCACACAGGGGCAAAGCCATTCTCATGTACTGAATGTCGTAAATGTTTTACCCGGGAATCATCTCTTGTTACACATCAGAGAATTCACACAGGGGAGAAGCCATTTTCATGTACTGAATGTGAAAAATGTTTTGCCCGTGGATCAAACCTTGTTGTACATCAGAGAATTCACACAGGAGAGAAGCCATTTTCATGTACTGAATGTGGGAAATGTTTTAGAGTGAAATCCAGTCTTGCTACACATCAGAGAAATCACGCAGGGGCGAAGCCATTTTCATGTCTAGAATGTGGGAAATGCTTTAGTCAGAAAGGAAATCTTGTTCATCATCAGAGAATTCACACAGGGGAGAAGCCATTTTCATGTACTGAATGTGGAAAATGTTTTAGAGATAAATCCAGTCTTGCTACACATCAGAGAATTCACACAGGGGAGAAGCCATTTTCATGTGCTGAATGTGAAAAATGTTTTACAGATAAATCCAGTCTTGTTATACATCAGAGAACTCACACAGGAGAGAAGCCGTTTACATGTACTGAATGTGAAAAATGTTTTACTGATAAATCCAGTCTTGTTAGACATCAGAGAATTCACACAGGGGAGAAGCCAGTTGCATGTGCTGAATGTGAAAAATGTTTTAGAGATAAATCCAGTCTTGCTGCACATCAGAGAATTCACACAGGAGAGAAGCCATTTTCATGTACTGAATGTAAAAAATGCTTTAGAGATAAATCCAGTTTTGCTGTACATCAGAGAACTCATACAGGGGCAAAGCCATTTTCATGTCTAGAATGTGGGAGATGCTTTAGTCTGAAAGGAAATCTTGTTGAACATCAGAGAAGTCACACAGGAGAGAAACCATTTTCATGCTCCGAATGCAGAAAGTGTTTTGTTAAAAGATCACATCTTGTTACACACAAGAAAACTCACAAAGAAGAGAAATAATTTTCATGTCTAGAATGTGGGAGATGCTTTAGTCAGAAAGGAAATTTTGTTCATCATCAGAGAACTCACACAGGGGAGAAGCCATTTTCATCCACTGAATGTGAAAAATGTTATACAGCTAAATCCAGTCTTGTTAAACATCAGAGAACTCACACAGGAGAGAAACCATTTTAATGCTCTAAATGCAGAAAGTGTTTTGTTTAAAGATCAAATCTTGTTAGACACAATTTTGTCTAACACCAGAGATGTTACACAGGAGAGAGGCCACTATCATGTACAGAATGTTAGAAATGTATTTGTAGCAAAGTAAAGCTTTTCCGACATCACAGAACTTGGGGCAGAAGCCATTTTCATGTTCAGAATGCGGAAAATGTTTTATCCGTCCTGCAAGTAATGGAGCAAAGTCCACAAATCATCAACACGACAAGCACTGGTCGCCAGAGAGATCGATGGACTCGATATAAAACTTCTCCATTTCCTGGGTTCTTCATGATGGAGGTGAATCCCTCCAGGATTTCGATGATGCTGCCGTCATTAGGAGCTGTTACTTGTTACACACAAAACTACCAGACATCTCAAACACCTCTTCTCCTTCTCATCTAATAACACACATCTGGTTATTTAGTTCTGTGATGCAATCAGAAAAGTATTAAAGTGCTTTATATCACATCTCTACGATCGCATCTCGCTATAATTAACAAAACCTTTATCACTATAATAGATATAAATAATCCAGTCAACATTCTTATTTACTGTCACCCACCAAAAGAATATGCAACATCCCCCACCGGGGCCTTTCCTTGGGGCCTGGAGGCAGCTCAGAATAACGGAGTGGCTGGTGGTTGCGGCCTAGGGCGCGCTGTGGTCACGGTGCTTGGTATGGGGGGCGGAGGGCTGTCCTACAGCCTGGCAGGTCTCCAGCAGTTTGTGTGTGCAAGAAATATGGAGGGAGAGGCTGATGTACTGGAGCCAACCCCTTATTGTCCGTAATATATGTCCCTGGGTGATGAATGGGGAGCCCGTGGTGGTACAGCCGTATCCAGGAAACAGACGAAGGCAGCGTTGTGCAAAATAACTCAGGGTTCTTAATTGGAACAACTACAGGCATAGGGCCAAATTGATCTTAGAACAGATTCCGGATTACTGGAGTGGTCATGAAGAGTGTCCTCAGGAAGGATGCACCAGCCTTGTAGTACATACAGGCTGGGATGTAGCTGTGTCCTGATGTACAAGAGAGAGCGCATCCTCATCTGTAACCTGATGTACCAGAAGAGAGAGCGTCCTCATCTATAACCTCATATACCAGAAGAGAGAGCGTCCTCATCTATAACCTCATAAACCAGAAGAGAGAGCTTCCTCATCTGTAACCTCATAAACCAGAAGAGAGAGCGTCCTCATCTGTAACCTCATATAGCAGAAGAGAGAGCGTACTCATCTATAACCTCATATACCAGAATAGAGCGCGTCCTCATCTGTAACCTCATATCCCAGAAGAGAGAGCGTCCTCATCTGTCACCTCATATACCAGAAGAGAAAGTGTCTTCATCTGTAACCTCATATACCAGAAGAGAGAGCGTCGTCATCTGTAACCTCATATACCAGAAGAGAGAGCGTCCTCATCTGTAACCTCATATACCAGAAGAGAGAGCGTCCCCATCTGTAACCTCATATACCAGAAGAGAGAGCGTCCTCATGTGTAACCTCATATACCAGAAGAGAGAGCGTCCTCATCTGTAACCTCATATACCAGAAGAGAGAGCGTCCTCATCTGTAACCTCATATACCAGAAGAGAGAGTGTCCTCATCTGTAACCTCATATACCAGAAGAGAGAGCGTCCTCATCTGTAACCTCATATACCAGAAGAGAGAGCGTCCTCATCTGTAACCTCATATGCCAGAAGAGAGAGTGTCCTCATCTGTAACCTCATATACCAGAAGAGAGAGCGCCCTCATCTGTAACCTTATATACCAGAAGAGAGAGCGTCGTCATCTGTAACCTCATATACCAGAAGAGAGAGCGTCATCATCTATAACCTCATTTACCAGAAGAGAGAGCGTCCTCATCTATAACCTCATATACCAGAAGAGAGAGCGTCATCATCTAGAACCTCATATACCAGAAGAGAGAGCGTCATCATCTAGAACCTCATATACCAGAAGAGAGAGCGTCCTCATCTGTAACCTCATATACCAGAAGAGAGAGCGTCCTCATCTGTAATCTCATATACCAGAAGAGAGAGCGTCCTCATCTGTAACCTCATATACCAGAAGAGAGAGCGTCCTCATCTGTAACCTCATATACCAGAAGAGAGAGCGTCCTCATCTGTAACCTCATATGCCAGAAGAGAGAGTGTCCTCATCTGTAACCTCATATACCAGAAGAGAGAGCGCCCTCATCTGTAACCTTATATACCAGAAGAGAGAGCGTCGTCATCTGTAACCTCATATACCAGAAGAGAGAGCGTCATCATCTATAACCTCATTTACCAGAAGAGAGAGCGTCCTCATCTATAACCTCATATACCAGAAGAGAGAGCGTCATCATCTAGAACCTCATATACCAGAAGAGAGAGCGTCATCATCTAGAACCTCATATACCAGAAGAGAGAGCGTCCTCATCTGTAACCTCATATACCAGAAGAGAGAGCGTCCTCATCTGTAATCTCATATACCAGAAGAGAGAGCGTCCTCATCTGTAACCTCATATACCAGAAGAGAGAGCGTCCTCATCTGTAACCTCATATACCAGAAGAGAGAGCGTCCTCATCTGTAACCTCATATACCAGAAGAGAGAGCGTCCTCATCTGTAGCCTCATATGCCAGAAGAGAGAGCGTCCTCATCTGTAGCCTCATATGCCAGAAGATAGAGCGTCCTCATCTGTAACCTCATATGCCAGAAGAGAGAGCGTCCTCATCTGTAACCTCATATGCCAGAAGAGAGAGCGTCCTCATCTGTCACCTCATATGCCAGAAGAGAGAGCGTCCTCATCTGTAACCTCATATGCCAGAAGAGAGAGCGCCCTCATCTGTAACCTCATATGCCAGGAGAGAGAGCGTCCTCATCTGTAGCCTCATATGCCAGAAGAGAGAGCGTCCTCATGTGTAACCTCATATGCCAGAAGAGAGAGCGTCCTCATCTGTAGCCTCATATGCCAGAAGAGAGAGCGTCCTCATCTGTAACCTCATATGCCAGAAGAGAGAGCGTCCTCATCTGTAACCTCATATACCAGAAGAGAGAGCGTCCTCATCTGTAACCTCATATACCAGAAGAGAGAGCGTCCTCATCTGTAACCTCATATGCCAGAAGAGAGAGCATCCTCATCTGTAACCTCATATACCAGAAGACAGAGCGTCCTCATCTGTAACCCCATATACCAGAAGAGAGAGCGACCTCATCTGTAACCTCATATACCAGAAGAGAGAGCGACCTCATCTGTAACCTCATATACCAGAAGAGAGAGCGTCCTCATCTGTAACCTCATATACCAGAAGAGAGAGCGACCTCATCTGTAACCTCATATACCAGAAGAGAGAGCGTCCTCATCTGTAACCTCATATGCCAGAAGAGAGAGCGTCCTCATCTGTAACCTCATATACCAGAAGAGAGAGCGTCCTCATGTGTAACCTCATATACCAGAAGAGAGAGCGTCCTCATCTGTAACCTCATATACCAGAAGAGAGAGCGTCCTCATCTGTTACCCCATATACCAGAAGAGAGAGCGTCCTCATCTGTAACCTCATATACCAGAAGAGAGAGCGTCCTCATTTGTTACCCCATATACCAGAAGAGAGAGCGTCCTCATCTGTAACCTCATATACCAGAAGAGAGAGCGTCCTCATCTGCAACCTCATATACCAGAAGAGAGAGCGTCCTCATCTGCAACCTCATATACCAGAAGAGAGAGCGCCCTCATCTGTAACCTCATATACCAGAAGAGAGAGCGTCCTCATCTGTAACCTCATATACCAGAAGAGAGAGCGTCCTCATCTGTAACCTCATATACCAGAAGAGAGAGCATCCTCATCTGTAACCTCATATACCAGAAGAGAGAGCGTCCTCATCTGTAACCTCATATACCAGAAGAGAGAGCGTCCTCATCTGTAATCTCATATACCAGAAGAGAGAGCGTCCTCATCTGTAACCTCATATACCAGAAGAGAGAGCGTCCTCATTTGTTACCCCATATACCAGAAGAGAGAGCGTCCTCATCTGTAACCTCATATACCAGAAGAGAGAGCGTCCTCATCTGCAACCTCATATACCAGAAGAGAGAGCGTCCTCATCTGCAACCTCATATACCAGAAGAGAGAGCGCCCTCATCTGTAACCTCATATACCAGAAGAGAGAGCGTCCTCATCTGTAACCTCATATACCAGAAGAGAGAGCGTCCTCATCTGTAACCTCATATACCAGAAGAGAGAGCATCCTCATCTGTAACCTCATATACCAGAAGAGAGAGCGTCCTCATCTGTAACCTCATATACCAGAAGAGAGAGCGTCCTCATCTGTAATCTCATATACCAGAAGAGAGAGCGTCCTCATCTGTAACCTCATATACCAGAAGAGAGAGCGTCATCATCTGTAACCTCATTTACCAGAAGAGAGAGCGTCCTCATCTGTAACCTCATGTACCAGGAGAGAGAGCGTCCTCATCTGTAACCTCATATACCAGAAGAGAGAGCGTCCTCATCTGTAACCTCATATACCAGAAGAGAGAGCGCCCTCATCTGTAACCTCATATACCAGGAGAGAGAGCGCCCTCATCTGTAACCTCATATGCCAGAAGAGAGAGCGCCCTCATCTGTAACCTCATATGCCATAAGAGAGAGCATCCTCATCTAGAACCTCATATACCAGAAGAGAGAGCGTCCTCATCTGTAACCTCATATACCAGAAGAGAGAGCGTCCTCATCTGTAACCTCATATACCAGAAGAGAGAGCGTCCTCATGTGTAACCTCATATACCAGAAGAGAGAGCGTCCTCATGTGTAACCTCATATACCAGAAGAGAGAGCGTCCTCATGTGTAACCTCATATACCAGAAGAGAGAGCGTCCTCATGTGTAACCTCATATACCAGAAGAGAGAGCGTCCTCATGTGTAACCTCATATACCAGAAGAGAGAGCGTCCTCATGTGTAACCTCATATACCAGAAGAGAGAGCGTCCTCATGTGTAACCTCATATACCAGAAGAGAGAGCGTCCTCCTCTGTAACCTCATATACCAGAAGAGAGAGCGTCCTCATCTGTAACCTCATATACCAGAAGAGAGAGCGTCCTCATCTGTAGCCTCGTATGCCAGAAGAGAGAGCGTCCTCATCTGTAGCCTCGTATGCCAGAAGAGAGAGCGTCCTCATCTGTAGCCTTGTATGCCAGAAGAGAGAGCGTCCTCATCTGTAACCTCGTATGCCAGAAGAGAGAGCGTCCTCATCTATTACCTCATATACCAGAAGAGAGAGCGTCCTCATCTGTAACCTCATATACCAGAAGAGAGAGCGTCCTCATCTGTAACCTCATATACCAGAAGAGAGAGCGTCCTCATCTATTACCTCATATACCAGAAGAGAGAGCGTCCTCATCTATAATCTCATATACCAGAAGAGAGAGCGTCCTCATCTGTAACCTCATATACCAGAAGAGAGAGCGTCCTCATCTGTAACCTCATATACCAGAAGAGAGAGCGTCCTCATCTGTAACCTCATATGCCAGAAGAGAGAGCGTCCTCATCTGTAGCCTCATATGCCAGAAGAGAGAGCGTCCTCATCTGTAGCCTCATATGCCAGAAGAGAGAGCGTCCTCATCTGTAACCTCATATGCCAGAAGAGAGAGCGTCCTCATCTGTAACCTCATATGCCAGAAGAGAGAGCGTCCTCATCTGTCACCTCATATGCCAGAAGAGAGAGCGTCCTCATCTGTCACCTCATATGCCAGAAGAGAGAGCGTCCTCATCTGTAACCTCATGTACCAGAAGAGAGAGCGTCCTCATCTGTAACCTCATGTACCAGAAGAGAGAGCGTCCTCATCTGTAACCTCATATACCAGAAGAGAGAGCGTCCTCATCTGTAACCTCATATACCAGAAGAGAGAGCGTCCTCATTTGTAACCTCATATACCAGAAGAGAGAGCGTCCTCATCTGTAACCTCATATACCAGAAGAGAGAGCGTCCTCATCTGTAACCTCATATACCAGAAGAGAGAGCGTCCTCATCTGTAACCTCATATACCAGAAGAGAGAGCGTCCTCATCTGTAACCTCATATACCAGAAGAGAGAGCGTCCTCATCTGTAACCTCATATACCAGAAGAGAGAGCGTCCTCATCTGTAACCTCATATACCAGAAGAGAGAGCGTCCTCATCTGTAACCTCATATACCAGAAGAGAGAGCGTCCTCATTTGTTACCCCATATACCAGAAGAGAGAGCATCCTCATCTGTAACCTCATATACCAGAAGAGAGAGCGTCCTCATCTATAACCTCATATACCAGAAGAGAGAGCGTCCTCATCTATTACCTCATATACCAGAAGAGAGAGCGTCCTCATCTATAACCTCATATACCAGAAGAGAGAGCGTCCTCATCTATTACCTCATATACCAGAAGAGAGAGCGTCCTCATCTGTAACCTCATATACCAGAAGAGAGAGCGTCCTCATCTGTAACCTCATATACCAGAAGAGAGAGCGTCCTCATCTATAACCTCATATACCAGAAGAGAGAGCGTCCTCATCTATTACCTCATATACCAGAAGAGAGAGCGTCCTCATCTGTAACTTCATATACCAGAAGAGAGAGCGTCCTCATCTGTAACCTCATATACCAGAAGAGAGAGCGTCCTCCTCTGTAACCTCATATACCAGAAGAGAGAGCGTCCTCCTCTTTAACCTCATATACCAGAAGAGAGAGCGTCCTCATCTATAACCTCATATACCAGAAGAGAGAGCGTCCTCATCTGTAACCTCATATACCAGAAGAGAGAGCGTCCTCATCTGTAACCTCATATACCAGTAGAGAGAGCGTCCTCATGTGTAACCTCATATACCAGAAGAGAGAGCGTCCTCATCTGTAACCTCATATACCAGAAGAGAGAGCGTCCTCATCTGTAACCTCATATACCAGAAGAGAGAGCGTCCTCATCTGTAACCTCATATACCAGAAGAGAGAGCGTCCTCATCTGCAACCTCATATACCAGAAGAGAGAGCGTCCTCATCTGCAACCTCATATACCAGAAGAGAGAGCGCCCTCATCTGTAACCTCATATACCAGAAGAGAGAGCGTCCTCATCTGTAACCTCATATACCAGAAGAGAGAGCGTCCTCATCTGTAACCTCATATACCAGAAGAGAGAGCATCCTCATCTGTAACCTCATATACCAGAAGAGAGAGCGTCCTCATCTGTAACCTCATATACCAGAAGAGAGAGCGTCCTCATCTGTAACATCATATATCAGAAGAGAGAGCGTACTCATCTGCAACCTCATATATCAGAAGAGAGAGCATCTTCATCTATACCGTCATATACCAGAAGAGAGAGCGTCATCATCTATAACCTCATTTACCAGAAGAGAGAGCGTCCTCATCTATAACCTCATATACCAGAAGAGAGAGCGTCATCATCTAGAACCTCATATACCAGAAGAGAGAGCGTCCTCATCTAGAACCTCATATACCAGAAGAGAGAGCGTCCTCATCTGTAATCTCATATACCAGAAGAGAGAGCGTCCTCATCTGTAACCTCATATACCAGAAGAGAGAGCGTCATCATCTGTAACCTCATTTACCAGAAGAGAGAGCGTCCTCATCTGTAACCTCATGTACCAGGAGAGAGAGCGTCCTCATCTGTAACCTCATATACCAGAAGAGAGAGCGTCCTCATCTGTAACCTCATATACCAGAAGAGAGAGCGCCCTCATCTGTAACCTCATATACCAGGAGAGAGAGCGCCCTCATCTGTAACCTCATATGCCAGAAGAGAGAGCGCCCTCATCTGTAACCTCATATGCCATAAGAGAGAGCGTCCTCATCTAGAACCTCATATGCCATAAGAGAGAGCGTCCTCATCTGTAACCTCATATACCAGAAGAGAGAGCGTCCTCATCTGTAACCTCATATACCAGAAGAGAGAGCGTCCTCATGTGTAACCTCATATACCAGAAGAGAGAGCGTCCTCATGTGTAACCTCATATACCAGAAGAGAGAGCGTCCTCATGTGTAACCTCATATACCAGAAGAGAGAGCGTCCTCATGTGTAACCTCATATACCAGAAGAGAGAGCGTCCTCATGTGTAACCTCATATACCAGAAGAGAGAGCGTCCTCATCTGTAACCTCATGTACCAGAAGAGAGAGCGTCCTCATCTGTAACCTCATGTACCAGAAGAGAGAGTGTCCTCATCTATTACCTCATATACCAGAAGAGAGAGCGTCCTCATCTGTAACCTCATATACCAGAAGAGAGAGCGTCCTCATCTGTAACCTCATATACCAGAAGAGAGAGCGTCCTCATCTGTAACCTCATATACCAGAAGAGAGAGCGTCCTCATGTGTAACCTCATATACCAGAAGAGAGAGCGTCCTCATGTGTAACCTCATATACCAGAAGAGAGAGCGTCCTCATCTGTAACCTCATGTACCAGAAGAGAGAGCGTCCTCATCTGTAACCTCATGTACCAGAAGAGAGAGTGTCCTCATCTATTACCTCATATACCAGAAGAGAGAGCGTCCTCATCTATAACCTCATATACCAGAAGAGAGAGCGTCCTCATCTGTAACCTCATATACCAGAAGAGAGAGCGTCCTCATCTGTAACCTCATATACCAGAAGAGAGAGCGTCCTCATTTGTTACCCCATATACCAGAAGAGAGAGCATCCTCATCTGTAACCTCATATACCAGAAGAGAGAGCGTCCTCATCTATAACCTCATATACCAGAAGAGAGAGCGTCCTCATCTATTACCTCATATACCAGAAGAGAGAGCGTCCTCATCTATAACCTCATATACCAGAAGAGAGAGCGTCCTCATCTGTAACCTCATATACCAGAAGAGAGAGCGTCCTCATCTATAACCTCATATACCAGAAGAGAGAGCGTCCTCATCTATTACCTCATATACCAGAAGAGAGAGCGTCCTCATCTGTAACTTCATATACCAGAAGAGAGAGCGTCCTCCTCTGTAACCTCATATACCAGAAGAGAGAGCGTCCTCCTCTTTAACCTCATATACCAGAAGAGAGAGCGTCCTCATCTATAACCTCATATACCAGAAGAGAGAGCGTCCTCATCTGTAACCTCATATACCAGAAGAGAGAGCGTCCTCATCTGTAACCTCATATACCAGTAGAGAGAGCGTCCTCATGTGTAACCTCATATACCAGAAGAGAGAGCGTCCTCATCTGTAACCTCATATACCAGAAGAGAGAGCGTCCTCATCTGTAACCTCATATACCAGAAGAGAGAGCGTCCTCATCTGTAACCTCATATACCAGAAGAGAGAGCGTCCTCATCTGCAACCTCATATACCAGAAGAGAGAGCGTCCTCATCTGCAACCTCATATACCAGAAGAGAGAGCGCCCTCATCTGTAACCTCATATACCAGAAGAGAGAGCGTCCTCATCTGTAACCTCATATACCAGAAGAGAGAGCGTCCTCATCTGTAACCTCATATACCAGAAGAGAGAGCGTCCTCATCTGTAACCTCATATACCAGAAGAGAGAGCGTCCTCATTTGTTACCCCATATACCAGAAGAGAGAGCATCCTCATCTGTAACCTCATATACCAGAAGAGAGAGCGTCCTCATCTATAACCTCATATACCAGAAGAGAGAGCGTCCTCATCTATTACCTCATATACCAGAAGAGAGAGCGTCCTCATCTATAACCTCATATACCAGAAGAGAGAGCGTCCTCATCTATTACCTCATATACCAGAAGAGAGAGCGTCCTCATCTGTAACCTCATATACCAGAAGAGAGAGCGTCCTCATCTGTAACCTCATATACCAGAAGAGAGAGCGTCCTCATCTATAACCTCATATACCAGAAGAGAGAGCGTCCTCATCTATTACCTCATATACCAGAAGAGAGAGCGTCCTCATCTGTAACTTCATATACCAGAAGAGAGAGCGTCCTCCTCTGTAACCTCATATACCAGAAGAGAGAGCGTCCTCCTCTTTAACCTCATATACCAGAAGAGAGAGCGTCCTCATCTATAACCTCATATACCAGAAGAGAGAGCGTCCTCATCTGTAACCTCATATACCAGAAGAGAGAGCGTCCTCATCTGTAACCTCATATACCAGTAGAGAGAGCGTCCTCATGTGTAACCTCATATACCAGAAGAGAGAGCGTCCTCATCTGTAACCTCATATACCAGAAGAGAGAGCGTCCTCATCTGTAACCTCATATACCAGAAGAGAGAGCGTCCTCATCTGTAACCTCATATACCAGAAGAGAGAGCGTCCTCATCTGCAACCTCATATACCAGAAGAGAGAGCGTCCTCATCTGCAACCTCATATACCAGAAGAGAGAGCGCCCTCATCTGTAACCTCATATACCAGAAGAGAGAGCGTCCTCATCTGTAACCTCATATACCAGAAGAGAGAGCGTCCTCATCTGTAACCTCATATACCAGAAGAGAGAGCGTCCTCATCTGTAACCTCATATACCAGAAGAGAGAGCGTCCTCATCTGTAACCTCATATACCAGAAGAGAGAGCGTCCTCATCTGTAACCTCATATACCAGAAGAGAGAGCGTCCTCATCTGCAACCTCATATACCAGAAGAGAGAGCGTCCTCATCTGCAACCTCATATACCAGAAGAGAGAGCGCCCTCATCTGTAACCTCATATACCAGAAGAGAGAGCGTCCTCATCTGTAACCTCATATGCCAGAAGAGAGAGCGTCCTCATCTGTAACCTCATATGCCAGAAGAGAGAGCGTCCTCATCTGTAACCTCATATGCCAGAAGAGAGAGCGTCCTCATCTGTCACCTTATATGCCAGAAGAGAGAGCGTCCTCATCTGTAACCTCATATGCCAGAAGAGAGAGCGTCCTCATCTGTAACCTCATGTACCAGAAGAGAGAGCGTCCTCATCTGTAACCTCATGTACCAGAAGAGAGAGCGTCCTCATCTGTAACCTCATGTACCAGAAGAGAGAGCGTCCTCATCTATTACCTCATATACCAGAAGAGAGAGCGTCCTCATCTATAACCTCATATACCAGAAGAGAGAGCGTCCTCATCTGTAACCTCATATACCAGAAGAGAGAGCGTCCTCATCTGTAACCTCATATACCAGAAGAGAGAGCGTCCTCATCTGTAACCTCATATACCAGAAGAGAGAGCGTCCTCATCTGTAACCTCATATACCAGAAGAGAGAGCGTCCTCATCTGTAACCTCATATACCAGAAGAGAGAGCGTCCTCATCTATTACCTCATGTACCAGAAGAGAGAGCGTCCTCATCTGTAACCTCATATACCAGAAGAGAGAGCGTCCTCATCTGTAACCTCATATACCAGAAGAGAGAGCGTCCTCATCTGTAACCTCATATACCAGAAGAGAGAGCGTCCTCATCTGTAACCTCATATACCAGAAGAGAGAGCGTCCTCATCTGTAACCTTCTATACCAGAAGAGAGAGCGTCCTCATCTGTTACCCCATATACCAGAAGAGAGAGCATCCTCATCTGTAACCTCATATACCAGAAGAGAGAGCGTCCTCATCTATAACCTCATATACCAGAAGAGAGAGCGTCCTCATCTATTACCTCATATACCAGAAGAGAGAGCGTCCTCATCTGTAATCTCATATACCAGAAGAGAGAGCGTCCTCATCTATAACCTCATATACCAGAAGAGAGAGCGTCCTCATCTATTACCTCATATACCAGAAGAGAGAGCGTCCTCATCTGTAATCTCATATACCAGAAGAGAGAGCGTCCTCATCTGTAACCTCATATACCAGAAGAGAGAGCGTCCTCATCTGTAACCTCATATACCAGAAGAGAGAGCGTCCTCATCTGTAACCTCATGTACCAGAAGAGAGAGCGTCCTCATCTGTAACCTCATGTACCAGAAGAGAGAGCGTCCTCATCTGTAACCTCCTATACCAGAAGAGAGAGCGTCCTCATCTGTAACCTCCTATACCAGAAGAGAGAGCGTCCTCATCTGTAACCTCATATACCAGAAGAGAGAGCGTCCTCATCTGTAACCTCATGTACCAGAAGAGAGAGCGTCCTCATCTATAACCTCATATACCAGAAGAGAGAGCGTCCTCATCTATTACCTCATATACCAGAAGAGAGAGCGTCCTCATCTGTAACTTCATATACCAGAAGAGAGAGCGTCCTCATCTGTAACCTCATATACCAGAAGAGAGAGCGTCCTCCTCTGTAACCTCATATACCAGAAGAGAGAGCGTCCTCCTCTTTAACCTCATATACCAGAAGAGAGAGCGTCCTCATCTGTAACCTCATATACCAGAAGAGAGAGCGTCCTCCTCTGTAACCTCATATACCAGAAGAGAGAGCGTCCTCATCTGTAACCTCATATACCAGAAGAGAGAGCGTCCTCATCTATAACCTCATATACCAGAAGAGAGAGCGTCCTCATCTGTAACCTTCTATACCAGAAGAGAGAGCGTCCTCATCTGTTACCCCATATACCAGAAGAGAGAGCATCCTCATCTGTAACCTCATATACCAGAAGAGAGAGCGTCCTCATCTATAACCTCATATACCAGAAGAGAGAGCGTCCTCATCTATTACCTCATATACCAGAAGAGAGAGCGTCCTCATCTGTAATCTCATATACCAGAAGAGAGAGCGTCCTCATCTATAACCTCATATACCAGAAGAGAGAGCGTCCTCATCTATTACCTCATATACCAGAAGAGAGAGCGTCCTCATCTGTAATCTCATATACCAGAAGAGAGAGCGTCCTCATCTGTAACCTCATATACCAGAAGAGAGAGCGTCCTCATCTGTAACCTCATATACCAGAAGAGAGAGCGTCCTCATCTGTAACCTCATGTACCAGAAGAGAGAGCGTCCTCATCTGTAACCTCATGTACCAGAAGAGAGAGCGTCCTCATCTGTAACCTCCTATACCAGAAGAGAGAGCGTCCTCATCTGTAACCTCCTATACCAGAAGAGAGAGCGTCCTCATCTGTAACCTCATGTACCAGAAGAGAGAGCGTCCTCATCTATAACCTCATATACCAGAAGAGAGAGCGTCCTCATCTATTACCTCATATACCAGAAGAGAGAGCGTCCTCATCTGTAACTTCATATACCAGAAGAGAGAGCGTCCTCATCTGTAACCTCATATACCAGAAGAGAGAGCGTCCTCCTCTGTAACCTCATATACCAGAAGAGAGAGCGTCCTCCTCTTTAACCTCATATACCAGAAGAGAGAGCGTCCTCATCTGTAACCTCATATACCAGAAGAGAGAGCGTCCTCATCTGTAACCTCATATACCAGAAGAGAGAGCGTCCTCATCTGTAACCTCATATACCAGAAGAGAGAGCGTCCTCATCTGTAACCTCATATACCAGAAGAGAGAGCGTCCTCATCTGTAACCTCATATACCAGAAGAGAGAGCGTCCTCATCTGTCACCTCATATACCAGAAGAGAGAGCGTCCTCATCTATAACCTCATATACCAGAAGAGAGAGTCTGAGCCCTCTTCATACAGAGATGGGCTTTGCTGCATGTTGCAGGTAACTTAAAATATGGCGGCGCCCTCTTTCTTCTGATAAGCCAGTGGCTCATTGTAATGAATCCTATGCAAAAATGCCATATACCTCAATACAGTATCATTGCAGTATAAGGTAGGAACAATCAGACCATCCAGGGTTAATGTACCCTACAGGGTCTAAGAAATAGTGAAAAAAAGAAAAAGTTTTCAAAATGTAAAATTTATAAAATATAAAAAATTCAAATCAACCCCCTTTTCCCTAGAACTGATATAAAACATAATAAACAGTAAAAATCACAGACACATTAGGTATCGCCGCGTCCTAAAATGCCCGATCTATCAAAATATAAAAACCGGCAGTGACCTCCGAGACGGGAAATGGCGCCCAAATGTCCGAAACGCGACTTTTACACATTTTTACATGACGTAAAAAATTTAATAAAAAAGGATCAAAATGTGGAACAGTCCTCAAAATGAGAGCAATGAAAAAGTTGCCTCATTTCACAAAAAATTACCCCTCCCCCAGCTCCGTGCACCAAAGTCTGAAAAAGTTATAAGCGTCAGAAGATGGCAAAAAAACAAAATATTTTTTGTAGACATTCGTGTAATTTTTGAAAATGTAAGAAAACGCAATAAAACCTATAAATCCGGTATCACCGCGATCGCACCGAACCAAAGATTAAAGCAGACGTGTTATTTGGAGCGAAGAGTGAAAGTCGTAAAAACTGAGCCCATAAGAACGTGGCGCACATTCATTTTTAAAAATTTTTTTCCACATTTAGAATTTTTTCCTACTTCCCAGTACACAACCTGGAATAATAACTAAAGTCACAGGAAAGTAAAATTAGTTATGCACAAAATAATCCCTCACACAGGTCTGTACACGGAAACATGAAAAAGTTATGGATTTTTGAAGGTGGAGAACGAGAAATGAGCGAAAAAACCCTGCGTCCTTAAGGGGTTAAAGGGGTTTTCCCAAGAAGCAAAGTTAGGATCTATACACGGCCTGACGTGCTGATCAGTGGGGCAGTGAGACCCCCGCATATCGCGAAAACGGGTCCAATGGACTTATGGCGCAGACAGCTGCGCATGACCCCGATGCTCCATTTATCTCTATGGAGCTGACAGAAATTGCCGAGCTCACCGATCTCTGATGGACCCCTTGTTTTCACGATGCGCGGGGGTCTCAGCACTGATCAGCAAGTCAGGCCTTATCCTGTGTATAGATACAAACTTTGCTTCCTGGAAAACCCCTTAAATATGCTCCCTCCATGATGGAAGAGGCTCGGAGCAGCTGTGACCACCCCCTCATAACCAGCGCCCCGCCCACACTGGTCACATGATCTATTACATCATCACAGGTCCTTCCTCCACCACTTCTCCTCTATACATGTACACCCCGCCCCCTCAGTGACATCACACTCCCCGGGTCACATGACTAGTGGATAGTGAGCAGGAGACGTGTGTGAGGTAGAGTGTCCTGCACTGAGGAGAGAAGAGGTAAGTGACCAGAGGAGGGACTACAACTCCCAGCATGCTCCAGGAGCACACACTATATGCAGGGACTACAACTCCCAGCATGCTCCAGGAGCACACACACTATATGGAGGGACTACAACTCCCAGCATGCTCCAGGAGCACACACACTATATGGAGGGACTAAAACTCCCAGCATGCTCCAGGAGCACACACACTATATGGAGGGACTACAACTCCCAGCATGCTCCAGGAGCACACACACTATATGGAGGGACTACAACTCCCAGCATGCTCCAGGAGCACACACACTATATGGAGGGACTACAACTCCCAGCATGCTCCAGGAGCACACACTATATGGAGGGACTACAACTCCCAGCATGCTCCAGGAGCACACACACTATATGGAGGGACTACAACTCCCAGCATGCTCCAGGAGCACACACACTATATGGAGGGACTACAACTCCTAGCATGCTCCAGGAGCACACACACTATATGGAGGGACTACAACTCCCAGCATGCTCCAGGTCCCTCCATGTGGGGTCCAGTATGTGCTATTAGTGAGGAGCGGCACAGTCCAGCGCCATCACTCCTCCCTCAGTCCAGTGACCTCCCCTCCAGTGTCTGGAGAATCCCCATCTGGCACATCACACATGTCATGGACACAATTGCTTCATATAGAGTTTGCTCTTAGTTCTTGTCATGTTTCCTCAGGTTCTATAGATCCAGGACTCCCAGAGGTTTCTCCTAAAGATGATCCTTTCCATCAATGATCCACCAGGGATCCGGGAGAAGGACAGAGAGCAGATGGCGGCCAGGATCCTGGAGCTCACCCTGGAGATGATCTCCTTGATAACCGGAGAGGTGAGAGTCTCCCAGGACACGGCTCTTATCTCTAGGAATAACAGCGGGAAATGACTGGAGAGGTGAAGGATTCTTAGGATCTATGTAGTGATCAGTGTCTCCCCATACACAGGATTACACAGTAGTGAAGAAGTCGTCTGGTGAGTGTGTGACCCCCCGTGTGTCAGGAGGATGGACCCAGAGCCCCATCACCGAGCCTCCACCTCATTCACTGATACATGAGCAGAAGATCCTAGAACTTACCTCCAGGATCACTGAGCTGCTGAGCGGAGAGGTGAGCGCTGCCGGGAATGCTGGGACATTGTACAATAACACAAGGGAGGGGTCTGGGTGATGACTGTGTCATTGTGGGTGTCAGGTTCCTATAAGGTGTCAGGACGTCGCTGTCTATTTCTCCATGGAGGAGTGGGAGTATATAGAAGGACACAAGGACCAGTACAAGGACATCATGATGGAGGACCACCAGCCCCTCACATCACCAGGTAAGAGGAGACCTTCCTGATTATAGAGGACAGAGCAGGTGTGAGGTCACCTCCTCCATCATCTCATCATCACATATAGACAATGTATCAGTCACTGTGTATATTTCCTATAGATGGATCCAGTCCGAGAAATCCACCAGAGAGATGTCCCAGTCCTGGAGATTCCCGAGATATTACACAGGAACCAGAGAGATGTCCCAGTCCTGGAGATTCCCGGGATATTACACAGGATCCAGAGAGATGTCCTAGTCCTGGAGATTCCCAGGATATTACACAGGAACCAGAGAGATGTCCCAGTCCTGGAGATTCCCGGGATATTACACAGGATCCAGAGAGATGTCCTAGTCCTGGAGATTCCCGGGATATTACACAGGATCCAGAGAGATGTCCCAGTCCCCTATATTTCTATGTTGTAAAAGTGGAGCCAGAGGAGAACGTCCCACTGGATCATCAGGTAGATGGAGCTGAGGTTCCTGTGAATCCTCTATAGATGGATGTAATGAAGCTACTTACCTTCTCCAGCAGCAGAGGGTGGAGGGTCTATGGGGAGATGTTGGTCGGTCATAACTATAAATGGTAGAAGAGCAGGAGAAGTGAATAATCTTGTCCCTGGTGTCCATGAGTCTCCTCCTCAGGATCGGGTCACATCGGGTTATGCAGTGATATAACCGGAACATTGATGTTGATGTGTAAAATATTGGGATGAATGTGGATCCCGTCTCCTCCTGCAGGAGATTATTCCCCTTAGTTCCTGGTTCTGGAGGTTTCTGTCCATCACTTGGATATAAGAGAATCTCTGGAGACATTTCCTTGTTTTCTCAGGTCCTTCATGTTGGATCTTTCCAGGAAAGTTGTGGTGGAAGGAGGAGCGGAGAGGAAATCCCCTCATCAGTGACAGAGGAGGGTAAGAGCCTTTCATGTATCTTGTGGGTTATTCTTCCCTTATACATTGCAGGGAGAGGTCACATCCAGGGGTCAGGTCACTCTACATCTCCCGCCGCCAGATAGATGGCTTCATACGACTCTTGGCAATTTTTGGAAATAGAAAACATGATGACGTCTCTGTGGCCGGGGAGGTTGGTGGTGGTAGGAAGCCTGCAAAGCATAGCAGGGACGTTCCATCTCTATAGTTGCTCACTGGGTTAATGTGGTGGTGGCTGGGCCTGAGGAATCGCTGTGGTGCATGTACTTCCACCACTGAGGATTTCAGGACATCACTCTTTTCTTTCGGGTTGGATTTCTCTTGTTTTGTTCCCGTGACTAAATTTCAGGGTAGTGATGAGAAGGTACATACCTATGTGCACATATTTTTTTACTATTGCTGTATGAGATATATTTCATACTGTAAAGGACCTTTTGCCTGTACATCTGTTTCTGCTCTCAATACACATGTACACACAAGCTATTTTAGGAAATTTGAAGGTCCTCCAAACACCCTGAACCACAGTTTGAAGGCAGGCACAAGGAATGCATCCATAATTTCCCAAGTAGCTTGATGCTAGTACCATATGTAGGAAGTGACTCCAGACTTGTAGGGGCTATAGTATTCATACAGCCGAGGGCCCTTGGCAGTCTTAATCCGCCCCTGCAGGTAGACCATGCACAATAGCATCAACCGGTTTGAGAACCGAAAGTGAAGCATCACGCCAATATTGTGTGAGTACGACTCGTTAGTATAGTTCCCACGTCACAACAGCACGCTGGATCACCGTATAGGCACATGGCATACCCTAATGGCATACATCGGTTGTTGAATCTTACTGTACGTTACCTTATAATCTAGCATCGAGTTTAGGAGGGATCGGTTCTGTTAGACTAATCTGAACGGTTTCTATAAAGAGGCAGGTTCCAGACTGGACCAAGAGAAGGCTGTGGATGTTGTATATCTGGACTTTTCCAAAGCATTAGATACATTGCCGTAAAAAAGGCATAAACTGAGACTGCTGGGACTAGGGGAAAATCTGTGTATTTGGGTAAGCAATTGGCTTAGTGCTAGAAAACAGAGGGTCATCATAGAGGTTTTACATAGTAGAGTTTCAATATTTGCAGATGATACTAAGCTCTGTAAAGTAATTAATACAGGGGGGATAAGATAATATTACAGATCAATTTGTGGAGACGCAGTTCTACCATCGCCATGGACAGGGGGCATCCTCTACACCTAGAGGAGAGGCGGTCCTACCAGCGCCATAGACAGGGGACATCCTCTACACCTAGAGGAGAGGCGGTTCTATCATCACCATAGACAGGGACATTTTCTACACCTAGAGGAGAGGAGGTTCTACCAACACCATAGACAGGGGGCATCCTCTACACCTAGAGGAGAGGAGGTTCTACCATCACCATAGACAGGGGACATTTTCTACACCTAGAGGAGAGGAGGTTCTACCATCACCATAGACAGGGGGCATCCTCTACACCTAGAGGAGAGGAGGTTCTGCCATCACCATAGACAGGAGACATCCTCTACACCTAGAGGAGGGGAAGTTCTACCATCACCATAGACAGGAGGAATCCTCTACAGCTAGAGGAGAGGAGGTTCTACCATCACCATAGACAGGGGGCATCCTCTACACCTAGAGGAGAGGAGGATCTACCATCACCATAGACAGGGGACATCCTCTACACCTAGAGGAGAGGAGGTTCTACCATCACCATAGACAGGAGGAATCCTCTACACCTAGAGGAGAGGAGGTTCTACTATCACCATAGACAGGGGGCATCCTCTACACCTAGAGGAGAGGAGGTTCTGCCATCACCATAGACAGGAGGCATCCTCTACACCTAGAGGAGAGGAGGTTCTACCATCACCATAGACAGGGGACATCCTCTACACCTGGAGGGAGGAGGTTCTACCATCACCATAGACAGGAGGCATCCTCTACACCTAGAGGAGAGGAGGTTCTACCATCACCATAGACAGGGGACATCCTCTACACCTAGAGGAGAGGAGGTTCTACCATCACCATAGACAGGGGACATCCTCTACACCTGGAGGAGAGGAGGTTCTACCATCACCATAGACAGGAGGCATCCTCTACACCTAGAGGAGAGGCTGTTCTACCATCACCATAGACAGGGGCCATCCTCTACACCTAGAGGAGAGGAGGTTCTACCATCACCATAGACAGGGGGCATCCTCTACACCTAGAGGAGAGGAGGTTCTACCATCACCATAGACAGGGGACATCCTCTACACCTAGAGGAGAGGAGGTTCTACCATCACCATAGACAGGGGGCATCCTCTACACCTAGAGGAGAGGAGGTTCTACCATTACCATAGACAGGGGACATCTTCTACACCTAGAGGAGAGGAGGTTCTACCATCACCATAGACAGGAGGTATCCTCTACACCTAGAGGAGAAGAGGTTCTACCATCACCATAGACAGGGGCATTCTCTACACAAGGGGTCAGGAGCCTTTTTGGCTAAGAGAGCCATGAGAGCCACATATGTTAAAATATAATTCAGCGAGAGCCGTACAATATGTTTATAGTCAGCCCCCCCCCCCCGTATATAGCCAGCCATCCCCAATATACAGCCTGCAGACCCCAGTATATATCCAGACAGCTCCCCAGTATATAGCCAGCCCCCCCCCCCAGATTTATAGCTGGCCAACCCTCCACTATATAGCCAGCCCCCCCCCCCCTGTATAGAGCCAGCCAGCCTCAACCCTGTATACAACCAGCCCCTCCCCTGTATACAGCCATTCTGCTGCCTCCCTCTATACAGCCTGCCAGTGAGTGTCCCACCCCAGTACATGACCAAAACCCATGTACTCATCTTTCTGACGCTCCCCCGCAGTTCCGCTACTTGCTCAGTGCACGCTGGCGGCTCACAGACTACAACGTCACCCGCTTGCCAACGTCATAGTCTGTGCGACGCCGTGAGCCCGACTGCATCAAGTAGTGGAGCTGCTGGGGAGCGTCAGAAAGGTGAGTACATGTTTTTTTAATTTTTGACTAGTCCGCCCCTGGATAGAAGCCCTGTCTGCGAGCCAGATGTAGCCATCAAAAGAGCCACATCTGGCTCGCGAGCCATAGGTTCCCGACCCCTGCTCTACACCTACAGGAGAGGCGGTTCTACCATCACCATGGACACGGAGCATCCTCAACACGTGGAGAAGAAGCAGTTTTACAATAGTCAGGGGGAATCCTCTACAACTAGAGGAAAGGTGGTAATTTGAACATGTTAGAGAGGGGCCTGGACGCCCTTCTGGAGAACAAAAATATCACATTGTACGGGAATAAAACTTTTTGCAGTTTCGGTTAAACCAGGGAGTTATTCTGACCGCCATATTAGGGTCGGGAAGGATTTTTTCCCTGATTTGGGAAATTCGCATTGGCTTTGCAGGATTTTTTCCTTCTTCCAGATCAATGCAGTGTAATGTATAGGTCGGAATTGTTGTACTGATGTCTTTTTAACCTTTTATACTGCATAAACCAGCAGCCGTACAACTAATATACAAGAACCTGATAAGTGGTAAATCCTCCAGTAGAAGCCCCTGTATATACGGCTGCCGGGGGCTTCTCCCACCGACTTTACTGGTTTTCTAGGACTGCGAGTCGGGGGGAGACAGGAATCTCTGGTTACACAACCCTCTTATGTCTTGGAAGTAGAAGATTCCAGTTTCTAAAGATTTGATGATTTCTTTGGTTGGATTTTATTCACATTGATTTCTTGACTATATTTTCCAGGAGATGAAAGTAGAAGAGGTTCCCATGGACGTCCCCCCTCATCTCCTTGTGGTGAAGTAGAAGCGAATCAGTCACATCTTTCCACAGAGAAGGGAAATCATGGAGATAAGGGGCAGTTTTCATCTCCAAAACATGAGAACTATTTTGCCCAGAAATCTAATTTCGATCAACATCTGAGAACTCACACAGGAGTGAAGCCATATTCATGTTTCAGATGTGGGAAACATTTTAGTGTGAAATCAGATCTGGTTGTACACAAGAAAATTCACACACGGGAGAAGCCATTCTCATGTACTGAATGTGAGAAATGTTTTAACCGGAAATCCAATCTTGTTATACATCAGAGAATTCACACAGGGGCAAAGCCATTTTTATGTACCGAATGTGGCAAATGTTTTAATCACGAATCACATCTTGTTAGACATCAGAGAACTCACACCGGGGAGAAGCCATTTTCATGTCCTGAATGTGGGAAATGTTTTTCCCAGGAATCAAGTCTTGTTGCCCATCAGAGAACTCACACAGGAGAGAAACCATTTTTATGTACTGAGTGTGGAAAGTGTTTTACCCGGGAAACAAGCCTTGTCATACATCAGAGAACTCACACAGGAGAGAAGCCATTTTCATGTACTGAATGTGGTAAATGTTTCAGTGAGAAATCCAGTCTTATTACACATCAGAGAACTCACACAGGAGAGAAGCCATTTATATGTACCGTATGTGGGAAACGTTTTGCCCAGGAATCAAATTTAGTTGTACATCAGAGAATTCACACAGGAGAGAAGCCATATTCATGTACTGAATGTGAAAAATGCTTCAGAGAGAAATCCAGTCTTGTTAAACATCAGAGAATTCACACAGGGTCAAAGCCATTCTCATGTACTGAATGTGAAAAATGTTTTACAGATAAATACAGTCTTGATATACATCGGAGAACTCACACAGGAGAGAAACCATTTTCATGCTCTGAATGCAGAAAGTGTTTCGTTAATAGATCAAATCTTGTTAGACACATGAGAACTCACAAAGAAGAGAAATTGTTTTTATGTCCAGAAAGAGAAAAATCTTTTACCGGAAAAACCAATTTTGTCTAACACCAGAGATGTTACACAGGAGAGAGGCCACTTTCATGTACAGAATGTTAGAAATGTATTTGTAGCAAAGTAAATCTTTTCCGACATCACAGAACCTGGGGCAGAAGCCATTTTCATGTTCAGAATGCAGAAAATGTTTTATTCGTCCTGCAAGTAATGGAGCAAAGTCCACAAATCATCAACACGACAACCACTGGTCGCCAGAGAGATCGATGGACTCGATATAAAACTTCTCCATTTTCCTGGGTTCTTCATGATGGAGGTGAATCCCTCCAGGATTTTGATGATGATTTCGATCATTAGGAGCTGTTACTTCGAATAAAAACAAACACACAAAACTACCAGACATTGCAAACACCTTTTTCCGTTCTTATCTAATAACACACATCTGGTTACCGTATAAACTCGAGTATAAGCCGAGTTTTTCAGCACAATTTTTGTGCTCAAAATTCCCCATTTGGCTTATACTCGGGTAAAAAAAAAAAACAAAACCTGAGTTTGCAATCCCTTCCCTTCCTTGTTTGAACTTGATGGACTCAACATTCCGACGTCCCGGGCAGTTACTCTTCGATTCCTCTATGTTCATGTGCGCGGGCGCCGGCTCGTGGTCAGTGCCTCTTCTTTCTTCTTGCCGGCTGCAGATCTGTGACAGCTCAGTGGGCACGGACCGGCCGGAGCACAACAGGGATGTCATATTACAGCTGTGCGCCAGCTGGGGTGAGCGCACGTGAAGAAAGAAGAGGCGCTGACCACGGACATGGAGCCGGCACCTGCGCTCATGAAGATGTAGGAGGAGCTGCCTGGGGCGTCGGAATGGTGAGTACTCAATTTATTTATTTTTTTTTTTACAAGAAAGCTATACGCTACAGGGTGCTGCCTATATACTACAAGGGGCTGGCGAGCTATATACTGGGGACTCTGTGACCAATGCATTTCCCACCCTAGGCTTATACTCGAGTCAATAGGTTTTCCCAGTTTTGGTGGTAAAAATAGGTGCATCAGCTTATACTCGAGTATGTATGGTATTTATTTCTGCAATCCAGTTGATCTGCTGTGTTTTTAATTGCATCTCTGCTATAATTAACAAACCCTTTCTTATAACCATATATACTTGAGTATAAGCCGACCCGAATGTAAACCTGGGCTCCTAATTCTACCACAAAAAACTGTGTGGGAAATGCATTGGTCACTGCCAGTAAATAGTCAGTCCCTTTCCCCCCCCCCTAGTATATAGCCATCCCCCTGCCCCTTTAAATAGCCAGACGCCTGCCCCTATAGCATCTGACGTCACCGCTTGCGCACCGGAGCATCACGTTGGCCTCAGCACATGTTATACAGTCAGTTCTTATTCTGTTAAAGCAGGGGTCCCCAAACTTTTTACATAGGGGGCCGCTCACTGTCCCCCTCAGACCGTTGGAGGGCCGGACTAAAGTCTAAAAATAAGTAGCGGTACATGTGACCGCATCCATAATATACTGGCACCCCCCTCAATTAATTATTTAATATACCGGTACTGCACCCCCTTGTGAACTATTTTATATATTGGCCCAATTAATTAATTAATGTACTGGGACCTCTCTCCATTAATTATTGAATATGCCTCCCCCCCCACCCCCGCATTAATTACTAAACTGCCCCTCATAATTATTTCCCATACTGCCCCTCATAATTAATTATTTCCTAAGCTGCCCCTCATAACTAACTATTGGCCCCCAGTCGCCACAATCTTTTTACTGCCCTTTAATAAAAAAATAAAAACCCTGTACTCACCTAAGTCTTCTATCTTGTTGCCCCTTGTTGCAGGAAGGGGTGCGCGGCCGCGCAGCCTAGTTCATGGAGTGATGTGCGCCGGGGTTGTATTCCGGCCACATCGCTCCAGTTATAGTGCTCGAGCGGCCGTTTGTGGCCGCACCGAGCACTATACAGTGACGGGCAAGAGCTTCCTGTCCGGACGGAGGCTCCTGCCCGACTGTTGCAGGCTGCGAGGGCCCGGCGCTGGCGCGCAAAGTGTCGGGGGCCGGATCGAAACGGTCCGCGGGCCGCATGTGGCCCGTGGGCCGTAGTTTGGGGAACCCTGTGTTAAAGTGTATTTCATTAAGGTTTATTTTCACTTTTATCCTGTGTATCCTGTTGTTGGTTCGGTGACACAGATATATTTATCAGCTATAACTGTAGCTTCCTACCCTCAGGATGATGGACAACCCCACAAAGATCCATTCATGTATAAACAAATCCTACGAATTTTTTCTAAGTATATCAATGCGAAAAAAATGTGTCGGAGCATTTACTATTGCACTCGTGAATCTTACCTCCCGGAGCTCACAATCCTGGGCTGATCCGACACCCTCCCCCATCCCCCTGTAAAATTTCGACTGGAGCTCATCTGTCCAAAACTGTTTAGAATCCCGCTCCGTGTTTCCGAGAAACCATTCCAAGAAAACCCGACCATCCAGGTCTCCGCACGCCGTCGCACTCCTCCAACACCTCAGACGTACGTTACATCTCGTACCCTTCATCCTATTCCGTTTACTCGTGGGTTCATTAAAATAACCAATAAGCTTACTTCTTCAAAAACTCGCCCTGTAGTTTAATTGGCATTAACCAATCCACGGCCCACCTACTCCCAATGGACAGAAACGTGACCTCATACAGCCAATCCTGATCCAATATTGTTCCAACCAATGAAAGTAGTGGAGGGTCACTCAAAGCTGCATTGTGAATTCCCTTCACTTTCCCGTAACTCCGAATCTGTATCCCACAGAACCACAAGCCCCATGCGATCCAAAAGACGAGATACTTCTGTCATCCCCAATATGACACCAAAAGCTGGTTCTAGGTACCATAGACAGGGGTGCCTGAAGTGACACTGCCCACACAGCCCCAAAACCTGACCGATCCCAAGAGAACATGACTCCTCTCCAAGCTCCATAGCGTCTGCCTAATATTCCCAATGTGCGTACATCAGCGAGAGCCAGTGGTCCTCAACCTTTGGATAAGGAAACCATACAGCAGACTTTGGTCGTTGCCTCGATGCTCTCTTCTCGAGCTGTTTCCGGTCATGTGCTCAGTTACGAGTTTGCGGCTTGGTACGTGACTCATGGTGCAGCCGGCAGCCGTCCCTGGTGCTCTGCTGTGGGAGGAGCGCGGTGTGTAGTGGCTGTGTATTACTTACAGCCATAGACTCCAACGTATTCAGGCGTCTGTTGTGCCAAATCTCCTCAAATGGAGGCAGTGTTTCCCCTATCGTCCCCTGAGATCTCCGAATGATGATGTTCAGCCTATTCTTCTCCTCCTCCCAACAGATGACAGTGAGACACAGTATGGCCGCCATTGTTGTGTGGTAGAACATCTCCGGTATTTTGGTGCATATGTGGAATGATTTGAGCTCTATAGAAGGTGCAGCCGTGACATCGCTGTATTATACACTTATCATTGTGGGTCTTCCAGTCCGGCCTGTCATCTATGTACACACCGGATACTTGTATGTGTGACCTGATCTATCGCAGGTCCTTTCATCTCTATCGGTTCTGGAGACCCATTATTCCCACCATCTCCTTGGTCTAGTCTTCATCAAGAACCAGATGGTGTGTTTCACTCCAGTCCACAAAGCAGCTGATAACTTCCATATGTTCCTTATCATTACCGCCGTGGATGCAGCCTACGATCACCGGATCATCTGGAAATCCTTGTAGGTGTCAGGGGTTCTAGTTGTTTCTATAACCTGATGTATAGAAAATAGTTATGGGGAGAGTACAGAGGCCCATGATGCCTCCTGTATCGGAGCCCACCCCCTTATGTGGCTGAGCTGTGGTGCCTCCTGTATCGGGCCCCACCCCCTTATGTGGCTGAGCTGTGGTGCCTCCTGTATCGGGCCCCACCCCCCTATGTGGCTGAGCTGTGGTGCCTCCTGTATCGGAGCCCACCCCCCTATGTGGCTGAGCTGTGGTGCCCCCTGTATCAGGCCGCACCCCCCTATGTGGCTGAGCTGTGGTGCCTCCTGTATCGGGCCGCATCCCCCTATGTGGCTGAGCTGTGGTGCCCCCTGTATCAGGCCGCACCCCCCTATGTGGCTGAGCTGTGATGCCTCCTGTATCGGAGCCCACCCCCCTATGTGGCTGAGCTGTGGTGCCTCCTGTATCGGGCCCCACCCCCCTATGTGGCTGAGCTGTGGTGCCCCCTGTATCGGAGCCCACCCCCCTATGTGGATGAGCTGTGGTGCCCCCTGTATCAGGCCCCACCCCCCTATGTGGCTGAGCTGTGGTGCCCCCTGTATCGGAGCCCACCCCCCTATGTGGCTGAGCTGTGGTGCCTCCTGTATCGGGCCCCACCCCCCTATGTGGCTGAGCTGTGGTGCCCCCTGTATCGGAGCCCACCCCCCTATGTGGATGAGCTGTGGTGCCCCCTGTATCAGGCAGCACCCCCCTATGTGGCTGAGCTGTGGTGCCTTCTGTATCGGGCCGCACCCCCCTATGTGGCTGAGCTGTGGTGCCTTCTGTATCGGGACACACCCCCCTATGTGGCTGAGCTGTGGTGCCTCCTGTATCGGGCCCCACCCCCCTATGTGGCTGAGCTGTGGTGCCTCCTGTATCAGGCCGCACCCCCCTATGTGGCTGAGCTGTGGTGCCTCCTGTATCGGGCCCCACCCCCCTATGTGGCTGAGCTGTGGTGCCTCCTGTATCGGGTCCCACCCCCCTATGTGGCTGAGCTGTGGAGAGAGTATTCCAGCAGGGGCAGGGAGAGAGACCGAACCCTTAGGCAGAGAGAGGCCCTTGGCTGTCACCCTTCAATCTTTCCTGCAGGCCCTTGATGCAGCAGATGAGGAGAGTACTACTGCGCTCCTGGTTCAGGCCGTGCACTGCTGAAGCTTACAGGGAGCTCCGGGCTCCCGGGTGCTAGTGCACTGGCAGAATAGGGAGTAATACACCCGCTGGTCCGCATATGCACAACACAGCCAACACCACGCCGCCCACCACAGCGCCGGCACCACGCCGCCCACCACAGCGCAGGCACCACGCCGCCCACCACAGCGCAGGCACCTCGCCGCTCACCACAGCTCAGGCACCACACTGCTCACCACAGAAACCTGCACCACGCCGCCCACCACAGCGCAGGCACCTCGCCGCTCACCACAGCTCAGGCACCACACTGCTCACCACAGAAACCTGCACCACGCCGCCCACCACAGCTCAGGCACCACGCCGCCCACCACAGCTCAGGCACCACACTGCTCACCACAGAAACCTGCACCACGCCGCCCACCACAGCTCAGGCACCACGCCGCCCACCACAGCTCAGGCACCACGCCGCCCACCACAGCGCAGGCACCACACTGCTCACCACAGAAACCTGCACCACGCCGCCCACCACAGCTCAGGCACCACGCCGCCCACCACAGCGCAGGCACCACGCCGCCCACCACAGCGCCGGCACCACGCCGCCCACCACAGCGCAGGCACCTCGCCGCTCACCACAGCTCAGGCACCACACTGCTCACCACAGAAACCTGCACCACGCCGCCCACCACAGCTCAGGCACCACGCCGCCCACCACAGCTCAGGCACCACGCCGCCCACCACAGCGCCGGCACCACGCCGCCCACCACAGCGCAGGCACCTCGCCGCTCACCACAGCTCAGGCACCACGCCTCCCACCACAGCGCAGGCACCACGCCGCCCACCACAGCGCAGGCACCACGTCGCTCACCACAGCTCAGGCACCACGCCTCCCACCACAGCGCAGGCACCACGCCGCCCACCACAGCGCGAGCACCACAACGTTCACCACAGCTCAGGCACCACAACGTTCACCGTGCCGCTCACATCACCAACACCACATACCTCACCAGAAAGTGGGCACTACGCCGCTCACTACACACCTCACCACAGCGCGGATCTCAGCGCCGGCACTGGCCACTTTACTGTGTGATGAGAAGAGCTGTGAGGATGGCCGCCGGGAGAGATCATCAGGAATCATTCTTACATATATTCTGCACCAGCAAACTACAGAGAGACATAATGGAGGGGAGAAAAGCAGATGGGGAATTATAATTGGAATAGAAAGGAGCTGTATAGAGGGGGCATTAATAATAAAGACACACTGATCACATGATCTATGACATCATCACAGGTCCTTCCTCCAGCACTTCTCCTCTATACATGTACACCCCGCCCCCTCAGTGACGTCACACTCCCCGGGTCACATGACTAGCGGAGAGTGAGCAGGAGGCCCCGCCTCTCAGTGACATCACACTCCAGGGGTCACATGACTAGTGGATAGTGAGCAGGAGGCCCCGCCTCTCAGTGACATCACACTCCCAGGGTCACATGACTAGTGGATATTGAGCTGGACACGTGTGTGAGGTAGAGAGTGTCCTGCACTGAGGAGAGAAGAGGTAAGTGACCAGAGGAGGGACTACAACTCCCAGCATGCTCCAGGAGCACACACACTATATGGAGGGACTACAACTCCCAGCATGCTCCAGGAGCGCCCACTATATGGAGGGACTACAACTCCCAGCATGCTCCAGGAGCACACACACTATATGGAGGGACTACAACTCCCAGCATGCTCCAGGAGCACACACACTATATGGAGGGACTACAACTCCCAGCATGCTCCAGGAGCGCCCACTATATGGAGGGACTACAACTCCCAGCATGCTCCAGGAGCACACACACTATATGGAGGGACTACAACTCCCATCATGCTCCAGGAGCGCACACACTATATGGAGGGACTACAACTCCCAGCATGCTCCAGGTCCCTCCATGTGGGGTCCAGTATGTGCTATTAGTGAGGAGCGGCACAGTCCAGCGCCATCACTCCTCCCTCAGTCCAGTGACCTCCCCTCCAGTGTCTGGAGAATCCCCATCTGGCACATCACACATGTCATGGACACAATTGCTTCATATAGAGTTTGCTCTTAGTTCTTGTCATGTTTCCTCAGGTTCTATAGATCCAGGACTCCCAGAGGTTTCTCCTAAAGATGATCCTTTCCATCAATGATCCCCCAGGGATCCGGGAGAAGGACAGAGAGCAGATGGCGGCCAGGATCCTGGAGCTCACCCTGGAGATGATCTCCTTGATAACCGGAGAGGTGAGAGTCTCCCAGGACACGGCTCTTATCTCTAGGAATAACAGCGGGAAATGACTGGAGAGGTGAAGGATTCTTAGGATCTATGTAGTGATCAGTGTCTCCCCATACACAGGATTACACAGTAGTGAAGAAGTCGTCTGGTGAGTGTGTGACCCCCCGTGTGTCAGGAGGATGGACCCAGAGCCCCATCACCGAGTCTCCACCTCATTCACTGATACATGAGCAGAAGATCCTAGAACTTACCTCCAGGATCACTGAGCTGCTGAGCGGAGAGGTGAGCGCTGCCGGGAATGCTGGGACATTGTACAATAACACAAGGGAGGGGTCTGGGTGATGACTGTGTCATTGTGGGTGTCAGGTTCCTATAAGGTGTCAGGACATCGCTGTCTATTTCTCCATGGAGGAGTGGGAGTATATAGAAGGACACAAGGACCAGTACAAGGACATCATGATGGAGGACCACCAGCCCCTCACATCACCAGGTAAGAGGAGACCTTCCTGATTATAGAGGACAGAGCAGGTGTGAGGTCACCTCCTCCATCATCTCATCATCACATATAGACAATGTATCAGTCACTGTGTATATTTCCTATAGATGGATCCAGTCAGAGAAATCCTCCAGAGAGATGTCCCAGTCCTGGAGATTCCCGAGATATTACACAGGAACCAGAGAGATGTCCCAGTCCTGGAGATTCCCGAGATATTACACAGGAACCAGAGAGATGTCCCAGTCCTGGAGATTCCCGGGATATTACACAGGAACCAGAGAGATGTCCCAGTCCTGGAGATTCCCGAGATATTACACAGGATCCAGAGAGATGTCCCAGTCCTGGAGATTCCCGAGATATTACACTGGAACCAAAGAGATGTCCCAGTCCTGGAGATTCCCGAGATATTACACTGGAACCAAAGAGATGTCCCAGTCCTGGAGATTTCCGAGATATTACACAGGAACCAGAGAGATGTCCCAGTCCTGGAGATTCCCGAGATATCAAAGAGGAACCAGAGAGATGTCCCCGTCCTGGAGATTCCCGAGATATTACACAGGAACCAGAGAGATGTCCCAGTCCTGGAGATTCCCGGGATATTAAAGAGGAGCCGGAGGAGAACGTCCCACTGGATCATCAGGTAGGTGGAGCTGAGGTTCCTGTGGATCCTCTATAGATGGATGTAATGAGGCTACTTACCTTCTCCAGCAGCAGTGGGTGGAGGGTCTATGGGGAGATGTTGGTCGGACATAACTATAAATGGTAGAAGAGCAGGAGAAGTGAATAATCTTCTCCCCGGTGTCCATGAGTCTCCACCTCAGGATCGGGTCACATCAGGTTATGCAGTAATATAACCGGAACATTGATGTTGATGTGTAAAATATTGGGATGAATGTGGATCCCGTCTCCTCCTGCAGGAGATTATTCCCCTTAGTTCCTGGTTCTGGAGGTTTCTGTCCATCACTTGGATATAAGAGAATCTCTGGAGACATTTCCGTGTTTTCTCAGGTCCTTCATGTTGGATCTTTCCAGGAAAGTTGTGGTGGAAGGAGGAGCGGAGAGGAAATCCCCTCATCAGTGACAGAGGAGGGTAAGAGCCTTTCATGTATCTTGTGGGTTATTCTTCCCTTATACATTGCAGGGAGAGGTCACATCCAGGGGTCGGATCAGTCTGTATCTATATATCCCTCATCCCAGGTAGAGAGCGATGGCGTCATCCCGCTCCTGACAATACTTGCAAAAAGAAAAGTGAATTACATCACTGTCTCTGTGTTTGGGGGGAGGGGGGTTTCCCCCATAGTAAGACACCCCCGCAAGTAAGATGTAGAGTGGGTTTTATGGGGGTCGTCTAATGTAATACGTACCCCGAAAGTAAGACGTAGTAAATTGTACGTTGGTCGGTAGTACCGGTACCTGCATCAGGACAACATACAGAGGGAGGGGGGATTGGTGGCTGCTGGCGGGAGTCTGAGATCGGCCGGCGGGGGCGGGAGCTCGATGCAGGATCCGGGAGCGGAGGGGTGGAAAGCGGAGGTATGTGGGGGGCGGGTTGGAGCTGGCCAAAGGGTGGGCGGGAGCTTGATGCCGGCGGGGGCCGGAGATAGTGGGGCCGGGGCGTACAGAAACACGCAGCCTCCGTGCCCTCATGTGCAGCCTCTGATTGGCCCAGAAGCTCCTGCACGAGGAAGAAGAAGCCGCACCTCTACCCAGCACCACAGAGGAATTGATCCGATCGCCATTACGGTACCAGGTGCTGTAACCCTATGGAAGGCTGTGTAGGATACAGTATGGGGCTGTAACCCTATGGGAGACTGTGTGGGATACTGTATGGGGCTGCAACCCTATGGGAGACTGTGTGGGATACTGTATGGGGCTGTAACCCTATGGGAGATGTGTGGGATACTGTATGGGGCTGCAACCCTATGGGAGATGTGTGGGATACTGTATGGGGCTGTAACCCTATGGGAGGCTGTGTGGGATACTGTATGGGGCTGTAACCCTATGGGAGGCTGTGTGGCATACTGTATGGGGCTGCAACCCTATGGGAGATGTGTGGGATACTGTATGGGGCTGTAACCCTATGGGAGACTGTGTGGGATACTGTATGGGGCTGTAACCCTATGGGAGGCTGTGTGGCATACTGTATGGGGCTGCAACCCTATGGGAGATGTGTGGGATACTGTATGGGGCTGTAACCCTATGGGAGACTGTGTGGGATACTGTATGGGGCTGCAACCCTATGGGAGATGTGTGGGATACTGTATGGGGCTGTAACCCTATGGGAGGCTGTGTGGGATACTGTATGGGGCTGCAACCCTATGGGAGATGTGTGGGATACTGTATGGGGCTGTAACCCTATGGGAGATGTGTGGGATACTGTATGGGGCTGCAACCCTATGGGAGATGTGTGGGATACTGTATGGGGCTGCAACCCTATGGGAGATGTGTGGGATACTGTATGGGGCTGCAACCCTATGGGAGATGTGTGGGATACTGTATGGGGCTGCAACCCTATGGGAGACTGTGTGGGATACTGTATGGGGCTGTAACCCTATGGGACATGTGTGGGATACTGTATGGGACTGTAACCCTATGGGAGACTGTGTGGGATACTGTATGGGGCTGCAACCCTATGGAAGGCTGTGTGGGATACTGTATGAGGCTGCAACCCTATGGGAGATGTGTGGGATACTGTATGAGGCTGTAACCCTATGGGAGGCTGTGTGGGATATTGTATGGGGCTGTAACCCTACGGAAGGCTGCGTGGGATACTGTATGGGGCTGTAACCCTATGGGAGGCTGTGTGGGACACTGTATGGGGCTGTAACCCTATGGGAGGCTGTGTGGGACACTGTATGGGGCTGCAACCCTATGGAAGGCTGTATGGGCTTCAACCCTATGGGAGACTGTGATACGGAACCATAAGCAGTGCTTATACCGTACTCTACGGTATATTTTTGCCCCTAGACATGAGCGCTTCCGGTTCCAGTGGTAAAAGGAGGAGCTACACCGTGGAGTATAAAAAAGCGATTGTCGAAGAATCTTGGGGCAAAAATGTAGTGGAGTTCTGCAAGGAGAAAATGTTGGATCACCGACTGGTCCAAAAATGGCGTGCAGAATACACTAACCTGAGTGAAAAAGTGGAGAGCGGAATGGCTAAAAAGCGCAAGATTGGATGTGGTCGGCAAGCAATGTATACAGAGCTGGAAAGCCTGGTCTCCGAGTGGGTTGCAGACAGGAGAGCAAAGACATTGGTGGTGACCAGGGCTCAGATTCGGAAATATGCCCTTGCAGTGGCACCACAGTTTGACATTTCCCCTAAACAATTCAAGGCATCGCAGCACTGGGTGGATAACTTTCTTGAACGCAATGACCTGTCTTTGAGAAGATCCACAACCCTCTTTAGGCTGGAAGATGCTGAGATTGTTAAACGTGCATGTGCCTACAAGAAGTTTGTGGATGACATTGACTTCTCTAAGTACAGTCTATGCAACATGATCGCCATGGACGAAACTACCGTGTTCATGGGCCAAGCAGCTCCAACCACCATTAATCAACGAGGTGCCTCCTCAGTGTACGTTCCCTCCACCGCTTATGAAAGTGCACGTGTCACCTGCATTTTGGCGATTCGTCTGGATGGCACTAAAGTCACACCACTACTCATTGCAAAGGGCAAGAAGGACAAGATTGAGCGGGTCTCTGGCATTTATGTGCTGGAAACTGAAAAAGCCTGGGCCACACAAGCTGTTATAAGGAAGTGGCTTGATTTGACGCTGCCGCTTGTTAAGCGAGGGAACACAAGGAGGATGCTGATCTGGGATGCAGCCAGCACACACCGCGCCAAAAACATGAAAAACTTCCTTCGTGAGCGGAGAATCGACCAAATCATGATTCCTGCAGGGATGACGGCTTATCTCCACTCTCTGGATATCGCCATTAACAAGGCATTCAAGGACCATCTGCGTGCGGAAATCAACGACTACATCGAAAACCGCATGGAGAGAAATGTACGTGGGAACTTTGTGAAGCCCAGACTGCCAGAGATTGTGAACTGGGTGAAGAATTCATGGGATAAGATCACTGACACCTGCGTTGCAAGTGCACTGCGAGCTGGCTACCTGGACAAGACCTGCCCATTTCAGGACAGTGCCGTTGCTACTCATGAGAGATACGGGCCAATGATTCAGCAGGAAATGGACTCCCGAGAGTCCCAAGAAAATCCACAGGAACCTCAGAGTGTGGATGTTTATGATGATGTTCCTGAAGATGATGACATGGTTGTCATGGAATGAATCTGTTTTATCTTCCAGTATCACATATTCAGACTGTTCGTTCTTACAGTTTCTCATTGTTTTACATGTTATACATGGAAATACCGTCATGATACAGTTGTGACAAGACATTCTTGGCACTTGCTTTTATAAAACTGTTTTGTGGTGAATACCATACTGTTCAGGATGTTAATAAATGTTAATTTTATGGTTAAAACAAAAATCGACATTTTTTTCCAATATAAGACATACCCCAAAAGTAAGACATAGTGGGACTTTTGAGGGTAAAAAGAATGTAAGACACTTACTTTCGGGGAAACACAGTAAGTCTGTGAAGTGGAGTGAATAGTAAATAGATGGGAGGGGCTCTGGTGACACCCTCTAGGCTCATTTGCATGTAGCAGTGATATGATACTGATGTATGGACCAGTAAGCAGGGGCAGGGACGTTACATCTCTATAACTGCCCACTGGGTTAATGACGCTCCTGACCTCATCCTCCTCCTTCTCCTCTGCTTCCTCTTCTCCTTCCTCCTCATCCGGTCAGTGTCGGGCCGTCACCACCAGTCTCAGCTTAGTCATTGGGGAATGTAGCAGAACGTGCTGAAACTCGTCTATCTGAGCAAAAGACTGAACACCACCGAAAGTAGGGAAGATCCCCCCCCCCCCATCCCCTAGAGTAACTCCCTGGATCATCTGAAACTATTTTGGGTTTTTTTCTTTACATTTTTGTTTGTTTTTTAAACTTTTATGACAAACTGAATCTTTTTTCACAAAACAGGAATTATTTACAAAAACATAAACTAATTCATAAAGTTTAGTCCCCCTGCCATGGGAGCATCCCGAGCCTGGGTGATTACATCCCGCGCCATTGGCATGCGCTTTCCTTAATGGCCAATAACACGGAGCAGCTGCATAAACGGCCTGGGCCTCGTATGCAGTAAAGAAACCCTAGTGCACGTTCTACAGCGACAAACCTGGGATTAGTTGCTCCATGTGACAGATATGGAGATCTACAAGGAAATTGTAGGAGACAAAGGTGACTGCACAACGAAGGACGGGGAAGATGTGGTGTGTGATATGTACAGATATCTGATGCGTGAACCTCCGATGGAGTTTCGCTGTGGCCGCACGGTGAGCTGCAGCTGAGAGAGGCTCAGAGAAATTGGCTCAGCATTAGAGAAGGTTAAAAGTTCTCCAAAGCCCAAACCCTTTACTTCTGCGGCAAGCTGTTTTGTGGATCCAGTGGCTTTGTTTGATGTCTGGGGACCCCTACTCTTCACTCTCTAAACCTCTGGCATGGGACATCTAATTTAATTCCATGACCTTCAATACCTCTCCTATCAGATCTATATTTCTGGTCCAGATATCTCCTCTCTTCTAGCCAAAATTCCAGAGTGTCTTTCAGCCATGTCCTGCTTTTTCTCTTCCCATTTTCTAAAACTTAACATGGACAAAACAGAACTCATAATCTTTTCTCCACCTAACACATCCCTCCCACCAAACCTAACCATCACAATTCATGGGTCCACGCTCTCCACAGTCCCTTAAGTCCACTGCCTTGGAGCCATCTTTGACTCCATCTTTACAGGCCCTTACTACAACCTGCCGCCTCCATCTCAAGAACATCTCTTGCATCCGACCCTTCCTCAATCCAGAGTCTACAAAATTACTCGTCCATGCTCTTGCCATTTCCCGCTTGGACTACTGCAACATTCTTCTCTGCGGTCTCCCCCCTAACTCTCTAACGCCTCTCGAATCTATCCTAAACTCTGCTGCCCGGCTCATCAGTCTCCGGGCTTTTCCTCTGCCTCTCCTCTCTGCAAGTCTCTCCACTGGTTACATGCACAACAAGTTCAATTTAAAATACTAAACATGACCTACAAAGCCGCCCACAACATGTCTCCTCCATATAGTTCGGAACGCATTAGGCAACGCCCCCCACACGTAATCTCTGAGCCTCACAGGATCTTCCGCTTCACTCTACCAACCTATACTTTACATTACCAACCACTCTTCTCACAACCGTATCCAGGACTTCTCCCATTTTTCCGACATACTCTGGAACTCTCAGCCTGTGCCCCATTTTCCAAACCTTTAAATGTAATCTTAAAACTCACCTGTTAATGATCTCCTACAACACACAATAACTGCTCTGCTCCCTCATGTCATGTCTCCATCTTCCCTTTCATATGGATTGTGAGCCCTCACGGGCAGGGTCCTCCTTTCATTTGTCTCCTGATCTCTGTAGTTTTGTATTTGTTCTTGTCGTAATGTATTGTACAGCGCCATGGAATTAATGTGCTCTATAAATAAATGATAATAATGAGCCAGATGAGTAAGAAACGCAGGATGACCTATCAGGTCAAGCGCTCTGTCCAAAGATGTGGATGACGTTCTTGGAGCAGTCACAACCACAATGGATTTAAAAGACCCTCTAGATCCCTTATACGACACATATACATTATTTAAAGAACATTAAAGTTTTTCCTGTGTATTACAACATTCCTAGTATGATTAGGAAAGAGTGGAAAGACCTGCAAAACCGAGTGATGGTTTCCTTTAAGCTTTTCCTTCCATAAGAAGACTGAGGCCCTATTAAAATGATCCTGCTATGCTGAGGCCTAATATTGCTGCTACCTGTACTGCAAGATGCTTGGGTATGTGGTTGGATCAACTTGAGGAACAGTTGTCAGCAGGAACCCCTAGAGAAGAAATTATTGCGTCCTTACCTCTTTTTAGGAAAGCTACTAATTATATAGCGGATTCCTCAGCAGACATGACCAAGTTATTTGCCAGAGCCCCTGGTCTAGCCATTTCGGCCAGAAGATGTACGTGGTTAAGAACCTGTTCAGGAGACTTGGGAACCAAGAATGAACTAGTTGCTATTACCTGTGAGGGGTGTCGACTCTTCGTCTCGGACCTTGATGATATTGTAGAGATGGCATCCGAAAAGAGAAACGTTTTTCCTCAGGAGACTAAATTCTTTAATCAGAAGAGGTACTTTCGGAACCAAAAGCTGTTTCGTTCTAAACAGCCTAAAAAAGAAAACTCCAGATTCCAGTGTTTTAGAGGAAGAACCAGGAATATATTAATCAATAAACCTAAGTCTGCAAAGTCCAGTTCTCTGTGGGGACAGCTGAAGAAATTTCTGCATGGGTGGGGAAATAATAACCTCCTCTCCGTGGGTTCTAAACAGCATTCAGTAGGGTTATCAAATCGAGTTTCAGTCTACCAACAACCCCCCACCACCATGAGACAGTTTCTGTTTTGTTGTTCACCTGGATCATCAAGAACATCAAGCTATGGAGGTAGAGATTCTATCTCTTATGAACAAGCAAGTATCGATACAATTGCGTGAAGATCAGATACAGAAAGGGTTTTATTCTTCAATGTTTCCAGTCAAAAAACCAAATGGTTCCTACCGCACAATTGTAAATCTGAAGAAACTAAACAGGTTTCTACTATACAAAAAAATTCAAAATGGTAGCAGTAAGGACATCCACCAACCTTCTGTCTTAGAACGCACAGATGGTGACTTTGGACTTGGAAGATACATATTATCATGTGCCTATTCATTCCGCTTCACCAAAACATCTACGAATGGCAGTTTTCTTAAAGGGCAAGACGACTCCTCCAGTTCCAGGCTCTCCCCTTTAACCAGTCAGCAGCTCCAAGAGTCCTTACGAAAATATTGGTGGAAGTGGTGGTGTTTCTTAATCTAAATCGGGTAAAGATTATTTCGTATTTAGATGATTTTTTTAATCTGGGCGGAATATGCATCTTAGGTTCTGATACATCTAGACTTCATCCTCATGACCCTTTCCTTGGTGGGATGGAAAGTTAACCATTTAAAATCAGATTTTCTTCCCTCTACACAGAAGTGTTTCCCAGCAGTGCTGCTGGCCTCTCGGAGGATGTTATTCACCCTACCCTTGGACAAAGTCGTCTCCATTCCTCAAAGAATTTATTCTTTAAATGCATGTTCTCTGGTCCCTATTCGACAGATTAAGAAAATCCTGGGTGTGTTGACCCCACGATTTCGGTGGTTCTAAGCCCATTCCAGGGTGCAGCAAATGTTCCTCATGTCGTTTTGGGACAGGAATCCGTATCATCTGGAATACAAAGTAATTGTCCCAATACAGGTAAAACGATCTAAACGATTTAAACTGGTGGTTCCTAAAGAAGAACCTGTTAAGAGGCGTTTGTTGGAGGAAAGACAACCCTTACATCATTACTACGGATGCCAGTTCCCTAAATTTGGGTGCTCATTCTTCCTCTTCTTTTTCACAGGGTGTTGGGGATCCAGCTATGACAAAATCATCTAACCTTCTAACCTAAGAGCAATCTCTGATCTATGGGAGGTTTTAAAATACTTCAGTTCTCAGGTGCAAGGCAAACATCGCAGGATCCAATCAGACAATGGACAGACAAGGAGGTACCAAAGTTCGAGTCTTTGCTAAATCTCGCAACAGATTTTCAGTGGGCACAACTGAATGTGCTTTCTGCTTTAGCGGTCCACCTGAAGGAGACTTTAAACATCCAACTGGACCATCTGAGTCGCTTTCAGATAAGGGAAAGTGAATAGAGACTTTCATCGACAATCCTTCCAGCACATAACCGATAGATGGGGGGTTCTAGTCCTGGACCTGTTTGCAACAAGAGAAACAGTCATGTACCTCATTGTTTCCATTCAGTCTACGGATTCATCTACTGTGATAGACTTTTTGTTTTAAGACTGGCCTCCTTTCTTATATGTTTTTATTCCTTTTCTACTGATTACAAAGACCCTTCCAGAAGATTCTTCAGTCAAAGGCGTCAGTAAACTTGATAATGCCCTTTTGGGCCAGAAGATCATGGTTTCCCTTGTTACCGAAGATGTCGAGGAGAATCTTCCAGAAGTTCCAGTCCCGCTATCCCAGGGACCAATTCTCCATCCATCCCTCTTTTAACTTCAGTTGACGGCTTGGAGATTGAGAGAAAAAGGGTTTTCTGATCCTGTGACTTTTTTACACTATTATCATGTAGAAAGATGATAACGTCCAAAATATATACAAGGATCTGGAAATCCTTCCTTTTTTCCTTCTTCTTCTCAGCCAAGTATTTTTTTTAATCTTGGACTTTTTTGGACAAGGGGCTCAAGACTACCACTCTGAAATTACAAGTTACTGCCTTAAATGTCTTCATGGAAATAAAATTATCGGGCAACCCGTATATTAAACTTTTCTTGGATAGACCGAGACCTTTTGTGGGTTAAGAAGACCCTCTAGGGAATTTCTGTTTGGTTTCTGACAGTTTTTTCAGACTCCCCGTTTGAACCCATTGATGATATTTCTTTTAGTGTGTATTTCTCCTTGCCATAACTACAACTCGAAGAGTAGGAGAGATACAGGTTTTTTCTTGCAAAGCCCCGTACCTGGAGATTAAGGAAGACAGAATTTCTTTAATAGTACCAAAGAGTAGAGGTCCAGCATCCAGACATGGTAAATCTGATGCGTTTCGGACCGTTCACGATCCTTAGTCGTAGCCTACTGAAGTGCTATAGTGCGAAGTATTTATACATATGGTGACTTGACCGGAAACAAACTTTCAAACAACGTAATTAATACAGAGGAGGATAGGATAACATTACAGATGTATTTGTAGAAGCTAGAGGAATGGGCTGGCAAATGGCAGATGAGGTTTAATGTAGATAAATGTCAGGTTGAGCACTTGTGTTTAAAATGGTAACTTTCTTGTTAAAACATATGGAGAAAAAGACTTAAGGCTTTGCTAAATACATTTATAGGATGTATCTAGAAAGGAGTACATTCTCCTGATTTTATGATAGTTTTGCACTTATACAAACCACTGGTCAGACCGCACATGGTATATTGTGGACAGTTTTGGGCTCCACTGTATAAAAAGGACCTAGAGGAGACGAGGTTCTACCATCACCATAGACAGGGGGCATCCTCTACATTGATTACTCATTAACAAATGGATTAATATTCATGATCTTTCTCTCCATAGATGACTGTATGTTACTGACTCGTCACTTTACTTTTGCTTGTTACAGGGGAAAAGGAAAGTTCCAATATTAATTTCTTGACTATATTTTTTAGGAGAGGAAAGTACAAGAGGTTCCCATGGACGTCCCCCCTCATCTCCTTGTGGTGAAGTAGAAGATAATCAGTCACATCTTTCCACAGAGGAGGAAAGTCATGGAGATAAGAGGCAGTTTTTACGTCACAAACGTGAGAAACGTACCCAGAAATTAAATCTTGATCAACATCAGAGAACTCACACAGGAGAGAAGCCATTTTCATGTGCTGAATGTGGGAAATGTTTTAATCATGCAGCACATCTTGTTAGACATCAGAGAACTCACACCGGGGAGAAACCATTTCCATGTACTGAATGTGGAAAATGTTTTTCCCAGGAATCAAATCTTGTCATGCATCAAAGAACTCACACAGGAGAGAAACCATTTTTATGTACTGAATGTGGGAAATGTTTTGCCTGGGAATCAAGGCTTATTATACATCAAAGAACTCACACAGGAGAGAAGCCATTTTTATGTACTGAATGTGGGGAATGTTTTGGAGAAAAATCCAGGCTTGTTACACATCAGAGAACTCACACAGGAGAGAAGCCATTTTCATGTGCTGAATGTGAGAAATGTTTTGATCACACAGCACATCTTGTTAGACATCAGAGAACTCACACCGGGGAGAAACCATTTCCATGTACTGAATGTAGGAAATGTTTTTCCCAGGAATCAAGTCTTGTCATGCATCAAAGAATTCACACAGGAGAGAAACCATTTTTATGTACTGAATGTGGGAAATGTTTTGCCCGGGAATCAAGGCTTATTATACATCAAAGAACTCACACAGGAGAGAAGCCATTTTTATGTACTGAATGTGGGGAATATTTTGGAGAAAAATCCAGGCTTGTTAGACACCAGAGAACTCACACAGGAGAGAAGCCATTTTTATGTACTGGATGTGGGAAATGTTTTACAGAGGAATCAAGTCTTATTGCACATTGGAGAATTCACACAGGAGATAAGCCATTTTCATGTACTGAATGTGAAAAATGTTTTAGAGCGAAATCTAGTCTTGTTAAACATCAGAGAACTCACACAGGGGTGAAGCCATTTTCTTGTACTGAATGTGGGAAATGTCTTGGACAGAAATACAGTCTTTATTTGCATCAGAGAACTCACACAGGAGAGAAACCATTTTCGTGCTCTGAATGCAGAAAGTATTTTGTTTATAAATCAAATCTTTTCAAACACATGAGAACTCACAAAGAAGAGAAATGATTTTCAGGTTAAGAAAGTTGAAAATCTTTTACCGGAAAAACATATTTTGACTAACAACCGAGAACTCATACAGGAGAGAAGCCACTTTCATGTACAGAACGTTGAAATGTTATTGCAGCTTTTTTGACTCGGGGGAGAAGCCATTTTTTATGTTCAGATTATAAAAATGTTTTATGAAGGGAACATATGTTATACATCAGATAATTCACACAGGTGAAGCCATTTTCATGTACTAAATGTGGGAAATGTTTTACCCAGAAATATCATGTTGTATAATGGAGAACTCACACAGGAGAGAAGCCATGTTAACACTTCTTACACTATAAACATTTCCAGATCTGTATTAAATTTTCTTTCTTTATAATGACCACTGATGATGTCTGCAGTACATGTGTTTTCTAAAAGTGATTTTTTTTTCTCACTATTTTGCCTGTTTCCCCCAACGCTAAAATTAAAGGCGCCATGATTGCGATGAGGAAACATATTCTGATGGTTCTAACCACCAGAGGCTGTTACATCTTTCTAAAAGGGAACTTGCACAATCCACTGTGACCATAGCTGGGCTTGTATGCTCCTAGTGACCACCAGTCTCCAACTATTGCGCTGATGTAGTGAAGGATTGTGTCTAGTGGTCTATTGCTTACCCCGAGCCCCTCTTGGTCTCCTCTTCTTAAAAACCTTCTCTTAGGAAACTAAAGTCCCTTCACTGAGCTCTTTCCGATTCCTCCCTTAGGGACGTTGGGAGAAACCCTCCACCCGAGACCCTTCATTCTATTCAGCTCCAGGTAACACATATCTAAGTATCGATTACCTATTTCTATCATATAACATCTCCCCATCTCCAGCGCTGCATAGGGGTCATGTAACCATCTCTGACCAGGTCCTGGTTTCTATGTCCATTATTGTCCCCAACCTCCCCTTCATTCATATACCTGGTAAAAATAGATACCGTATATTCCGGCGTATAAGACGACCTGGTGTATAAGACGACCCCCTACTTTCCTGTTTAAAATATAGAGTTTAAGCTATATTCGCCGTATAAGACTACCCCTTTTCCAACGCATACAAAACACCGGTAAAAATTAAAAAAAAAACAGATTTGAATGTAACATGGTCCTTTTGGTCCTTTTTTTAATGTAAATTCTTCTGACATGCAGGTATATAGCAGGAAAACTGCCGCTCATAAACATAAGGCATACAACAACAACATTACCATCGTCCATTTTGCTGTAAATGTTACCATACTGTACCTTACATTGTTATTTTATTAAATATTCCCTGCCATGTACTCGGAAGCGGGAAAAAAATTCCAAATGCAATGAAAATGGTGAAAAAACGCATTCGCGCCATTTTCTTGTGGGCTTGGATATTACGTCTTTCACTGAGCGGCCCAAATGACATGTCTACTTTATTCTTTGGGTCAGTACGATTACGGGGATAACAAATTTATAAAGGTTTTATAATGTTTTCATACATTTACAAAAATGAAAACCTCCTGTACAAAATTTTTTTTTTTTTTTTAATTTTGCCGTCTTCTTGTGCTTATAACTTTTTCATACTTTGGTGTACGGAGCTGTGGGTGGTGTCATTTTTTGCTAAATTTGATAATATTTTCAATGATATCATTTTTAGGACTGTACGACCTTTTGATCACTTTTTATAGATTTTTTTATATTTTTCAAAATGGCAAAAAAGTGCCATTTTCGACTTTGGGCGCTATTTTCCGTTACGGGGTTACACGCAGTGAAAAATCGTTATCATATTTTGATAGATCGGACATTTTCGGACGCGGCGATACCTAATGTGTTGATTTTTACTGTTTATATTTATGTCAGTTCTAGGGAAAGGGGGGTGATTTGAAATTTTAGGTTTTTTTATTATATATATATTTTTTTTAAACTTTTTTTTATTTTTATTTATACTATTTTTCAGATTCCCTAGGGTACTTTAACCCTAGGTTGTCTGATCGATCCTATCATATACTGCCATACTACAGTATGGCAGTATATGGGGATTTTCCTCATTCATTACAATGTGCTATCAGCACATTGTAATGAAGGGGTTAAAACGAAATAGCCTCGGGTCTTCGGAAGACCCGAGGCTACCATGGAGACGGATCGCCGCCCCCGATGACGCCACGGGGAGCGGCAGCTTTGCCGGCAGCCATCGCTGTGAAAACACCCGCGATCGGTGCTAGCAATATGCAGCAAAGACTTACTGGCTATGGAGAGGGCTCAGCCCGTGAGCCCTCTCCATGCAGCGCGACCCGACCGCCGCCGTGAATACACGGCGGGCGGGGGGGATAACCGCGTATAAGACGACCCCAGAGAAGACAGAAGATTTTTCTGTCTTCAAAAGTCGTCTTATACGCCGGAATATACGGTAAATTCAGGAAAAGCATAGAAGATGCTGTGACCTGATACAGAGAACTTTGTTAGTGAGATCCCTCCTCCGACACTTTGGGGAGCCGACAAATCTGTCCTATGGAGTAAAAGATGTCAAGTACGTCTAAAGCGTTGGAGGAGTGAGACACACCGTGCCGACACCTGGCCGGTAGCCTTTTCTTAGGTTTTTTTGGGAGTGAAAAAGATTCTGAGCAGGAATCATGGAGATTGATTCCAAACCGTTTTGGGACAGATGAGCTCCGGTCGAAAGTGAACTTTTTTCCCTTTTTTTTGTTCTGTGTATGTGATCACTTCTGATTTTGATTTATAAAAAACTGAAGTAACTGATGATCTAATGGAGATGTGAACTTTCCTCCATTGTGCTAATATATAGCACCCCATATATTTTTAAAGTCCCCTAAACTTTAAGCAGTTTACACCCCTTATTAAAAAAAAAAAAAATGTGTGCAGGAAAAAAATAATAAAATCAATACTTGCCCTCTCTTGCGATCCAGCTTTTGACAAGGCTGTGTATAAGGCAATCTGCCACCTCCCTCAAGGCCCCGTCATCTGCCGCCTAAGGCGGAATTTTCATCTCGTCTCATGGCAGATGCAGCCTTGATTGAATTACTACTATCATCTAGGTGGAATTCTTTGGACATTTTAGACTTCAGTATGTAGGTAGCAATACACACTTAGAACGTGTAGAAAAATAACTGTACATAAAGTGACCTATGCAGTACCCCCATGGTTACAGAAAGTGCCATACATAAAAGCCTGGTGACAAATATTCCCTCTCCAACTAAAATAAAACTGCCTTTAAACAGGGCACAGTGCATCAAAACTCCAAGGGAATACCTTGTGGCCATGCACCCTGTAGCATACAGTCATTATTGACTTAACCCCTTCACGACTGCCATACGTGTCCTGTGCAGAAAGGACTTATATATGTCATGAACGTGACCAACTTCAAATTTCTATATCTCCTGAACCCACATGGTAACGCAGTTCTGGTGTTCGGCTTTGTCCGTCTGTTTTTTGGGACTTTTCTTGGCTTTTCTGCCAGATGTATCTTAGTGTTTTTTTTTCTTACTGATACATGTGGTTCAAAAAAGTCGCAATCAGTTCCAAGCTAATTTCTATGTCTGGTCAGGGGCAGCCATAGATTTGCACCAAAAGTTGCAACTTTCACATCTGGATTCAGGTGATAACACTGGGAACACTGCAGAAAACTAGACAATGGCGACCTGTGAAAGGAGACATGGAAAGTCTCAAAAACTAAAGGTAATCCAAAAGTTTGACACATTTGCCCCTATGAGTGGATATCTGAGAGAAATGCATCATGAAATGCATATGTGTTATATTATTAGTATGAACATGTGTTTTACATCGTTAACTCCTCTTGGACCACCGACTTTAGAAGTCACTGCAGTTTTATACTGCTCCTGCGCTAGCAGGACCGTAGGGAGATATGGTTTATTACTGCTTCTCCCTCCTCCGCTCCTCACAGCATTACGCTGAAGTGGCGCAATTCATGGAGGAGCAGAGCCGGGACTGCCGCCAGGCTATATTGACTATGCGCTCAAGTGACCGCCGGGTCTAAGGGGGTTAATCTGAGCTGCTAATTAGACCCAGTCCAGCTCTGATCAGCCACACCAGTGTTAAAGAGGACTATAAGGGTCTTTGGATACACAAGGCTTTATTAGTCCCTGTCACAGTTGCAAGGTGACTTCCAAACTATGAGTTTTTGTTTCCAGCACTGGAATGGAGTGAGTAACACAGAAAATACACACTGGGGCACATTTACTGAGGGTCCACAGACCGCATTTCCGTCGGGTTTTCCCGACAATTTCCGATTTGCACCGCATTTAACAGGGGTTTTTGGAGCACGCGATCAGATTTTGGAGCAATCGCGCCGACTTTCATGCAACAGAAATGGGGGGCATGGCCATTGGACATCACGACTGATTCGGGATATAAAATTCAAATTGTGTCACAGGACATGCACTCACATACACCGGGAAGAAGAGGCTGAACTCCGGCGGACTTCAACGGAGAAGCGACACACGCAGGATATTGAACGCACGATCTCAGTGAATCGCGCCAGACTTCATCCTCATCGGACAACGCACTTCTCGGATCGCGACAGGACCGGGTAAGTAAATGTGCCCCACTGTCTTTAATGAAGACTTTATTTTTTGCCACTTATGTAGAAAATCATAAGGCACTTTGCATAGGGCGTGCAAGTACACAAGCGGATCCACAAAATCCTGAACATATTTGACCAGATCAGGCCACCATTAGAAACGGGAAATGAGGGTGACAGAGCGCTGCATCCCAGGGTGCCCAGCCACACGTGAGTAATGTGCCCAAGTCAGTATCCTCTTCCGAAGAGGAGGTCGGATGTAGGTCTTGCCAGGAGGTAGCTGCCGAAGGTCCACTGGAGCCGCCACAACCAGTCACTCAGGAGGAATGATATACTGAGGAGCCATTTCTTCCCCAATAACATCTGAGGCATGAGAGAGGGCATCTGTGTATGTGCAAACTGGAAAATGAGCTCCCTCCAGAAGATAGCACCACTCTTCTAAAGTTTTATGGCCGATAGCTCTTGGTCCCCTATGGAGTAATTCCTTTCTGCTGAGGAGAAAGTCTTAGAGAAGAATCCACAAGTGAGAGTTTGGCCCTTGAGCCCCTTCTGAGTGAGCACTGCTCCAGCTCCTACTGAGGAGGCATCAACCTCCACCTGGAATGGCTTCTCCGCATCAGGCCCTGTGAGAACTGGGGCCGAGGCAAAGGCTGACTCTAGTCTAGAGAAGGCTTTTTCAGCTGCCGGAGGCCAGAGTCTGAAATTGGCGTTCTTCTTGGGAGACACTATGAGGGAGAAGTGCAGAATAAACTGCCGGTAGTAATTGGCAAAGCCCAGAAATCTCTGTACTGCACGCAGCCCTACTGCGTGAGGCCATTGAAGAACCGCAGACAACTTAGCAGGATCCATCTGTAGGCCCCTGCCACTGATGATATAGCTGAAGAAGGGAAGACTCTTCAGGTGGAACTGGCACTTCTTGAGTTTGGCGTGAAGGCGATTGGCTCTTAAATGACTGAGGACTTGCCGTACGTGGGACCAGGAGGAGCTGCAGGAACTTGACACTGCTGCTGAGTAGCCATCAATTGCTGCAACATGGCGGTGACTTGTCCAAGCTGTTGACATTGCGTGGCAATCTGATGGGACTGCGGGACCACGATGGTGGTAAGATCAGCCAGTTCAGGTAGTGGAACCTTGGCGGGATCCATGGCCTAATCTTACTGTCAGGCACCAGGGGTAGTGGACCCACTGGACCACCGCAAACGATGATGTAAACCAACAACTGGGAGCGGAGTCTAAGTGGCACCCGGTGAGCACCAGAGCCCGCTGCAAAGCGTTTTGGACTTCCTGCGGCGTGGTACCACCAGGTCCACACCCTCAGACTTTTCCGCCCATTTCCTCTTCGTGTGGCTGATGTACACCGTCCTATTTGTCCCTTTTATAATGACCATTCTCAAGTATTGCATGACACCCGATCTATAGGACACTCAAGCTATAAGACGGTCTGAAGCCTAAAACTAAATTTAAAGGTGAGGGGCAGATGTCACTATGTAAAAATGCCATATACAGTAGTATTGCAATATATGATAGGAACGAACAGACTCTCTAGGGTTAAAGTATCCTAGAGGATCTAAAAAAATAGTAAAAAAAAAAATTAAAATTCAATTCACCCCCCTTACCCTAGAACTGATATCAAACATAATAAACAGTAAAAATCGGAAACATGTTAGGTATCGGCTCATCTCAAAATTACGGTTCTATCAAAATATAAAAACGGTTATTGCCAGCAGTGACCCCCATAGCAGAAAATAGCGCCCAAATATGTGAAAGGCCATTACACCATTTTACATCACATAAAAAATGTAATAAACTGATCAAACAGTCGCACAGTCCTCAACTGATAGCAATGAAAATGTCGTCTCACAAAAAAATTACACCTCCCACAGCTCCGTGCACCAAAGTCTAAAAAAGTTATAAGCGTCAGAAGATGAGAACGAAAAATGAGCAAAAAAACCTTCCGCAAGACATTTCACCCAGTTCTCCCTCCTCTTCATCTCTCCCAGAACTCTCCCCCTCATAACCAGCGCCCCGCCCACACTGATCACATGCTCTATTACATCATCACAGGTCCTTCCACCAGCACTTCTCCTCTATACATATGTACTCCTGGGAAATCCCCGCCCCTTCAGTGACATCACACTCCCCGGGTCACATGACTAGTGTATAAGGACACGTGTGAGGTAGAGAGTGTCCTGCATTGAGGAGCGAAGAGGTAAGTGACCAGAGGAGGGACTACAACTCCCAGCATGCTCCAGGAACGCACACACTATATGGAGGGACTATAACTCCCAGCATGCTCCAGGAGCACACACACTATATGGAGGGACTACAACTCCCAGCATGCTCCAGGAACACACACACTATATGGAGGGACTACAACTCCCAGCATGCTCCAGGAGCACACACACACTATATGGAGGGACTACAACTCCCAGCATGCTCCAGGAGCACACACTATATGGAGGGACTACAACTCCCAGCATGCTCCAGGAGCACACACACTCATACCTCCCAACTTTTGTGGAGGAGAAAGAGGGACAAAATGGCGGCGCGCGAAGCGCGCCGCGGCGATTTTTTTACCCACAGAAGCCACACCCTAGCCACGCCCCCTAACCACACCCCCTGGCCACGCCACTGCTCATACCTTCAACGCATCCACTGGCACCAATGTATATTTATGTATATAATTGGGGGGCATATTCCACTCCCCCTAGACAACGAGCATGCCCTCCTAGACAACGAGCATGTCCTCCCCTAGACAACGAGCATGCCCCCCCCAGACAACGAGCATGTCCTCCCCTAGACAACGAGCATGTCCCCCCCTAGACAACAGGCATGTCCCCCCCAGACAACGGGCATGTCCGCCCCCAGACAACGAGCATGCCCCCCCCTAGACAACGAGCATGTCCCCCCCAGACAACGAGCATGTCCCCCCCAGACAACGGGCATGTCCGCCCCCAGACAACGAGCATGCCCCCCCCTAGACAACGAGCATGTCCCCCCCAGACAACGAGCATGCCCCCCCTAGACAACAAGCATGCCCCCCCTAGACAACGAGCATGTCCCCTAGACAACGAGCATGCCCCCCCCTAGACAACGAGCATGTACCCCCCCCTAGACAACGAGCATGTACCCCCACCTAGACAACGAGAATGTACCCCCACCTAGACAACGACCATGTCCCCCCCTAGACAACGAGCATGTCCCCCCCCCCTAGACAACGAGCATGTCCCCCACCTAGACAACGAGCCTGTCCCCCCCTGTGGCTGCGTGCCCTTTTTTGTGTGTTTGTATTATTTTTGTCTTCTAGGACCGTGCCTGCTGTGGACTGCTTCCGATTCGAAGGATTACATCGATGACCGACATTTCTAACAAATAAAATGGTCAACGAGGGTGTGTCTGCGTTTTTTGTTCAATAAAATTTTCTGAAAACGGTGTGATTATTTCTTTTTTTGCGACACTCTTCATAGTTTGCCGTAGTAGTGGTGCCGGCTAGGTGACGGTGCTCATTACTAAGGGCTGGCCTTAGTGTTTGCCTTAATTTTTTTGGCAAATTCACACTAACGCCCATACCATTACCCCGGTACCCACCGCCACCAGGGGTGCCGGGAAGAGCCGGGTACAAACCAGTACCTGACCGTCTATAGATGGTCAGGTAGTGGGGCGGCTGCAGGCTGTTATTGTTGCGCTGGAATAGCCCCCTAACAGTGGCCTATCCCAGCTCAGTAATGGCAGGCTGCTGCTGCTTTTTTGTATCAGGCTGATTTGAAAAATAGGGGGAGCCCCATGCCGTTTTTTCTTCAAATTTTTGACAAAAATATGCGTGGGGTCCCCCCTTTAAAGGGGGCTCCCAGGCTGTTTCCCCCATTTTTACAAAAAAATGGGGGGGAAAAACGGCATGGGGTGCCCCCTATTGTTCAAATCAGCCAGATACAAAAAAGCAGCAGCAGCCGCCATTACTGAGCTGGGATAGGCCACTGTTAGGGGGCTATCCCAGCGCAACAATAACAGCCTGCAGCCGCCCCACTACCTGACCATCTATAGACGGTCAGGTACTGGTTTGTACCCGGCTCTTCCCGGCACCCCTGGTGGCGGTGGGTACCGGGGTAATGGTATGGGCGTTAGTGTAAATTTGCCAAAAAAATTAAGGCAAACACTAAGGCCAGCCCTTAGTAATGAGCACCGTCATCTAGCCGGCACCACTACTACGGCAAACTATGAAGAGTGTCGCAAAAAAATAAATAATCACACCGTTTTCAGAAAATTTTATTGAACAAAAGACGCAGACACACCCTCGTTGACCATTTTATTTGTTAGAAATGTCGGTCATAGACGTAATTCTTCGAATCCGAAGCAGTCCACAGCAGGCACGGTCCTGGAAGACAAAAATAACACAAACACACAAAAAAGGGCACGCAGCCACAGGGGAGGACATGCTCGTTGTCTAGGGGTCAGGGGTAGACATGCTCGTTGTCTAGGGGGGGGGGAAATGCTAGTTGTCTAGGGGGGGGACATGCTCGTTGTCTAGGAGTCGGGGGGAGACATGCTCGTTGTCTAGGGGGGGGAATGCTCGTTGTCTGGGGGGGGGGACATGCTCGTTGTCTAGGGGGGGGGCATGCTCGTTGTCTTGGGGGGGGACATGCTCGTTGTCTAGGGGTCAGGGGGAGACATGCTCGTTGTCTAGCAGGGGGAAATGCTCGTTGTCTAGGGGGGGAAATCCTCGTTGTCTAGGGGGGGGACATGCTCGTTGTCGCAGTAAAGGGGAGGGGTCCTATGGAGCGCAGTAAAGGGGAGGGGTCCTATGGAGCGCAGTAAAGGGGAGGGGTCCTATGGAGCGCAGTAAAGGGGAGGGGTCCTATGGAGCGCAGTAAAGGGGAGGGGTCCTATGGAGCGCAGTAAAGGGGAGGAGTCCTATTGAGCGCGCAGTGAAAGCCATAAAAAACACATTTGATATTTTCCTTCCCGCTTCCCAGTACAGGGCCTGGAATATTTAATACTATCACTAGGAAGTATAATTTGTTACGCAGAAACAGGCCGCACACAGCTCTGTACGTGGAAAAATAAAAAAGTTATTGATTTTTGAAAGTGGGGAGTGAAATATGGAAACGCAAAAATTGTTCCGTCAGAGTAATGGAGCAGCCGGCCGTGTATGACCATTCTGCTCCATTACTGTCATAGAGCGATGACATGGACCTTATGTGGACCCCAACAGACCCCTTGTTTTCATGATCTATGGGGGTCACATCACTGAAACCCCCACACATCAGCAGGTTAAGCCCTGTCCTATGGATAGGGCCTAACTTGTATTTGTGGGAAAACCCCTTTAACCCCTTAACGCTCTGCGCCGTAGCTCTACGACGCAGAGAGTATAAGGAGTGTATGAAGAGGGCTCACGGGCTGAGTCTTCTTCATACAAGGTGGGGGGTTTTGCATGTTGCAGAAAACCCCCACCGCTAATAACCGCAGTCGGTCATTGTCGCCGGCAAAGTCTTTTTTACGATCGCTGTGCCCCCGAACGTCATCGGGGGCGGCGATCGTTTGCCGTGGTAGCCTCGGGTCTTCTTTTGACACGAGGCTACATGGCTTCTGCAGGTTCGTTACAATGAGCCAGAAGTATTGCAGTATATGGTAGGAGCGATCTGACCATCTAGGGTTAATGTACCGTAGATGGTCTAAGAAATAGTGGAAAAAAAAGAAAAAACAGGTTTTAAAAATAAAAAAAATTTATAAAATATTAAAAATTCTAATCACCTCCCTTTCCCTAGAACGGATATAAAACATAATAAACAGTAAAGATCACAGACATATTAGGTATCGCCGCGTCCCAAAATGCCCGATCTATCAAAATATAAAAACGGTTACGGGCGGCGGTGACCTCCGAGGCGGGAAATGGCGCCCAAATGTCCGAAATGCGACTTTTACACCTTTTTACATCACATAAAAAATGAAATTAAAAATGATCAATATGTCGCACAGACCTCAAAATGGTAGCAATGAAAACGTCGCCTCATTTCGCCAAAAATGACCCCACCCCCAGCTCCGTGCACCGAAATATGAAAAAGTTATTAGCGTCAGAAGATGGCAAAAATTTTTTTTTTTTTTTTTTTTTGCACACATGCGTTTAATTTTTGAAAATGTATTAAAACACAATAAAACCTATAAATCCGGTATCACCGCGATCGCACCAAACCAAAGAATAAAGCTGAGGTGTTATTTTGAGTGCACAGTCAAAGTCGAAAAAACTGAGCCCACAAGAACGTGACATGTGCGGTTTTTTAAAAATTTTTTTCCACATTTGGAATTTTTTGCAGCTTCGCAGTACACGGCATGTTAAAATAAATAACATTACGGGAAAGTAAAATTTGTTACGCACAAAATAAGCCCTCACACAGGTCTGTACACGGAAAAATGAAAAAGTTATGGATTTTTGAAGTTGGAGAGCGAGAAATGAGAGAAAAACCCTGCGTCCTTAAGGGGTTAAGGGATTAAGTATATGGTACAATAAAAGCAGAATAGAAGGGCACTGGGGGGGTTAGGGATGGGGGCAGGGGGTCTATGGGGGAAAGTGTTTAACCCTTTAGCTGCTGCCTGCAGTCACTGTAGAGTACCTGTTATCACACTGCAGCAGCTGCACACACTCGGCTCTGCTTCATCAGACGAACTTCAGTGAGGAGCAGGAGGAGGAGGTGGGGGCAGGGAGCCATTGATGTAGCAGTGCTGGAGAGTTCCTGCCTGCACGGAGGCTGATCCCCTGGGGCTGCTGTGCAGGGGCAGTGCAGAGAACATGACACTCTGCACTGCTCCATCCATCCATCCATCCATCCATGTGCCTGCAAGTGGCAGCCTGAGGACAGGGAGGGCTCTGCCTCCCAGGGGAGGGGATGGGGGAGGTGCCGGCTCTGCAGCAGACAGCCCGGGAGCTGGAGAGGAGGAGGACGCTGTACCCCGCCCCCTGGCTTCTCTGTATCCTGAGCAGGACGGGGGCGGGACTCGGGGGCGGGACTCGGGGGCGGGACTCGGGGGGGCGGGACTCGGGGGCGGGACAAAACGGAAAAATCCGTGAAACCGCAAAAAAACCGGGACTTTCACTTAACGGTCCGTGCAGGCGGGACAAGGGTTAAAAAACGGGACTGTCCCGCCCAAAACGGGACGGTTGGGAGGTATGCACACTATATGGAGGGACTACAACTCCCAGCATGCTCCAGGAGCACACACACTATATGGAGGGTCTACAACTCCCAGTATGCTCCAGGAGCGCACATACTATATCATACCTCCCAACATTTGGGAAAAGGAAAGAGGGACAAAATGGCGGCACGCGGCGATCCCCCTAAGCCACACCCCCAATCACTCCCTGGCCATGCCCCAAATTTTAGCCATATTAAAAATAATAAAAAAATCATCATTTAAAAAAAAAAAAAAATTATCCTCATTGGGATTTGAACCCAGAACCTGCAGTGTCCATGTACAATAATAACACAGTGCCTCAACCCACTGAGCTATAACCTCAGTGATTAACACGTGGAGAATTTTGGTAACTAAGAACTATATACTGCCTTGGTATATAGGGAGGGATCTTCTCAGATTATTGTAATTATTGAGACTATTATTATTATTATTATGGAGATTATTATTATTATTATGGAGATTATTATTATTATTATGGAGATTATTATTATTATGGAGATTATTATTATTATTGAGATGATTATTATTATTTTTACCATTATTAATAATCATCTCCATAATAATAAAATTTATAATAATAATAATAATAATAGTCTGATAATTACAATAATAACCTCTGAGAAGATCCCTCTCTATATATCAGTGCATTAGTCTGTGTCACAGTGTAAATGGCAGATAACATGTCTTACTTACCAGAAATCCCCAGCTCTGTATCACTGGGCTTATAGCTCAGTTAGTTAGGCTCCTGTCTATGGTGCACAAGGTCCCAGGTTCGAATCTCAGCCTGGCCAAAACTTTATGTAATTTAATTATATAAAGAGCTTGTGTCTGGGGAAGACCTGGAGACCAAATATGGAGAGATAGAGATCTGATGTCTGCTCTGGGGAACCCTAGGAGATGCAGTGACCATATATGGACAGATGCTGATCTGAGCTGATGACGTGGTCCCTGCTCTGCGCTAAGCCCGACACTTCTCTGAAAAGGATTCCCTCCCGATGTCTGTAGAAGCCATTCTGTACTGTGAGTTCAGGCTTTCAAAGTATTTACTATGGACACAGCGGGACCTGGGGGGAGAATCCGTGACAATATCATAGCTGCCCGTGACGCAGGGCAGGGGTACGAAAAACGGGAAAGTCCCGTCAAAATCGGGACGGTTGGGAGCTATGCTATATGGAGGGACTACAACTCCCAGCATGCTCCAGGAGCACACACACTATATGGAGGGACTACAACTCCCAGCATGCTCCAGGAGCACACACACTATATGGAGGGACTACAACTCCCAGCATGCTCCAGGAGCACACACACTATATGGAGGGACTACAACTCCCAGCATGCTCCAGGTCCCTCCATGTGGGGTCCAGTATGTGCTATTAGTGAGGAGCGGCACAGTCCAGCGCCATCACTCCTCCCTCAGTCCAGTGACCTCCCCTCCAGTGTCTGGAGAATCCCCATCTGTCACATCACACATGTCATGGACACAATTGCTTCATATAGAGTTTGCTCTTAGTTCTTGTCATGTTTCCTCAGGTTCTATAGATCCAGGACTCCCAGAGGTTTCTCCTAAAGATGATCCTTTCCATCAATGATCCACCAGGGATCCGGGAGAAGGACAGAGAGCAGATGGCGGCCAGGATCCTGGAGCTCACCCTGGAGATGATCTCCTTGATAACCGGAGAGGTGAGAGTCTCCCAGGACACGGCTCTTATCTCTAGGAATAACAGCGGGAAATGACTGGAGAGGTGAAGGATTCTTAGGATCTATGTAGTGATCAGTGTCTCCCCATACACAGGATTACACAGTAGTGAAGAAGTCGTCTGGTGAGTGTGTGACCCCCCGTGTGTCAGGAGGATGGACCCAGAGCCCCATCACCGAGCCTCCACCTCATTCACTGATACATGAGCAGAAGATCCTAGAACTTACCTCCAGGATCACTGAGCTGCTGAGCGGAGAGGTGAGCGCTGCCGGGAATGCTGGGACATTGTACAATAACACAAGGGAGGGGTCTGGGTGATGACTGTGTCATTGTGGGTGTCAGGTTCCTATAAGGTGTCAGGACGTCACTGTCTATTTCTCCATGGAGGAGTGGGAGTATATAGAAGGACACAAGGACCAGTACAAGGACATCATGATGGAGGACCACCAGCCCCTCACATCACCAGGTAAGAGGAGACCTTCCTGATTATAGAGGACAGAGCAGGTGTGAGGTCACCTCCTCCATCATCTCATCATCACATATAGACAATGTATCAGTCACTGTGTATATTTCCAATAGATGGATCCAGTCAGAGAAATCCACCAGAGAGATGTCCCAGTCCTGGAGATTCCCGAGATATTACACGGGAACCAGAGAGATGTCCCAGTCCTGGAGATTCCCGGGATATTACACAGGAACCAGAGAGATGTCCCAGTCCTGGAGATTCCCGGGATATTACACAGGAACCAGAGAGATGTCCCAGTCCTGGAGATTCCCGAGATATTACACAGGAACCAGAGAGATGTCCCAGTCCTGGAGATTCCCCAGATATTACACAGGAACCAGAGAGATGTCCCAGTCCTGGAGATTCCCAAGATATTAAAGAGGAGCCGGAGGAGAATGTCCCACTGGATCATCAGGTAGGTGGAGCTGAGGTTCCTGTGATTCACTCTATAGATGGATGTAATGAAGCTACTTACCTTCTCCAGCAGCAGTGGGTGGAGGGTCTATGGGGAGATGTTGGTCGGACATAACTATAAATGGTAGAAGAGCAGGAGAAGTGAATAATCTTGTCCCTGGTGTCCATGAGTCTCCACCTCAGGATCGGGTCACATCGGGTTATGCAGTAATATAACCGGAACATTGATGTTGATGTGTAAAATATTGGGATGAATGTGGATCCCGTCTCCTCCTGCAGGAGATTATTCCCCTTAGTTCCTGGTTCTGGAGGTTTCTGTCCATCACTTGGATATAAGAGAATCTCTGGAGACATTTCCTTGTTTTCTCATGTCCTTCATGTTGGATCTTTCCAGGAAAGTTGTGGTGGAAGGAGGAGCGGAGAGGAAATCCCCTCATCAGTGACAGAGGAGGGTAAGAGCCTTTCATGTATCTTGTGGGTTATTCTTCCCTTATACATTGCAGGGAGAGGTCACATCCAGTGGAGGAGATGGAGATGACATAGACACCGGCTCATCTGTCTCTGGTCTCCTTCTCCCGTTGGTCGGATCAGTCTCTATCTATATCACCTTAGCGATGGCGTCATACGGCTCCTGACAATACATGCAAAAAGAAAACCGGATGACATCACTGTCTCTGTGGCTGGGGGTGTGGGGGTGTGGTAGGGAATAAGTCTGCGAAGTGGAGTGAATAGTAAATAGATAGGAGGGGCTCAGGCATCAGCCTCCAGGCTCATTTGCATGTAGCAGTGATATGATACTGACGTGTGGACCAGTAAGCACCATCAGGGACGTTACATCTCTATAGCTGCCCCCTGGGTTAATGTGGTGGACACCACTGATGATTGCGGGACGTTGCTCCTGACCTCATCCTCCTCCTCAGCTTCCTCTTCTCCTGCCTCCTCATCCAGTCAGTGTTGGACCGGCACCACCAGTTTCAGCTCAGTCATGGGGAAACACAACAGAATGTGCTGAAATTCATTTGGCTGAGCAAAAGACCGAACATCGCCCTATGTAGGGAAAGATTATCTCCCAACCACTAGAGTAACTCCCTGGATCAAACTGAGCTTTTTTCAGAAAACCAAAACTATTTACAAAAACAAACAAATTCAGAAAGTTTTGTCCCCCTGACAGTGACATGGGAATATCCCCAGCCAGGGTGATGCACATTCCGTGCCTTGTGCATGTGCTTTACTTCGTGTACAATCACGCGTAGCTGTCAGAGCTGCATAAAAGGACGGCGCCAGGTCGTTCCACAGGTGCGACTTTGTCCCTGGTGGCAGCCAAGGCGAGGTACAGAGTCGGAAGACAAGTTTGTGGTCGGGGACAAGCTGGAGGTCAAGAAAGGCGGCAAAGGTTCAGGGTCAGGGCTGGCAGCGGAGGAGCGTAAACAGAAACAGGTCCAGAGTCGCAATGGGAGATCAATACACAGGAATGCAGCAAGGGAACTAGCTTTCGCATATAGCACGAACATCCGGCGGGGAATGTTGGGAGTGGCCAGCTTTTATCTAAATCCGGGAAATGGCCAGCGCTGGCCCTCTAAATCTACCAGCGCCGACGCACGCTCTAGGGCACACGGTTTCAGGAGAGAGACATGGAAGGAGTTCAGGAAGCACATAGTCGGATGAAGACAGAGTTTATACACCCCAAGGTTTATGTGCTTCTCCACCTCGAAAGGCCCCAGAAAATGTGGTCCAAGCTTGTAGCTAGGGATTTTGTGCCGGATGTATCTGGATGATAAGTCACACCTTATCACCCGGAGAAAGGACAGGAGGAGACCTACGTTTCTTATTGGCCTGAGACTTGGTGCGGGCAGAGGCCCGAAGTAGAGACTGATGAGTCTGTTCCCAGATTGATTTGAGGTCTTGCAACAACTCTTCTACCGCAGGAACATCCGAGGGAACAGAGGAAGAGGTTGTCATGGAATTTGTCCGTAGACAATAAAGAGTCCAGGGAGTTATAGGAGAACTCCGTTCACAGCATCAGATTGGACCTTCTCCGAGTGGCCAGAGTGATGAGACCACTCAGAGTGACGGCAGATCTCGTGCAGACAGTGCTTCTTTAATTTGTCTTGAAAGTCCCTTTTTAAAGGTCGCAGTCGGGGCTTCATCGTTCCAGGTGAGTTCATAGTCCCCAACGGATGAGTCGCCTTAACACAGGTTTAGGAGTGCTGTCTCAGCTGAAGATGCCTGTGTGGTTTCCTCCAACACAGACCGGAATTATGCAAGAAATGCTGTGAGAGTAGCCGTGACTGGATAATCTCTGTCCCAGAGAGGAGTAGCCCATGCCAGGGCCCTCCCGGAGAGGAGGCTGATGATGAGTGCCACCTTACACCGTTCTGTGACAAATTGAGATGGCATAAGTTTAATGTGCAAGGAGCCTATGTTTAGCGGCAGACAGACAAACCGGGGTAGCAGGGATCTGACGCTGTTGCTGAGTGGCAATCAACTGCTGCAGCATGGCGGTGACTTGTCCAAGCTGTCCTCCTTGCATAGCAATCTGCCGGGACTGCTGGGCCACAACGTGGTAAAATCAGCAAGTTTGGGTAGTGGAACCCTGGCGGGGTACATGGCCGGATCTTACTGTCAGGCTTCAGGGGTCGTGGACCCACAGGACCACCGCAGACAATGACGTAAGCCGACACCTAGAACATTGTACTAGTATGTGACACATAGAAAGAGAAATGATACAGATCAGAGATGATTAGATCCATGAGATTCCTATTGCACACAATGACACAGTTCTCCTTCATCTCTGCTATTTCACAACACAATACATCTAGTATGCCTTCCTCCCCCAAAAATAACTTACCGTATCTGTTTGTAGCATGTAGTTCTCCTCATGATGCTGCTGGCAGGAACTCAGTGCCTGTGTATCAGAATGAGCTCCGCCTTGAACTGCAGGAGAAATTAAAAATAATAATAATAATTGTTTTATTTTACCATAAGATTATTCTTCGGTTATGTCAGCATTTAATCCATCTAACTGGGTTTGAGTAAAGGTCGGCAGTTCTACACCATCTAGAAAGTCAGTGGAATCTCCCAATCCCTGAGTGTTATCTGTGTAAAGCGCAGGATAGTATTGTCGGAATTCTGTATTTATTTTGGAGGGTGCCGTGACTATATTTCCAGATTGGAGTCAGAGCGCTTGCACATGGGACGGTTACCTTTAGCTAGTCTGGCAAGTAAGCGGCCTGTATTATTTCCGTAGTGCAGGAGTTCCGACCTTTAAATTTGGCAATGTATTTCCTCTCTCGAGTATGCTGCTCGTAAGGAGATTTTGGCTGAATTCCAGAATAAGTTGGGATGTTCCGTACTTACGCTATTGTCGACATCATGTTCTACCCACCACCCATTCATATGCTCGGTGTGAGGGTAACATATAGTCAATGCGGGGCCAGATATTATGCGCATGCATGTAATGCGTATACTCCCAGTTGTCAGGGCGCAATAGTCTCCAGACGTCTTTCAGCCTCTTCTGTGCCTAAAAGCCAGAGCTTGTGTTATGGTGTAGATTGTAATAAATTCCAACAGTCAAGAGGATAAAGCAGGGAACTTGGTCCAGTATTGCATTTTGTGTAGTAGACTCTCCCCCTCCGGAGCACCATGTACGTTGTAGAAACCCCAAAACCGTAAAATCTAGTATTGGACCCTCGGAGGGGTAAACCATGAACAACAATAAAAACAAAGAGTCCCCGAAAATCAGAAAGTGAGTGTCTTGGAAGTCGAGGTTTCCAATTTCTAAGGATTTCATGATTTCTTTGATGGTTGGATATTATTAACATTATAATATATATATATGTCAATAGGGTAATTAATATTCATGATCTTTCTCTCCATAGATGACTGTATGTTACTGACTGGCCGCTTTACTTCTGCTTGTAACTGGGGAAAAGGAAACTTCCAATATTGATTTCTTAACTATATTTTTTAGGAGAGGAAAGTACAAGAGGTCCCCATGGACGTCCCCCCTCATCTCCTTGTGGTGAAGTAGAAGATAATCAGTCACATCTTTCCACAGAAGAAGGAAATCATGGAGATAAGAGGAAGTTTTTATCTCTGAAACATGAGAACCGTTTTACCCAGAAATCAAATCCTGATCAACATCAGAGAAGTCACACAGGAGAGAAGCCATTCCCATGTACTGAATGTGAAAAATGTTTTAACCGGAAAGCAAATCTTGTTATACATCAGAGAATTCACACAGGAGAGAAGCCATTTGTATGTACTGAATGTGAAAAATGTTTTAACCGGAAAGCAAATCTTGTTATACATCAGCGAATTCACACAGGAGAGAAGCCATTTTTATGTACTGAATGTGGGGAATGTTTTAGAGAGAAATACAGGCTTGTTAGACATCAGAGAAATCACACAGGAGAGAAGCCATTTTCATGTGCTGAATGTGGGAAATGTTTTAATCACGAAGCACATCTTGTTAGACATCAGAGAACTCACACTGGGGAGAAGCCGTTTTCATGTGCTGAATGTGGGAAATGTTTTGCCCAGGAATCAAGCCTTTTCATACATCAGAGAACTCACACAGGAGAGAAACCATTTTTATGTACTGAATGTGGAAAATGTTTTACAAGGGAATCAAGCCTGTTTATGCATCAGAGAACTCACACAGGAGAGAAGCCATTTTTATGTACTGAATGTGGGAAATGTTTTAGAGAGAAATCCAGGCTTGTTACACATCAGAGAACTCACACAGGAGAGAAGCCATTTTCATGTACCGGATGTGGGAAATCTTTTGCCCAGAAATCAACTCTTATTACACATCAGAGAATTCACACAGGAGAGAAGTTATTTTCATGTACTGAATGTGAAAAATGTTTTAGAGAGAAATCCTTTCTTGTTAAACATCAGGTAATTCACACAGGGGTGAAGCCATTTTCATGTACTGAATGTGATAAATCCTATGGAGAGAAACACAGTCTTTATTTACATCAGAGAACTCACACTGGCGTGAAACCATTTTCATGTTCTGAATGCGGAAAGTGTTTTGTTTATAAATCAAATCTTGTTGAACACATGAGAACTCACAAAAAAGAGAAATTAGTTTGATGGCAAGAAAGTAGAAAATATTTTACGGGAAAAACATATTTTGCCTAACAACCGAGAACTCGCACAGGAGAGGTGCCACTTTCATGTACAGAATGTTGGAAATGTTTCCGCAGCAAAGTAGAGTTTTTTTGACATCCGAGAACTCAACTTTTTATGTCCAGATTGCGGAAAATATTTTATGAAGGAAACATATGTTATACATCAGATAATTCACACAGGTGAAGCCATTTTCATGTACTAAATGTGGGAAATGTTTTACCAAGAAATCTCTTGTTGTACATTGGAGAACTCACACAGTAGAGAAGCCATGTTAACACTTCTTACACTATGAACATTTCCAGATCTGTATTGAATTTTCTTTCTTTAGGATGACCTCTGATGATGTCTGCAGTACATATGTTATCTAAAAGTGATGTTTCTCCTGACTCTTTGGGGCACATTTACTTACACGGTCCATTCGCGATCCAGCAGCGCGTTCTCTGAGCTGGATTCGGGTCCGGCAGGGATTCATTAAGGTAGTTTCTCCGCCGACCACCAGGTGAACGCGCTGGAGTTCACCGAGCCAGGCTGAGTAAGTGCAAGCTCCGCGACAGATTTTTTTTAAATGCGGCGGTTTCTCCGAATCCGTCAGGTTTTCGTTCGGCCACGCCCCCTCCCCCCATTTCCGTCGCGTGCATGCCAGCGCCGATGCGCCACAATCCGATCGCGTGTGCCAAAATCCTGGGCCAATTCAGGGGAAATCGGCGCAAATCGGAAATATTCGGGTAACACGTCGGGAAAACGCGGATCGGGCCCTTAGTAAATGACCCCCTTTATCTCTAACTCGTTTGCCTGTTCCTCCAACTCTAACACTAAAGGCGTCACAATTGCGATGAGGAAAAATATTCTGATGGTTCTAACCACCAGAGAGGCTGTTACATCTTTCTAAAAGGGAACTTGCACAATCCACTGTGACCATAGCTCGTATGCTCCAAGTGACCACCAATCTCCAACTATTGCGCTCATGTAGTGAGGGATTGTGTCTAGTGGTCTATTGCTACCGCCGAGCCCCTCTAGGTCTCCTCTTCCCAAAAACCTTCTCTTAGTACAAGAGTCCTCACTTAGCGATGTTTGGAGAAACCCTCCATCCAAGACTATTCATTCCATTCAACTCTACATAACACTTATCAATGTACTGATGACCTATTTGTATCACACAACATCTCCATTCCATCTCCAGCGCTGCATAGAGGTCATAAAACCATCTCTGACCAGGCCCTGGTTTCTATGTCCATTATTGTCCCCAACCTCCCCTTCATTCATATACCTGGTAAAGATGATAGAGAACTTTGTTAGTGAGATCCCTCCTCTGACACTTTGGGAGGCCAACAAATCTGTCCTATGGAGTATGAGATGTCAAGTATATCTAAAGTGTTGGAGGAGTGAGACGGTATGCGGAGACCTGGATGGTGGCCTTTTCTTAGAAATGTTTTTTGGGCTTTTAAAAAAGATTTTTTGTTTTTTGTGTGTGATCACTTCTGATTTTGATTTACAAAAACTGATGGAAGTTACTGAAGACCTAATTGTGATGTGAATGGGCCATCGTATTAATATATAGGACACCATATAGTTTTAGCAGTATACACCCCTCTCTCTATGTAAAAAAATTTGGGCGGGACGGAGCCTAACACGCGTTGTGAGCAGACGCGTCTTCCCCGAGCTCTGCACTAAGTATCCTGCACATTTATCCTGCCTGGGCTATCTGAGCCAGCCATCGAGCGAGAACTGGCCCAATAACCTACCGGTATCAGCAGGCACCAGCCGGCGTTACGTTGAGTCGGCAGAAAAGCAAAGGAGACGAGGAGAGTGAAAGTATGCCAGCTAAACAACATGGCGCTGTGGCCTCAGCACAACTTAAAGCTGTAGCAACGAGGCTGGAAAAATCTGCCAGGTCAGTACCCTCAGCTGCATCTGCACTCTCCTTATCCCCAGGAAAAGGCAGCCATCAGTGAACACCAGGGCAGCGAAGGCTGCAACAGGCGCTGAGAACCCAGCCATAACCTGCAGGATATATTTGAAGTTGCTACCCAGAGTGGGGCAGCAATAGAGGCACTGGTCACACAAGTGGGCAGCCTAGCAGAAGCGATGGGCCATATCAGGCATGATCTGAGGAAAGTGAATGAGAAGGTCCGCAAGGTGGAGGACTGGGTAGGCACCCTGGAGGACAAAATACCTCCAATACACAGAGATATGGGCAGAGTGGTGCATAATATTAATAACCTAATGTCCAAAGCTGATGATCTGGAAAATCGTCTACAGAGGAACAATTTGCGATTGATAGAGGTGGTCAAAGGACAACACCTGGTGGAGTTCCTTGAGGACTGGTTTACAAAACAGTTTGGGAAAGATAAGCTCAAGCCATTGTTTGCAATAGAAAGGGCGCACCACATCCCGCTTAGAGCATCTCCAGCGGGAGCACCTACATGGCCTTGTCATGGGTGCTCCTGCAACCCGTGCCTCTCTCCGTGGTGGCTGCTCCTCCCAGCCTCTCTCACCTCTCCACGATCCTGCTCCCACCCCAGCTTCTGAGCATACGCGTCCCCATCACCTAGGGCGAGCGCCGGCACTCGTAAATTTCTCACCAATCTGGTCTGGTACAGCACTGAGTCTATTTTGCTGCAAGTCGGAGCTCTTCATGAAGAGAGACTATCCTTCTATGTGCTGCCATGTTCCACCTCATCCCTCCTGCTGGGCCTTCCGTGGTTGCAGCTTCACACACCAGTCCTTAACTGGAAGATGGGGGAGATTCTTCGTGGTGGTCCTGATTGCCAGTCTCTCTGCATGGTGGTGCCTCATCCAGTACCTATCTTGGCCTCCTCCGTAGTTCCCAAGTCTCTAGAGGGCTTGTTATCAGGACTTTTATGATGTTTTTTCCAAGAAACAAGCAGAGACTTTGCCACCACATCGCCCCTACGACTGCCCTGTTGATCTGTTGCTGGGTGCTTCTCCTCCCTGGAGTTGGGTGTATCCACTCTCTGTACCTGAGACTGCTGCTATGTCGGAGTATATTCAAGAGAATCTGCAGAGGGGGTTTATATGTAAATAAACGTAGCTGGTACAGGCTTCTTCGTGATCAAGAAGCATGGGTCACTCCATCCATTCATTGACTATCTAGGTCTTAATAAGGTCACGCCTTTCATCATAAAGCTCTTTCACCTCCTGCCTGGCTCTAAGGTCTTCTCCAACCTGGATCTTTGAGGCCCTACAACCTCATCCGGGTTTGCAAGAGTTATGAATGGAAGACTGCCTTTAAAACTCGTGATGGACATTTTGAGTATTTGGTAAAGCCGTTCGGATTGTGCAATGCACCAGCTATATTTCAAGAATTTGTGAACGCTCTCTTCGATCTGCTATAAAACGTGCCGTGGTTTATCTTGGTGACATTCTGGTGTTCTCCTCGATCTAGAGTCCCACCAGTTTCATGCACGGCAAGTTCTTAGTCGCCTCAGGACCAATCACCTCTACGCCAAACTCAAAAAATGTCAATTTCACCAGCGGAGGATCCTACGTTTCTTCAATGGCCGCGTCCAGAAGGTCTTTGAGCAATTCAGAGATTCCTGGGTTTTGCAAACTATTACCGTCAGTTTATCACGAACTTCTCCGCTCTTGTATCTCCCATTGTGGCGCTCACCAAGAAGGGTGCCAATCCCCATCTTTGGTCTTCGGTGACTTTTCGAAGTTGAAATCCGCCTTTACCTCAACCCCAGTTCTCACTATGCCTGATACAGAGAAGCCCTTTAATTTGGAAGTTGATGCGTCCTCTGTAGGAGCAGAGGCGGCGCACACCCAGAAAGGCCCTAAAGGCCGAACTCTCTCTTGCAGCTTTTTCTCTAAGACATTTTCCTCCGCAGAGAGGAATTACTCCATAGGAGATAGAGAACTTCTGGCCATCTTGCCCTGGAAGAGTGGCATTATGCTCTGGAGGGAGCTCACCATCCAGTCTGCGTATATACAAATCTTAAGAATCTCCTATATCTCCAGACAGCCCAATGTCTCAACCCTAGGCAAGCCCGTTGGTCACTCTTCTTTTCACGTTTCAACCTTCTGATCCATTTCCTTCCTGCTGAGAAGAATATCAAGGCTGATGCCCTTTGACGTGCCTCTGATGTCATTGGAGAGGAACTGGCCCCTCGGCATATAATTTCTTTTGAAAAACTTGTTTTTGCTGCTCCGGTGGATCTTTGGCAGCTTCCCCCAGGCAAGACGTATGTCCGACCTGCACTGCGAAAGAGGATATTGACATGGGGACATTGTTCACGTGTGGGTACCCCAAGGTGCAACGCTCTGTGGCCCTCATTTCCCATTTCTACTGGTGGCCTGACCTGGTCAAAGATGTTCGGATTTTGTGGTTTTTTCACTTCCTGTGCCGATAATAAGCCATTTCACCATAAACCAGCTGGTCTGCTGCTGCCGTTACCGATACCTCTAGGTAATACCGTCATCTGGGTGATGCCTGACCGGTTTTCCAAGATATCCCATTTTGTTCCCTTTGAAGGTCTTCCGTCTGCTCCTCACCTTGCCAGTTTGTACTTTCATCATATCTTCCGGCTTCATGGACTTCCTCAGCACATCGTTTCTGATCGAGGGGTTCAGTTTGTTTCTAAGTTCTGGAGGTCCTTGTGCATTCAGCTGCAAGTGAATCTGGACTTTTCTTCCGCTTATCACCCGCAGGCGAATGGTCAAGTGGAAAGGGTGAACCAAACTTTGGGCTGTTGTCTCCGCCATTTTGTCTCTGCACGTCAGGATGACTGGTCCAATCTGTTGCCATGGGCAGAGTTTCCTATCACTCCCTGGACTCTGAGTCTGGTGGGGCAGCTCCTTTCTTTGTTGCCTATGGACGAATTCCACGCCCACCTCTTCCTCTGTCCGATCCCTCGGATGTCCCTGCGGTAGAAGAGTTGGTGCAGGACCTCAAATCAATCTGGGAACAGACTCATCGGTCTCTGCTTCGGGCCTCTGCCCACACCAAGTCCCAGGCCGATGTAAATGTAAGTCTTCTCTAGTCTTCTCTCCAGTTGACAAGGTGTGGCTATCATCCCGATATGTCTGGCTGAATATTCCTAGCTACAAGCTTGGACCATGTATTCTGGGTCCTTTCGAGGTGGTGAAGCGCATAAATCCTGTGGTGTATAAACTCCGTCTTCCTCCCGCTAAGCACATCCCGAACTCCTTCCATGTCTACCTCCTGAAACCTGACATCTTGAACCACTTTTCTCAGCTCTCAACCTCTTGCTCCACTGACGTCTTCGTATGACTTTTATAACTTGGTCGCGGCTTCTTTATTCACAGCTCTGTTCTAGACCTAGGGTGAATGGGGGACGGACAGGGGTGTTCTCGATGGGAAAGGGCACACGGCAGGGATGTCCCCCATCTTCCCTCCTCTTCGCAATTGATATGGAGCCACTGGCATGTTTAGCACGGTCCTTCGGGGAGATCCAGGGATTTCCCCTGGGCTCAACGGAGGAGCGTATATCTTTATACGCTGATGACGCCCTGCTGTATCTAGGTGATGTTAACAACTCTATAGCCTCAGTTATACAATTAATTAGGGAATTTAGGGACAGATCTGGTCTCAGAGTTATCTGGAACCAGTCCAGCCTGCCTCTAAGACCATTGCCGGCCGATTTGCCTGCACACAAAACACCACTACGAGTTGTGATGAAATTTAAGTATCTAGGCATACTGGTCTCGGCTGGGGCTCACAATTATGTGGAGGAAAACCCCCTCCCGCTGCTCAATACTGTTAAAGAGAAGGTAAATGTCTGGTGTGGACTGCCACTCTCTATGGTAGGGAGAGGTAACTGGTGCTTATGCCCCAACTGCTGTATGTTCTCCATAACCCCCCAATCTGGTTACACATAAGACTATTTTATAGAATGCAAGGTTTATTCCGAGAAATGAGAAAAAAAGGGCACCCACGCATTAAAATTGAAACACTGCAGCAGGCCAAAACTGAGGGGGGTTTGGCGATTGCAAATCCATGGATCTACTCAAAGGGTAGGCAGAGCAGTCCACACAGGTGGGCCCTGGGGGGTGCATTGTAATAGGAATGATGGGTATGCAGCCCCCTATAGAAGCAATTGAGGCGGGAGTCAAAGATACTAGAACTGCAGGGAGGAGTCCGACATTAAATTTGATAACTAAAGTGTGGTCCAAAATGAAAACAATGCTGGGATTGGAATGACATAGTGTATATTTTTTATATGGCACAATCCAAAGCTTCCTGGGATGTTCAATTAGAGGGTTTCTTGCCCTGGTAAGACAAAGGAATATATTTTCTGACTTTGAAAAACTGAAGGAGGAATTTGATTTACCACATTCGCAATTTCATAGATTCTTAAAGTTAAGACACGTATACGAGAAGTCAGTACGGGTGGGCCCGATTCAAATATTGCAAATGTTTGTCTTTAAATTTGCAGTGTCTGGGGGTAATGCCCGTGGACTATTTTCAGGAATATATAGGCACCTTTTGGAAGAATACCTTAAGGGTCACCCATTATCAATGTGAAGATGTGAAGCCCATATCTGATGAGCAATGGGAGGATATATCGATACAAAACGGATACAGGGATCTCCTCCCACCATCCAGGAATTTATTAATAAAGTAAATAACATAAGATTGGAATGGGGAGTTTATCTGAAAAGGAAATGCCCTAAGAAATTTGAGAAGCTGTGGGGCCGATGGTTGGAGGCACCAAATTTGCCTAGTAAGGCACTTATGGATCCGAGAGGCTCTCTTTCTTATCAGATGTTGGCACTTGTGCAGTGAGTGATTTGATCTGTAGCCATATAAAGTGGTATAATATACTACATGGTTGACGTATTGTTCTTTGTTACCACCCTGAGATCTATAAACTGTTCCTGTAAGTATGAATACTGATATACCTACTGTCTGTGGTAAGGGGGGTGTTGAGCTTGGGATATTTGTATGTTATGTTCTGTACTTTGTCTAATTGTAATGTTTACTTTATTGTGTTGTGAAATCAGAAAACTTTAACTAAAAATATCTGATTTAAATCTGGCGCTATTAGTTAGATGGGGAGGGGGCGTGAGAGTATTTGTCACACAGGGGAGATTTAAATGTCGGCACCGAATGTTTTTTTGGGGGAAGGAGGAGAATCTTGTAGTGCGGCAGCTCATACTGGGATAGCGGCTGCTTCTGGTACTCTGCTGTGGGAGAAGTGTGTGGCTGTGTTCAATAAGTACCCGTGTTTGACGACAGAGGGCGTTCCAGAGGAAAGTTGGTGTTATCATCGTGAGCTGGCATCTATCAAACAACGGCAAAACAAATTGCAGACTGATTGATTGGTTAGTTGGGATTTGGCAGCCCTCTGAGTAAGACGTGTTTTGTGATTTTCGCTTAGATGGAATAAGAGCAGTATCGTTCAGTAATTCGCTTTTTTTTCTTTGGATGGGAAAAAATGCTAGAACATAAAAGCAAAGTTGGATGCTGTTTATGGGGACACTCCGCCATCTATGACCACAGTTAGATATTGGTTCAATGAATTTAAACCTGGGCGAACATCCGTTTTTGATGAGGAGCTACCAGGACGCCTGGCAGACGTGGTTACCGAGGAAATCATTCAAAAAGTCCATAATATTAAAATTGCTGATCGATCAACGAAAGTGCATGAAGTAGCAGAGGCCGTAGGTACATCGACCGGAACGACAATTAATATTTTACATCATAAGTTGGCGATGAAATAATTGTTGGCCCGATGGCTGCCGCGATTGCTCGCGGTGGACAACAAGCGGATGCGGCTGTTAACAATTGATTTCTCCTGGTAAATCTGCTCTAAAGAAGGTGAGGACGGTCCCATTGGCCGGAAAGGTCATGGTGATGATTTTTTGAGATGCGAACAGCGTCATCCTCATGGATTTTTACGAAAAAAGGAAGACAATACTACAGTGAGTTATTGGACGGCTTCGATAAAAAATTGAAGGAGACATGGACGCATTTGTCGAAAAAGAAGGTGCTATTTCACCACGATAACGTACCAGCACATTCATCCGGAGTTGTCGACGTCAAACTGCAGGAATTGCTGCCACTTCAGTCCACAAACGTCCCTATATTCCTTTTCATTGCTGTTGCAGATGCAGCCAACAATCACCTGATCGTCTGGAAATTTTTGTAGGTGGTTGTTTGTAAAATTTTATGTATAGAGAATAGGCCCTGCACACGGGGAAGATTAATCAAAAGTGTCTGAAAGCAGAACTGTTGTAGTTGTCACCCGTACCCTTCTCCGTTCCCCAGCACCTCCGCCAAGCTACTCACCTGGCCACGTTCCAACGATGGCTCCGCTAATTGCCACTGGTCACCAGCTAATCAGATAAATAGCCAGCCTCTTGCATATGCCTTGTGTTGAGAATTCCCGTTGTGACCCCGGTTCCGTCCCTCACTACACTCCTTTGCTACCTGCTCTGACCTTCTGCTCTGCCTCTGACACTCCTGTGCTGCCTGTCTCCGACCACAGTTCTGCCTCGTGAGTCTGTACCTCACCCTGGCCGCCACCACGGACAAAGTCGCGCCTGTGGAGCTACCTGGTGGTACCATGCTGCAGCAAGCCCAACCTGCTTTGTGGCGGGTTCTGGTGAAAACTGGGTACCGTTTAGACTCTGCTCCCAGGTGTCGGCTTACGTCATCGTCCGCAGCAGTCCATTACCCCTGGAGCTTGACAGCAGTTGCTGATGGCAACCAATCATAGCTCAGCTCTCATTTTGTAAACTTCTGAAAGCTGAGCTCTGATTGGTTGCCATGAGGACAGTTCTGCTCTCTGACACTTCTGATTAATCTTCCCCCATGTGCATGGCCAATTCTAGCACATTTGCTGAATGAGGCGAAAATTAAAATGCTTCCCTCCTGCAGTAGACTGCCTCTATTCCACACCTACATTTTGGCAGTTGAATCGAAACCCACCAGGTAAATAGATTTATTTACCTGGCAACAAGCGCCCGAATCGTCCACGTAGTAGCAAAATGCTGCTCCCCAAAAGGCTCTGCATTCTGCCGCCTGAGGCGAGATTTTTATCTTGCCTCGTGACTGATGCGGCCCTGATCTGATGCTGTGCCTGATGCTGATGCTGTGTCTGGTGCAGTGGTAGATGGAGACTTGTTCTTTGCTCTTCCTATTAGTTGCTGCCTCATAATAATTAATTTTTAGCGCATGGACTTTTCCTCACTAACCACACCCCTTATCCCTAAGGCACGCCCTTTCCACAAGCGTCTAAAATGCTTAAAGGGGTTGACCACCTTTTTGTTTTACACATAAATTGGCCATGTGCCTTCACTGCCTTAATAATATTCCCTGCTCCCTCTCCTCTCCCTCTGTCTGTCAGTGACTGAGAGAGTAAAAAGAACCTGGAGGCCGCCATGACAGAGGACAGAAGGGGAGGGAGAAGGAAGTTGTGAGGAGAACAGGGACAGAGACCTGTCTAATGGAAGACACTTATTGAAAAGTGGCCAATCCCTTTTATATCTGCAGCGCAAGACGTCACCCAGGTCTCCCTCCTCTTCATCTCCTCATGATAGACTAAGCATCACTAGCGCCCTCCCCCTCATAACCAAGCCCCGCCCACACTGATCACATGATCTGTAACATCATCACAGGTCCTTCCTCCACCACTTCTCCTCTATACATGTACACCCTGCCCCCTCAGTGACATCACACTCCCGGGTCACATGACTAGTGGATAGTGAGCAGGAGCCCCGCCCCTCGGTGACATCACACTCCCAGGGTCACATGACTAGTGGATAGTGAGCAGAAGGACCTGTGTGAGGTAGAGAGTGTCCTGCACTGAGGAGAGAAGAGGTAAGTGACCAGAGGAGGGACTACAACTCCCAGCATGCTCCAGGAGCACACATACTATATGGAGGGACTACAACTCCCAGCATGCTCCAGGAGCACACACACTATATGGAGGGACTACAACTCCCAGCATGCTCCAGGAGCACACACACTATATGGAGGGACTACAACTCCCAGCACGCTCCAGGAGCACACTATATGGAGGGACTACAACTCCCAGCATGCTCCAGGAGCACACATACTATATGGAGGGACTACAACTCCCAGCATGCTCCAGGAGCACACACACCATATGGAGGGACTACAACTCCCAGCATGCTCCAGGAGCACACACACACTATATGGAGGGACTACAACTCCCAGCATGCTCCAGGAGCGCACACACTATATGGAGGGACTACAACTCCCAGCATGCTCCAGGAGCGCACACACTATATGGAGGGACTACAACTCCCAGCATGCTCCAGGAGCACACACGCTATATGGAGGGACTACAGCTCCCAGCATGCTCCAGGAGTACACACACTATATGGAGGGACTACAACTCCCAGCATGCTCCAGGAGCACACACACTATATGGAGGGACTATAACTCCCAGCATGCTCCAGGAGCTCACACAGTATATGGAGGGACTACAACTCCCAGCATGCTCCAGGAGCTCACACACTATATGGAGGGACTACAACTCCCAGCATGCTCCAGGAGCTCACACAATATATGGAGGGACTACAACTCCCAGCATGCTCCAGGAGCGCACACTATATGGAGGGACCACAACTCCCAGCATGCTCCAGGAGCACACACACACACTATATGGAGGGACTACACCTCCCAGCATGCTCCAGGAGCACACACGCTATATGGAGGGACTACAACTCCCAGCATGCTCCCAGAGCACACACGCTATATGGAGGGACTACAACTCCCAGCATGCTCCAGGAGCACACACACTATATGGAGGGACTACAACTCCCAGCATGCTCCAGGAGCACACACACTATATATAGGGACTACAACTCCCAGCATGCTCCAGGAGCTCACACACTATATGGAGGGACTACAACTCCCAGCATGCTCCAGGAGCTCACACACTATATGGAGGGACTACAACTCCCAGCATGCTCCAGGAGCACACACACTATATGGAGGGACTACAACTCCCAGCATGCTCCAGGAGCACACACACTATATGGAGGGACTACAACTCCCAGCATGCTCCAGGAGCTCACACACTATATGGAGGGACTACAACTCCCAGCATGCTCCAGGAGCTCACACACTATATGGAGGGACTACAACTCCCAGCATGCTCCAGGAGCTCACACACTATATGGAGGGACTACAACTCCCAGCATGCTCCAGGAGCACACACACTATATGGAGGGACTACAACTCCCAGCATGCTCCAGGAGCACACACACTATATGGAGGGACTACAACTCCCAGCATGCTCCAGGAGCACACACACTATATGGAGGGACTACAACTCCCAGCATGCTCCAGGAGCACACACACTATATGGAGGGACTACAACTCCCAGCATGCTCCAGGAGCACACACACTATATGGAGGGACTACAACTCCCAGCATGCTCCAGGAGCACACACACAGTCTCCTCCATGTCCGCTCCAGTATCTGGAGGTTTCTGTACAGTCATGGCCATAAATTGTGAGAATGATACAAATGTAAATTGTTACATAGGTGTTATAATGGTAATTTGCATATTCTGTCAGGATTAACTAACAATCCCACCCCTGGACACTTTACAAGGAGGCTGGTGCTTGGCATCATTGTTTCTCTTCTGTTACCCATGGTTATCTCTAAAGAAACACGTGCAGTCATCATTGCACTGCACAAAACTGGCCGAACAGGGAAGAGTATCGCAGCGAGAAAGATTGCACCTCAGTCACCAATCTATCGCATCATCAAGGAATCCAAGGATAGAGGTCCCATTGTTACCAAAAAGGCTCCAGGAGCCCAAGAAGGACCAGCGAGCGCCAGGAGCGTCTCTTACAAGTGTCTCAGCTTGGGGATGGGGCTCCCAGCATCGCAGAGCTCAGGAATGGCAGCAGCAGGTGTGAGGCATCTGCACGCACTGTGACACTGCGGAGACTCCTGGAGCAAGGCCTGGTGTCCAGGAGGGCAGCACAGAAGCCGCTTCTCTCCAGGAACCATCAGGGACAGACGGATATTCTGCAGGAGGTGCAGGGAGTGGACGCTGAGGACTGGGGGACAGACGAATATTCTGCAGGAGGTGCAGGGAGTGGACGCTGAGGACTGGGGGGACAGAGGGATATTCTGCAGGAGGTGCAGGGAGTGGACGCTGAGGACTGGGGGACAGACGGATATTCTGCAGGAGGTGCAGGGAGTGGACGCTGAGGATTGGGGGACAGACGGATATTCTGCAGGAGGTGCAGGGAGTGGACGCTGAGGACTGGGGGACAGACGGATATTCTGCAGGAGGTGCAGGGAGTGGACGCTGAGGACTGGGGGACAGACGGATATTCTGCAGGAGGTGCAGGGAGTGGACGCTGAGGACTGGGGGACAGACGGATATTCTGCAGGAGGTGCAGGGAGTGGACGCTGAGGACTGGGGGAAAGCCATTGTCTCTGATGAATCCCCTTTCCGATTGTTGGGAGAAGACAAGGTGAGCGATGCCCCCAGTCCTGTCTCCTGCACCTGTAAAGCTCCTGCAGCCATTCATGTGGGGGGGGGGGAGGGGGCGGCTTCTCAGCCAAGGGAATCGCCTAAAAACACCTCCATGGATAAAGAATGGAGCAGAATGTCCTCCAGGAGCCGCTTCTCCCAACCCTCCAGGAGCAGATGGTGATGAGCAGAGCCTCCTCCAGCATGATGGAGCACCGGCCATAAAGCAAAGGGGGAAACTAAATGGTGCAGGGAACAGAACACAGAGATTCTGGGTCCATGGCCTGGAGACTCCCCGGATCTTATCCCATTGAGAACTTGTGGTCAATCATCAGGAGACGGAGGACAAACAAAGACCGGTCAGGATTTGGTCCAGAAGGTGAGTGAGAGCTGCCAGGGAGAATTGCAGAGGTCCTGGAGAAGAAGGAGAGGTCCTGCAGATACTGACTCGCTGCAGTAACTCCTCCCACCTGACAATAAAAGCTTCTGCTCCCCATAGTATGATTGCACTTGTATCTCTGTATGTGATAAACATCTGACAGACCAGAGGGACACATCATGTGACAAGAGAAGATTTGTGTCATTCTCAAAACTTATGGCCGTGACTGTAGAGTTTGCTCTTAGTTCTTGTCCTGTTTCCTCAGGTTCTATAGATCCAGGACTCCCAGAGGTTTCTCCTAAAGATGATCCTTTCCATCAATGATCCCCCAGGGATCCGGGAGAAGGACAGAGAGCAGATGGCGGGCAGGATCCTGGAGCTCACCCTGGAGATGATCTCCTTGATAACCGGAGAGGTGAGAGTCTCCCAGGACACGGCTCTTATCTCTAGGAATAACAGCGGGAAATGACTGGAGAGGTGAAGGATTCTTAGGATCTATGTAGTGATCAGTGTCTCCCCATACACAGGATTACACAGTAGTGAAGAAGTCGTCTGGTGAGTGTGTGACCCCCCGTGTGTCAGGAGGATGGACCCAGAGCCCCATCACCGAGCCTCCACCTCATTCACTGATACATGAGCAGAAGATCCTAGAACTTACCTCCAGGATCACTGAGCTGCTGAGCGGAGAGGTGAGCACTGCCGGGAATGCTGGGACATTGTACAATAACACAAGGGAGGGGTCTGGGTGATGACTGTGTCATTGTGGGTGTCAGGTTCCTATAAGGTGTCAGGACGTCACTGTCTATTTCTCCATGGAGGAGTGGGAGTATATAGAAGGACACAAGGACCAGTACAAGGACATCATGATGGAGGACCACCAGCCCCTCACATCACCAGGTAAGAGGAGACCTTCCTGATTATAGAGGACAGAGCAGGTGTGAGGTCACCTCCTCCATCATCTCATCATCACATATAGACAATGTATCAGTCACTGTGTATATTTCCTATAGATGGATCCAGTCAGAGAAATCCACTAGAGAGATGTCCCAGTCCTGGAGATTCCCGAGATATTACACAGGAACCAGAGAGATGTCCCAGTCCTGGAGATTCCCGAGATATTACACAGGAACCAGAGAGATGTCCCCGTCCTGGAGATTCCCGAGATATTACACAGGATCCAGAGAGATGTCCCAGTCCTGGAGATTCCCGGGATATTACACAGGAACCAGAGAGATGTCCCAGTCCTGAAGATTCCCGAGATATTACACAGGAACCAGAGAGATGTCCCAGTCCTGGAGATTCCCGGGATATTAAAGAGGAACCAGAGAGATGTCCCAGTCCTGGAGATTCCCGAGATATTACACAGGAACCAGAGAGATGTCCCAGTCCTGGAGATTCCTGGGATATTACACAGGAACCAGAGAGATGTCCCAGTCCTGGAGATTCCCGGGATATTAAAGAGGAACCGGAGAGATTTCCTATTCCTGAAGATTCCCAAGATTGTCCGCAGGATCCAGAGAGATGTCCCAGTCCTCTATATTTCCATGTTGTTAAAGAGGAACCGGAGGAGAACGTCCCACTGGATCATCAGGTAGGTGGAGCTGAGGTTCCTGTGAATCCTCTATAGATGGATGTAATGAGGCTACTTACCTTCTCCAGCAGCAGTGGGTGGAGGGTCTATGGGGAGATGTTGGTCGGACATAACTATAAATGGTAGAAGAGCAGGAGAAGTGAATAATCTTGTCCCTGGTGTCCATGAGTCTCCACCTCAGGATCGGGTCACATCGGGTTATGCAGTAATATAACCGGAACATCGATGGTGATGTGTAAAATATTGGGATGAATGTGGATCCCGTCTCCTCCTGCAGGAGATTATTCCCCTTAGTTCCTGGTTCTGGAGGTTTCTGTCCATCACTTGGATATAAGAGAATCTCTGGAGACATTTCCTTGTTTTCTCAGGTCCTTCATGTTGGATCTTTCCAGGAAAGTTGTGGTGGAAGGAGGAGCGGAGAGGAAATCCCCTCATCAGTGACAGAGGAGGGTAAGAGCCTTTCATGTATCTTGTGGGTTATTCTTCCCTTATACATTGCAGGGAGAGGTCACATCCAGGGGAGGAGATGGAGATGACATAGACACCGGCTCATCTGTTGGTCACATCAGTCTATAACCAGGTAGAGAGCGATGGCGTCATCCGGCTCTTGGTAATTCCTGTACTTCTGCTGGTCGCTCCTTAGTGCGGCAGCACATTCAATAAAAAAGTGGATGGCGTCACTGTCTCTCTGGTTGGGGGGGGGGGCGTGGCTAGTAAGTCTGCAAAGGAGAGCCAATAATTTAATAAACAATGTAGACAAGAGGGGCTCTGGTGTCACCCTCTAGGCTCATTTGCATGTAGCAGTGATATGATACTGATGTGTGGACCAGTAAGCACAGGCCGGGACGTTACATCTCTATAACTGCCCACTGGGTTAATGTGGTGGTGGCTGTGGCCGAGGCAGGTATTGCTGTGTTGCATATACTTCCACCACTGAGGATTGCAGGACATCACTCCTGGCCTCCGGTTGCCTCCTCCTCCGCTTCCCCTTCTCCTTCCTCCTCATACAGTCAGTGTTGGTCCGGCACCACCAGTTTCGGCACAGCCATAGGGGAATGTAGCAGAATGCACTGAAACTGTCTGAGCAGATGACCATACACCACCCACAGTAGGGAAAAATTCCCTCCCAACCACTAGAGCAACTTCTTGGATCTACTGAAACTTTTTTAAAACCAAAAATATTGTTTTAAAAAAACCAAACTTGTAAAAATTATTTACAAATACATAAACTGCTTCAAAAGAGTTTTGTCCCCTGGCAGTGACATGGGAGCATCTGCAGCCAGGGTGATGCACATCCCGTGCCTTGCGCATGTGCTTGGTCACTGAGTGAATCACATGGAGCTGCCGGAGCGGCTGCATAAAGGGCCGGCACCTCGCAATTAATAAACACAAGTCCGTATTCTTCAGACAGACCTGGGATTAGTTGCTCCATGTGACAGATATGGAGATCTACAAGGAAATTGTAGGAGACAAATGTGACTGCACAACCAAGGACGGGGAAGATGTGGTGTGTGATATGTACAGAAATCTCACACTGCTACTAAGCAAAAATAACAGGCTTAACATGAGCACAATGTTGCTAGACACTGCTATTTCTGTAGATGATGATGTTGTAGTAATGTTTTCTCACTTTCCCCCTGCCCTGACACTGGAAAGTATTTCTCTCTGTCCATCACAGCTATTTCTCCCTCAGTGCCCTGAAAAGGGCATTTCTGCAATTCATTAAGCTGTAATCTTTCCCTCCATGTCCCTACAGTGCAGCCTTTCCCTCTCTGTAATGGCGCTGGGACATGTGACCCTTCTTGTTATAAAGCCGGGTCACATGTTCCACCTGGCCAATCACATAGAGGGCATGGCTGTGATTGTCAGGAGCAGTAGCATAACTAGGAGATGTTACAGATACTATATACATGTTATGCTGTACAATATATAGCATAATATGTATATACTGGTGCACATTCTCCACTCATTTGCTGATCACCACTTTACGATATAACTCAAAGGCCGCATTCACACAAACGTCTGCCCGTCGGACCGTAGCCAGGCCGGCATATGTCCGGCACGATCGAGAGGAGAAAGGTTGACCACTCCCCTTTCCATAGAAATGCGCTATGTACGGGCCGTGCACTCAGGTAAGATTTGAGACTGTTTTCAGGTCGTTATTCCTGGCTTTTCGACCAGCTTCAAATCCAACTTGATCTAGATGTATTAGGCAGGAGGAATTCCAGCCTAGTGGCTATGATCCTAAAAGTAAAAGCTTCAGATCAACGAGCACTGTCTATAATTACCACAGATTGAACGGTCCTTCCCTAGTTTGCGGAGGACAGTGATGTGGGCCTGTAAGACTTGCTGTGGAAAAGCCTGTCCTCTAGAGATGTAATTTAACACCTGGAGCATTGTTGATGACTGGTCCCTCGAGAGCAGTTAAAAAAACCAAGATGTGATCCCATCAGGACACAGACTATTGCCATTCTAAAGTCCTTGATGGTGATGGGTAACTCCCGTAGGGTCTGCCTCCAGCTGCTTAGTGTCATCATCTGATAGAGATGGTAGTTTGTGGGTAGCAGCAGAGGCTTTCTTCTTAGCTTATCTATCCTGTGCAGGCAAATTTGGATTAAATATTGTTTAAAGAAGAAAACTATTTCTGGAATTCCTCTGCCATTTCGGGTTGGTGTAGAGTTTAGCCCCTTCCTTAGAAGTGAGATGCGTAATGTACGCAACCCTAGGCCAACGGCTGCATTTTTCTACTCTATACAGCTTGTACCCTGGTGCAAAAGAATATTTGTCAAGATGGCTGAGCAGTTTGTGATGTTGTGATATTAGAGATCTCTACCAGGGTAGAGGAGGTGAACGCCTTCTTATTGGTTGATTACAATCGGGTTAGTTGAGCCAAGAGATAGGAAGCTTTTGCTGAATTCTCGCTCTCTTTAGGCGTGCCCCATGGGAGTTAAAAATGTCACTGCAAATGCCTCCCAAAAGATTGGGGGACCAGTAGGCATTTGGCAAACTTAACCGGAGCATGTGTCTACGCATATTATTTGTGGGCAGCAGACTTGAATGAATAATCTTCTACCAAGAGCTGTTTTTGTAATTCCTTCCTGAGTCTTCGCACCGCAGCAAGAGATAGGGATGACTTACCAGAAAAAATGTCTATGGAACAGTCTCAAGCAGTCCCTTTTAAGGGCTATCCTCACGTCCTATAGATACGCCTACCACCCGATCTAACTATATAGGTAGATCCGTGCAGGTAGGTTTCCTTTAACCTATTTCCTATGAAGAAAATGTAGCATCTGGCCCTCTTTCTTGGGGACATTAAACCCTTTAGACATTAGACATGCAAATAATCAAATCAGCATGGAGAGTTATGGAGAGGAGAAACAACCCAATATATCAGTATATGATAATATGTAAGGAGGCTTAGGCCTCTTTATGCCAACATAAATTCAAAGTACAGGTAATGTCCCCTATCATCAGAGAAACTGCAATGACATTGTGTTACAACTTTAAGACAAAAAGAAAACCGAAGAAAGAAACCCGTCTGTGAGATGGGCAGGATGTCGACCACTTGCAAGTAGATCACATAGCAGTGGGGGGATCCGAAGTTCTCTTTTTAGTAGATATTTCAGGCATTTCCCATAGTTCTCTTGGAGGATCTGGCAACTGAGACAATCGGGCCAGTCCAGAATGGTGACCATAGGAAGTTCCAGGGTACCTAAGAACTTGGGCAGATCTCCTATGCTACCAAATATCGCAGTCTTGCCCTGATGTTTGGAAATAAGCAGGAAGGGGTATCCCCACCTGTACTGGAGTTTATTAGCAATAAAATCCTCCAGGAAAAAGTGAATTGCCCTTCAGTTGTAGCGTGTGGCACGCTAGGTCTGGCAGAAACGTGATATCTTTTAGGAGAATTCTAGATAGGAGGCAGCACCCATGATTTTTTCCCTTTATTTAAAAAAGTGCACCCTACACACCACATCTCTGGGTATTGATTGTCCCCTAGCTTGGACACTAGCGTGCAATGTAATCGATCCAGTTCGATCAGGGAGAGTCCCGGGTCATCCATAAGATCTCCAAATAAAAGATGTGGCACAGAGTCCAACTATTTGATGTCCACTCACTCAGGGAGTCCTCTAATGGGTATATTAGTGAGCAGGAGAGCTCCCCGCCACCATCATCTTGGAAGCACTTGCTGCAGTGCCTGAAGACCCACGGAGCCAAAGTAAGAAGTAATGGAGCTGTAGTGGCCTGCGTCGCTAACACTAAAGGCTGAGGTCTTCCATCTGTTGCCCATATGGTAAGGATTGCTGTGGTTTTCCTGGCTTTTAGCGGGTATTGGGAGGTCTCAGCCCTGGGACCTAAGTCTTATTAAAATTAACTTTCCAGCCAGTGAATGCTTCAAATCTGTCTAGCAGGGCCATAAAGTTGGGTAGAATTGTAAGGGGTTTCGTGACAACGAGCAAAAGGTCGCCTGCAAATAAGTTAACTTTGTACTACTCAACACCCACTTTTATCCCAGAAATATTTGGTGAAGTTTTTATTAACCTCAGGCTCCATGGCAAATGCAACGAAGTCTGGAGATAGGGGAACCCCAGTTATGTCCATTTCGAGATAGGAATGATTCTTCTGCCACCATCAAACTACCTTCCATGTCTAGAAGGGACATAAAGTAAAGGTAAAGTAAAGGTGTATAATTGTGTTGAGGAAAAGTCCTTGAATGCCACTTTTTTCCAAGATTAAAAACGGGTAGTTCCAGGAGAGGCCATCAAAAGTCTTTTCTATGTCTAGTGCCAAAAGCAGCATTGGTTTCTTTGTAGCATTTTAAACGTGTATGAGCATCAGGACTTTACCGATGTTGTCGAGAGCTTGGTGGGAAGGGGACATATCACCTCAGACGCCACGTATGCAACCACTAATAGTGTTTTGCAAAGAGGCCTCGATGAGACGGTATGGCCCTCTCATTGCCAAAAGTTACAAGCTGATCAGCGGTTGCAGGAGTTAGCGCACAGGGTAGAATAAGGGGGTATGGTCAGCCCAGATGGCAAAATATTGATGGCCAGTAACTGTGCAGGCTCCTAGAGGTGAAAACGTGGCATGGGGGGGGGGGGGGGCAACAGTACCTGGGTCTTGGGTCTCCGGGCCACTTTCCTATGGCTGGCACCAGGAGGCTATCACACAGCAGGCACGTTAGCCAGGGAGATGCGATCAACTCTGTAAGTATATCCAGGTAATTGGGTTATCCAAGGAAGACAAGCCACGACATTGGATGTCACTAGAGAGCAGGCTGGTGGCTTTGAGAAGTGAGGCCAGCTTTCAGCAAGTGGGTCCTGTTGTTGAGAATTTCCCAGAGAGCCCCCCAAGTTAGCTAGATGGGTAGCAAGGGGAGGTGGACTCTGTTGAATGCTTGGCGGCGGTCCAAAGTTCCCTTATGGCCATAAGTATCCGCTGCCATAGGTCGGGGACAATCCTGGGGCACTTGATGAAGGAAGTGTCCTGTAAGACGCCCAGATGGAGAGGTATTTACAAGAGAGTCTTTAACGTGGGTACAGAATTTCTGCATGTGGTGTGGGATACCCTTAAAATCCTAAGTAGAGAATGCTGGCCCTAACATGTGAATGAAGCCTGTTCACCTGGACCCAGCTATCCGTGACCTGACACTAGGCCGCGCTATTAGCCAACCACTCAAGTAGCAGGGAATCCATTTGCCCCCACCCAAGGTCAGGTCCTGCTGGGTGGTTTTGCAAGGTGCTATAGCAGACTGGAAGGAGGCACCAGATGTGCGAATGGCCATTTAATGCATCCACAAAAGCTAAATGCTTCATTGTCTAGAAGAGATATATTAGGAAGGGCTAGGGTAACCTGCTAGCTGTGATAGAGACCGCTCTGGATTGCTCTTCGCATATAGTTTATTTGAAAAACTTTTTTAGATCTTCTACTTGTAATGCAGCATTTCTACCAGGATACGTATCGGCCTAAATTTCAGTGTAGTGATGAGAAGATACATAACCATGTGGCGCATATTCCTCTACTTTCGTTAGTTTGGTCCGTAAGGGAAGCTCTTTGCCAACATTGTGCCAGCACGGCCCGTTACCATAGTCACGAGGTGCTGGCGTCACATCAGCACTCCAGATTTGGCTGCCTCCGAGGAGACTATAGGCAAGTGTGCAGCAAGATCTAACACTAGAATATTTAGCAATAAATAATGTATATACTCAAGGATAAGCAGACCTGAGTATAAGCCACCTACTTTTAGCACAAAATACATGGAATACTTATTGACTTGAATATAAGCCTAGAGGAGAGGAGGTTCTACCATCACCATAGACAGATGCTATCCTCTACACCTAGAGGAGAGGAGGTTCTACCATCACTATAGACAGGGGGCATCCTCTACATCTATAGGAGAGGTGGCTCTACCATCACCATAGACAGGGGGCATCCTCTACACCTAGAGGAGAGGAGCATCTACCATCACCATAGACAGGGGGCATCCTCTACACCTAGAGCAGAGGAGGTTCTACCATCACCATAGACAGGGCGCATCCTCTACACCTAGAGGAGAGGCGGTTCTACCATCACCATAGACAGGGGGCATCCTCTACACCTAGAGGATAGGAGGGCCTACCATCACCATAGACAGGGGGCATCCTCTACACCTAGAGGAGAGGTGGTTCTACCATCACCATAGACAGGGGGCATCCTCTACACCTAGAGGAGAGGCGGTTCTGCCATCACCATATACAGGGGCATCCTCTACACCTAGAGGAGAGGCGGTTCTGCCATCACCATAGACAGGGTACATCCTCTACACCTAGAGGAGAGAAGGATCTACCATCACCAAAGAAAGGGGGCATCCTCTACACCTAGAGGAGAGGAGGTTCTACCATCACCATAGACAGGGGACATCCTCTACACCTAGAGGAGAGGTGGTTCTACCATCACCATAGACGGGGCATCCTCTACACCTAGAGGATAGGAGGGCCTACCATCACCATAGACAGGGGGCATCCTCTACACCAAGAGGAGAGGTGGTTCTACCATCACCATAGACAGGGGGCATCCTCTACACCTAGAGGAGAGGCGGTTCTGCCATCACCATAGACAGGGGCATCCTCTACACCTAGAGGAGAGGCGGTTCTGCCATCACCATAGACAGGGGCATCCTCTACACCTAGAGGAGAGGCGGTTCTGCCATCACCATAGACAGGGGCATCCTCTACACCTAGAGGAGAGAAGGATCTACCATCACCAAAGAAAGGGGGCATCCTCTACACCTAGAGGAGAGGAGGTTCTGCCATCACCATAGACAGGGGCATCCTCTACACCTAGAGGAGAGGAGGTTCTATCATCACCATAGACAGGGGGCATCCTCTATACCTAGAGGAGAGGAGGTTCTATTATCACCATAGCCAGGGGGCATCCTCTACATCAGCGACGGCGAACCTATGGCACGCGTGCCACAGACGGCACGCAAAGCCGTTTCTGTTGGCACGCGTACCGTCGCCGGTAAGCCTCTGCCCGTTGCCCGTAAAAATTTGTCTATGCGAGAGGCGGAACTACGCGCCGCTCCATAGACAGAACCGCAGAGTTTTTGCGCATGCACGGTAACTTTGGAAGCACTGAAAGTTTCAGTCGCTCCCATAGAAACCGCGCATGCGCAGTAATTATCCCAGGCCGCTCCGCTCTGCTCCCTCCCAGTTCGCTCCACTCTGCTCTGTCCCGGTCTGCTCCGCACTGCTCTGCTCCCTCCCTGTCCGCTCTGCTCTGTCCCGGTCCGCTCCGCACTGCTCCCTCTGTCCCATTCCGTAGCCCCCCTCTCCTCCGCTCCATAGCCCCCCTCTCTACCACTCCATAGCCCCCCTCTCTACCGCTCCGTAGCCCCCCTCTCCTCCGCTCCGTAGCCCCCCTCTCCTCCGCTCCGTAGCCCCCCTCTCTTCCGCTCCGTAGCCCCCCTCTCCTCCGCTCCGTAGCCCCCCTGTCCTCCGCTCCGTAGCCCCCCTCTCCTCCGCTCCAGGTGGGAGTGGAGAATGCATACAGCGTAACCTGCATGCATTCCTGGAGAACCTTCCTGTAGAATAAAAGAAAATAAAGTAAGTTTATCTGTGTATATGTATGTTATATGTATGTAATGTGTATATGTATGTAATGTGTATATGTATATAATGTGTATATGTAATGTGTATATGTATGTGATGTGATGTGTATATGTAATGTGTATATGTATGTGATGTGTATATGTAGGTGTTTATTCTGTATTCTGAATAATACATCACCATAGACAGGGGGCATCTTCTACACCTAGAGGAGAGGAGGCTCTACCATCACCATAGACAGGGGGCATCTTCTACACCTAGAGGAGAGGAGGTTCTACCATCACCATAGACAGGGGGCATCCTCTACACCTAGAGCAGAGGAGGTTCTAACATCACCATAGACAGGGGGCATCCTCTACACCTAGAGGAGAGGAAGTTCTACCATCACCATAGACAGGGGGCATCCTCTACACCTAGAGGAGAGGAGGTTCTACCATCACCATAGACAGGGGCATCCTCTACACCTAGAGGAGAGGAGGTTCTATCATCACCATAGGCAGGGGGCATCCTCTACACCTAGAGGAGAGGCGGTTCTACCATCACCATAGACAGGGGCATCCTCTACACCTAGAGGAGAGGCGGTTCTACCATCACCATAGACAGGGGCATCCTCTACACCTAGAGGAGAGGAGGTTCTATCATCACCATAGACAGGGGACATCCTCTACACCTAGAGGAGAGGAGGTTCTATCATCACCATAGACAGGGGGCATCCACTACACCTAGAGGAGAGGAGGTTCTACCATCACCATAGACAGGGGGCATCCTCTACACCTAGAGGAAAGGAGGTTCTACCATCACCACAGACAGGGGGCATCCCACCACATTGTACATGATAATATAGTATGTGTGTATAATTATATGTGAGGAGGAAATAACTGCATAAACCAGCAGCCGTACAGCTAATATACAAGTAGAAGCTGATAAGTGGTGAATCCTCCAGTAGAAGCCCCTGTATATACGGCTGCCGGGGGCTTCTCCCACCGACTTTACTGGTTTTCTAGGACTGCGAGGCTCTGCTCCAGGGGTGGATGGGAATCTCTGGTTACACAACCCTCTTATGGCTTGGAAGAAGAAGTGTCTAAGGATTTGATGAATTATTTGGTTGGATATTATTCAAATTGTATGTCAATGGATCAATCAGTAATCATGATTTTTTTTTAATAGACTGTATGTTACTGACTCGTTGCTTTACTTCTGCTTGTAACTGGGGAAAAGGAAACTTCCAATATTGATTTGTTGACTATATTTTTTAGGAGATGAAAGTACAAGAGGTTCCCATGGACGTCCCCCCTCATCTCCTTGTGGTGAAGTAGAAGATAATCAGTCACATATTTCCACAGAGGAGGGAAATCATGGAGATAATAGGCAGTTTTCATTTCCGAAATATGAGAAGCGCTTTACCAAGAAATCAAATCTTGATCAACATCTGAGAACTCACACAGGAGAGAAGCCATATTCATGTATCGAATGTGGGAAACGTTTTGCCATGAAATCAGGCCTTGCTGTACACAAGAAAATTCACACAGGGGAGAAGCCATTCTCATGTACTGAATGTGGAAAATGTTTTAACCGGAAATCAAATCTTGTTATACATCAGAGAATTCACACAGGGGTAAAGCCATTTTTATGTACTGAATGTGGGAAATGTTTTAATCACAAATCACATCTTGTTAGACATCAGAGAACTCACACCGGGGAGAAGCCATTTCCATGTCCTGAATGTGGTAAATGTTTTACTATGGAATCAAGTCTTGTTGCCCATCAGAGAACTCACACAGGGGAGAAGCCATTTTTTTGTCCTGAATGTGGGAAGTCCTTTACTCGGGTATCAATTCTTATTATACATCAGAGAAGTCACACAGGAGAGAAGCCATTTTTATGTACTAAATGTAGGAAATGTTTTAGAGATCATTCCAGTCTTGTTAGACATCAGAAAACTCACACAGGAGAGAAACTATTTTTATGTACTGAACATGGAAAATGTTGTAGAAAGAAATGCAGTCTTGTTAAACATCAGAGAACTCACACAGAGGCGAAACAATATTCATGTACTGAATGAGAAAAATGTTTTAGAGAGAAATCCAGTCTTGTTGCGCATCGGAGAACTCACACAAGAGAGAAGCCATTTTCATGTTCTGAATGCAAAAAAGGTTTTGGTAATAGATCAAATCTTGTTAAACACAAAAGAGAACTCACAAAGGAGAGAAACCATTTTCAGGTCAAGAAAGTGGGAAAACATATTTTGTCTAACACCAGAGAACTCACACAGGAGAGAAACCACCTTCATGTACTGAATGTGGGAAATGTTTTTTCATTCAAATGCTTTTTATTGAAGATTTTTTCTGTTAACAATAAAACAAAGCTTAGTGAAGGCATAACAGACATGTCCAGTACATGCAGATTATAGGCAAGAAGGATATAATATAAGGCGTCGCGGCTGGGTGGCTGTTACAGCCGTATAGCTGGCAAGTCGGAAGTCTCATAATAGGGTTTGCCCATAATTTTCTTATGGCACATGTGCTGCACCGTACCGCTCCCATTGGGCGCCGTGAGTCCATAGCGATGTATGGGGAGTCAAGGTTGTAGGATCAAATTCCTGACGTGGCCTATGGGCTAGCGGACCACAACTTCCACACTCGCATGGGGACATGTGTTTTTAGGAAGCCATATGCTGAGGCCATCTCGTAAGTAAATACAGTGTTTATTTCCGCGATTAGTTCAGCCCTAGATGGAACTACTCGTACACTGGATTTCCACTTCCTGGGGATTAAAATCCCAGCAATGGTAAGAATTTTAACCAGCAGCTTCTTATTATAGAAGGGGAGAGGGGGGATTCCCATCAGTAGTAAGGCCAGTTGGGGAGATTTGGGGATATGGCATTGGAACAGTCGTTGGAGTATATCGAATACCTCAGACCAATAAGAGGAGAGTAGAGGAAAGCCCCAAAAAACGTGTAGCCTTTCCCCAGACAGCCTTGCCACCAGAGATGTGATGCGCCAGGAAATATGAGGTTCTCGCGGTAAGGAGTAGAGTACCAGTGCAGCTTCCGTTTCGGGGATGCTTCAATATGACCTACGCTCTTGAGTGCACCGTGTATGAGGCTCAGTGACTTAGTCCAGCTGCTCTGGAGTAAAGTCACCCCTAACTCCCTTTCTCATCTCAGAGGATACGAGTACCGAAAGGTCATACAGTTAGTTATCTGCACATAAAACGGCTTAAGTCTTCTAACCTTGTGAAGGAGTTCTTTGTCATTTGTAGGGTTAGGTGCTGGCCGGGATTTCAAGTAGTGTACGACCTGAGCGTATTAAGAGTCCACAAGGGAATACTGTTCTTTGAGTCGACTGGGAATAGGTTTTCTCCGTCATATAGTTGTGCACAGGATCAGATCCCTGCTGAGCTCCAAGATGTCAATGAGGTGGATGGGATCGCTTGGCTCAGAGTTGTGAGAGGGAGGTCAGCCCATGATAGTTTGTCCTGGCCTTTTGTATGAGGCGCCTTCCTGCCCATAAGGAGAGCTCTCGTAGGGGTACGGAGTGACTTTGGAATGGGAATGTCCCAAAGAGAGGCTAACAGCATATTACGGAGGTCAAGGTCTCTGGCCATAAAAGATCTGCATCCAAGGGGTGTTTATATTTGCATTATGCCAGGAGGATCCTTGTGCTAATAAGGTAGCTAGACAGTAGGCTTTTAAATCTGGCACGCCCAAGCCGCCAACCTTTTGTGTTTTATTATGATATGCCTAGCCAGGCGATGGTTTATTCCCTGTCCCTATAAAATGAGAGACCACGGATTGAGCCTTAAGTAGAGCTTTTTCAACATCAGAGACTTCACACGGGTAAAGTAATTTTTAAGTACTGAATGTGGAAAATGTTTTACCCAGAAATCTCTTGTTATACATTAGAGAACTCACACAGGAGAGAAGCCACATTGACAATTCTCGAACTTTGAACGTTTTTTAGTTTAGAAATCTCTATGACTGAATTTCTCTCTTTAGGATGACCTCTGCTGATGTCTGCAGTACGTATGTTTTCTAAAAGCTAAGTCACTCCCTACTCTTTATTTCTCACCATTTTGGCTGTTGCCCAACTAAAACTTAAAGCGGCACGATTGCTATTAGGAAAAATATACTATTCGCTCTGACCACCCAACTGATTGATCCAGAAGTCTGTAACATCTTTCTCAAAGGGAATTGGCACAATCCACTGTACCCATAGCTGGGCTTGTATGCTCCCAATGTGGCCCAACCTCGCTTACCAACGATCTCCAACTAATGCGATCATGTAGTGAGGGATTGTGTCTAGTAGTCTGTTGCTACCCTCAAGCTTCTCTTGGTCTCCTCTTCCCAAAACCCTAATCTTAATGCCAGGATGACCACATCCTATCATAGTAAGGAACTGGAGTCCACCATATCTGAGCCGCCCTCAGGCAAAAGCCCAGGCCCAGATGGCCTCCACGTCTTTTATTACAAATCGGAGTGGGGAGACACTGCTGGTACAATGTCCTGGAGCTGTCCGGTGAGTCCCTCAGCCAAAGATAATTCACAGCAGAGAGAAGTACAGTCACACAGCAGGTCCTGGCGGAACGTGATGTAGATGCAGCAGACACTTTTGCCATTTTTGAGTGCACTTTTGTGAGCTAAAAATATGTTTTTCCATTAATGTTGACATGTGAGGGCTTATTTTTTTCAGTGTTCACTGTATAACCTATGTAACATATTATCTTTATTTTATGGGACACTGCAATTACCACAATATCACATTTCTACCCTATATAGTCAAGTATAAGCCGACCTGAGTATAAGCTCAGGTACCTAATTTGAACACAAATAACTGGGAATACCTATTGCTGGAAATGCATTGGTCACAGCCTCCAGCCAGTATATAGTTGGCACCTCCCCCCCAGTATACAGCCAGGCCCTGCCCCCAGTATATAGCCTGCCAGCCCCGTCCCTCAGTAAACAGCCAGCCCCTGCTCCCCAGTATATAGCCTTCCAGGCCATTTCCCAGGATAAAGCCAGCCCCTGCCCCCAGTATATAGCCTGCCAGCCCATATCCCCAATATATAGCTTGCCAACAGAAACTTAGAGCCTCTGACGGACGGACCAGGACAGAGTGACAGAAATCCTTCAGAGTACCCACTGAGAAAGAGACAGGCGATAAGGGACATTTGAAAGTTTTTGATGTGGAGAGAATTTGAGAAAAAGAGATTTTATTATATTTTCTCTGGAGGGAAAGATGGCGTCTGGAAAGCAGACTCCACCCCTGTATCTGGTGGTTAGAGAAGATGACACGCCCTACCATCCTTCAGTGGCGGCCATCTTAAGTCCCTGAAAGTTAATTGCCTATGACTCTACTCTGTTGTCAGCCATAAAGGCTGGTTGTGGGTTTTCTTGTAGTTTAGCAGCTGAGCACCCTTGAAGGGCCTTGACAGACGTCTGAAAATAACACCGACTGAGATGATTTCATCTTATTTCAGTTCTCTGTTCGGATTATTCTTGGATGTGCAACGCTGTTTGGGTATGGTATAATGAAAACTTATTTGATCCTGACAATTAGAGAAAAATTAGTATAAAAAGTGTTGCAATGTCTCTGGTACCTGCTTTCTGACATTTAACAAGAGGGACAGCCAGGGGGCTGTTGGAGCTGCGTTTTGTTATGTACAGAACTTGAAGTGCAGATAAAAGCGAAGTTCTCCAAAAGTCTAGAGCTTTGCCTGGGAATGCTGTCTGTGTTCTGTTCAGATCTGACCTTGCCGATGTTTACATAAGGGGGGGGGGGGCAACTCTGCTCCAATGTTCTTTCTGACAGCCTAAAAAAAAAGACATGAAGGAACTTGCTTGTGATACAAGAATACAGTATGATGTGATGTCCCCTCGTGTACTCCTCGAACAGACCAACACTTAGTCTAAGTGTACCTGGATTTTGATGAAACATTGGAGTCTGGCCAGAATTTTATAGAGAGCACAAGAACGCTGGAAAAGGAGATCCCATATGCCTGGATGAGATAAAGCGGAGATGTAAACGGGCATGGAAGAGTTCCACGGGAACTGTTTACAGCTTTAGGACACATGGGAGATGACCTGACAGTGTAGTGTACATTTAGTGCACTTTGCTACCAAAGGTGTTAACGGACTAGAGACATCTATGCCAGACTTGCATACAGAGGGATTGATAAGACTCTGACAGAGTGACGTACAGAGGGAACAGAGACCAGGGTCGGTAGTTTCACAGACTATACACAAGAGGTGGACCAGCACTGCCCAACAGTAACCACTGATCAAAACATGCCAAAATATGTAATCAAAAGCCACAAAAAGAACAGAGGCATGAAAAATAGATCAAGCAAATAATATCTTTATTAATAGAAAAATACACCACAAAACATGCTTAAAAACCTTTAAAAATTGTGAAAGAAGTCACAAATGAATGACAAATATTATAAATGGTGAGCTAATCAAATCTTTAGACAAGTCCATACAAATGCAGGATAAACAACAAAAAGAGGAGTGAAACACAATAATGGATGGACACACAATTCAAGGATCAGCACAAAACCATGTACAAATAAGAAAGTTGTATACCTAAAGGCTCAGGCTATGAGAGCGACCTCCCTCTCTTCTTGGGCCTGAGAAAATGTTGAAGCAGGCTCTTGTCCAGGATGTTATCCTCTGGCTCCCACGATCTCTTCTCAGGACCAAATCCTTTCCAGTCTACCAGAAACAACCGCCTACCTCTCACCGTCTTAGTATCCAGGATATCTTTGACCTCAAAGACATCGGTGGAATCAGCCTGTGGTGCCAGAGGAGGAGAAATTTTTCGGTTGAAGCGGTTGAAGATGTCTGGCTTATGGAGAGAAACGTGGAAAGAGTTGGGAATGCGCATGCTGGGAGGCAGACGCAACTTGTAAGCCACCGGGTTGATGCAGCTAAGAATTTCAAATGGACCCAAGAACCGGGGTCCCAATTTATAGCTCGGGATCTTCAGCCGGACATACTTGGCGGACAGCCAGACCCAGTCACCAGGAGCTAAAACAGGAAATGGTCGGCGTCTTTTGTCTGCTTGGAGCAATGAGGTGTGGACTTGTTCCCAGATGGCTTTTAGATCACGTACCAGGTCCGCCTCAGCAGGAAGTTCTGCAGATCCGTAACAAAGTCCATAGCCACATGAGACCATGGGCTGGTAGGCACGGGTAATGGCAACAGAAGACCAGCAGGTTTTAGTCGTGAAGGCTTGTTGCGAGCACAAGAGGCACAGGAACCCCCAAAATCCCGAACGGCCTTTACCAAATTAGGCCACCAGTAGAATCGGGAAATCAAGGCCACAGAGCGCTGCACCCCAGGGTGCCCAGCCACACGAGAAGAATGTCCCCAGGTCAGGATCCTCTTTCGGAGACCAGGTTGCACATAAGTCTTGCTGGGAGGCAGCTGCCGGAGGTCCAGCGGCACGGCAAGCACAAGTCTCTCTGGAGGAACAATATGCCTCGGAGCAGAGTCCTCCCCCATAACATCAGAAGCACGTGACAAGGTGTCAGCCTTGATGTTTTTCTGTGCTGGACGAAAATGGATTCGGAAGTCAAAGCGAGAAAAGAAGAGGGACCACCGGGCTTGACGCGGATTTAATCGCTGAGCCGTCTGTAGATACTGAAGGTTTTTGTGGTCTGTGAAAATGCTGACTGGAAATCGCGCTCTCTCCAGCACATGACGCCACTCTTCGAAAGCAAGAAGAAGCCGCAAGTGAGTGTTCGGCCCCTAGGCCCCTTCTGGGTAAGGAGCGCCCCAGTGCCCACGGAGGAGGTATCAACTTCCACTAGGAACGGCTTTTCAGTATCAGGTCAGGTAAGGACTGAAGCGGAGGAAAAAGCAGTTTTTAATTTCTTGAAGGATTCTTCTGCCGCTGGAGGCCAGACACGGGGATTAGCACCCTTTTTCGTAAGCGCCACCATCGGTGCGACCAGAGATGAGAAATGTGGGATAAAACTATAATAATTAGCAAAGCCCAGAAATCTCTTTATAGCTTGCAGTCCCACTGGGCTTGGCCACTGAAGAACAGCAGATAACTTGGCAGGATCCATCTGCAAACCTTTATCAGAAATTATGTAGCCAAGGAATGGAAGGCTCTTCTGATGAAACTGGCACTTCTCCAATTTGGCGTAGAGGCGGTTCATCCTGAGGTGGCTGAGTACTTGCCTCACATGAGACTGGTGGGACTCGAGATCAGCAGAATACACAAGGATGTCATCCAGGTAAACCACAACACAACTGTACAATAAGTCCCGGAAAATATCATTCACAAATTCCTGGAAAACGGCTGGCACATTACAAAGTCCGAAGGGCATAACTTGATATTCAAAATGGCCATCATGAGTGTTAAAGGCTTCCACTCGTCACCCTTCCTGATGCGAGTGAGGTTGTAGGCCCCACGAAGATCTAACTTGGAAAAAATTCTTGCACCCCCAGACGGTCAAACAGCTCTGTGATAAGCGGCATAGGGTAGCGATTCTTAATGGTGACCTTGTTAAGACCGCAATAGTCTATACAGGGGCAGAGAGAGCCATCCTTCTTGGTGACAAAAAAGAAACCAGCGCCAGCTGGTGAGGAGGATTTGCGGATGAAACCTCTTTGCAGATTTTCCTTAACATATTCCGACATAGCGGCAGTCTCAGGAACCGAGAGCGAATACACCCGACCCCGTGGAGAAGATCCAGGCAGCAGGTCAATGGGACAATCGTAGGGACCATGTGGAGGAGGGGTCTCAGATTGTTTTTTGGAAAACACATCTGTTAAGTCCTGGTACGGAGTGGGAAGTCCCTCCAGAGGCTTAGGAGACAAGGTAGGAGTCCTGACAGGGAGCGGATGTGGAACCGTCATGCAGCGTGAGGAGCAATCCGGACCCCAACGGAGAATCTCCCCAGAAGACCAGTCCAGAACAGGGGCATGATGCTGCAACCAGGGGAGACCCAGCAGGAGAGTGGAAGTGCACTGGGGCAGCACAAAAAAGGAGAGTCTCTCTTTATGTAATGCACCAACTTGAAGGAGCAGGGGTTCCGTGCGAAACCTGATGGGCATAGAGAGAATCTGGCCACGAACTGAGGCAATGGACAAAGGCTTCTCGAGACGAACCACCGGGAAGTGATGCTGGGAGACCAGGGCAGCATCTACAAAGTTCGCTGTGGAGCCCAGGGAAGCTGAAATCTGGACCGGGGTACCGGTGCCAACGCCGAGGAGCACGGGGAGAATCAGGCGAAGAGAAGCTTTATGGACGCTTCTCAGCACCTGAGAAGCCTAGGTGCTGGCGTTTCCCGGACGTTGGGGACGGACAGGACAAGTCCCGACAAAGTGCTCTGGGCTGGCACAATACATGCAGAGGTTCTCCTGACGTCGTCTGGAACGCTCTTGTAGAGTAACCCGGGTTCGGTCCACCTGCATGGGTTCCTCAGCAGAAAATTCTGGCGGGGGCTGGAGCGGCCTTTGGAAGACAGGTGTCAGGCAAGGAAGGCATCTAACACGGCCTTGGGGATACTCGGAGCATAGTTCCTCAGCGCGCTCCTTAAAGCAAACGTCAATTCGAGTGGCCAAGTGATGAGGCCACTCAGGGTAGATGAAAGGTCCCGAGCCGCCAGTGTGTCCTTGACCTGCCCAGAGAGTACTTTCTTAAATGTAGCGATGAGGGCTGCATCGTTCCAGGCAAGTTCGGAAGCCAGGGTGCGTAACTGAACTTGCGTACCCTCCCACAGGTGAGTTGCCCTGATGCAGGTTCAACACTGCAGACTCTGCAGAGGAGGCTTGTGCTGGTTCCTCGAAGACTGACTGACTGACACAGAAATGCTGTGATGCTAGACATAACCGGGTCATCTCTGTCCCAAAGAGGAGTAGCCGAGGCCAGGGCTTTCCCAGAAAGAAGGCCGAGGACAAATGCAACCTTTAACCACTCGGTAACCCTATGTGCAGGGAGCACTGGGTTATAAAGCCCCTGCACATCTTGGGGTCTCCATCATACTTGCCGGGCAAAGAGAGACGTAGCATCGGTTCAGCAGCAGGAAAATAAGCCGGGGTAACTAGAGTCGTAGGAGCAGCCACAGGAGACTGTTGCTGGTTCTGGGTAGCTAGCAGCTGTTGCAGCATGGCGGTGACTTTCTCAAGCTGATTCCGCTGTGCGGCAATCTGCCGGGACTGGTGGATCACGATGGTAGCAAGATCAGGCTGACTGGGAGGCGGAGCCTCGGTGGGATCGATGGCCGGATCTTACTGTCAGGATCAGTGGATCCTCTGGACCATCGCGGGAGATGGAACTAGCCGACACCTGGGACCGGAGTCTAAGTGGCATCTGGTTTTCACCAGAGCCCGTCGCAAAACGGGTTGGACTTGCTGCGGCAGGATACCACCAGGTCGTTCCAGAGGTGCAACTAGCCCGCGGTGGCAGCCAAGGTCGAGGTACCTTAGCGGAAGACAGTCTCGAGGTCAGGTCCAGGGTCAGGGCAGGCAGCAGAGATGCAAGGTCAAGTCCAAATCTGGGGTCAGCAATAGGAGGTCCAGGCAGGTGGGAACGGGAAAACAGGCACACGGAACTCAGAAACACGGAGGAACTCGGGTAACATGACAACACAGGACTCAGGAGCGGAGACACACAGGAATGCAAGAATACACAGGGACGCAGGAATACAGAGGACGCAGGAATACATAGGAACACAGATATACACAGGAACGCTTTCTCTTAGGCTGTGAGGCACAAAGATCCGGCAGGGGACCCATTAGCAGTGTGCTGGCCCTTCAAATTTTCGGCAGGAGTCGCGCAATCCGAGACAGGGATTGCGGGAGCACCCAAGACACCCCACTGAACCAGACCTTTTATTTTATTTTGCACTGAGTATCCAGTCCACGCCACAGGTGTCTAGTCCAGAAACATGGTGGCTTCCCCATTGGCCCACTATTAGGCCTGGTTAGACTCAGTCGTGAGGGGAGCCCCTCATGTGTCAGCAGCTGCAGCCAGAAATCTGCTCAGCAAGGCCAGTTAGTTGATCCCAGATCCTAGATCACTCAGTTACTGTGTAAACCCCACATGACTTGCACAGTGGCCTCACCCAAGCATCTGAGCAAAGGCCAGACAGCTCAGATTCCAGTGTGCACTCCCAGAGCGTCACACTGATAAGGTGCACAGCCATGAATCCTGCCGTTCTGTCACCAGTGTTACAGGATTCAGAGGGAAGGAGAGAATGGTATTTAACCCAGGTGTTGAGTTTTTTCTCATAGATGGCTCCAGGTCTGCAGGAGAAGGATATACAGTGGTCAGTGGCGCACATGAGGTAGTAAAAGCAGAACCACTCCCTCCACACAGGTCAGCGCAGGAGGTGAAGTGACGGCACTCAGGGAAGTGCTACAGCTGGTGGAAGGTAAAAGGGCAAACATCTATACTCAAGGTATAGTTCTGGGGTCTAAACACGACTATGAATCCATATGGAAGGCTAGAGATTTCCTCACCTCTGCAGGGACCCCCTTTAAGCATGGCATGCTGGTTAAAGAGCTCATGGATGCTCTCTTACTTCCACAAGAAGTGGGGATAGTAAAAGTAAAAGCACACACAATTTGGTAACTCCACAAGCCAAGGGCAAGTATGTGGTCGATAGGGTGGTGAAGGCAGCTGCACAGATGGAGCCCAGAGACTGTCCTGTAGTCTCAACAGTGAGCTCTGAGTTTGATCCACAGGCGTTCCAGTCCCTGGTGGCCCGAGTGTCATCAGAAGTGAAGGAAGTGTGGAGGAAAGCTGGAGCCCAGATGCCGATGGGACCTGGATGCTGGGAGAGAGGGTGTGCCTGCCCAGAGCCCTGCACCAGTAGCCCAGGGACACACACACATCCAAAATGGCCATGCTAGTGCTCATAAACTGCAAGTGGTTTGCCCCGGGCGTTACTACCCCTGTCATTAGACTAGTGAAAGTCTGTATAGTCTGTGCCCGCCACAACCCGGGTAAGGTGATAAAGACCCCACAGAAGGTGACACCCAAGCCGCTGTATCACTTCCAAAGACTGCAGATGGATTTTATCCAGCTGCCAAAAAGTGGTACGTAGGAGTACGTGCTTGTGTGCATTGATCTCTTTCCACAGTGGCCAGAAGCTTTTCCCACGACCAAGGCTACTGCCAGAGCTGCAGCCAAGAAGTTGGTGAGTGAGATTTTTCTGCAGGTTTGGACTTCCAGAGACCATAGAGTCCGGTCACAGAACCAACTTCACTGGACAGGTAAAGACCTGAAACCTTTATGGCAGGTCTAGAGTCCATTATTCCCCAGACTGCTATGAGCAAAGATGTTGGTTGGGTAACTGTTTTTATTGTAATCAACAGAGATTTGTGAATTATATCCAAGATGCTTTCCAGAACCGCATGGCTTTGGACATGACCCTTGCTGAGAAGGGAGGAGTCTGTAAGATGGTGGGAGCGGCTTGTTGCATGTACATCCTGGATGACATCGCCCCCTATGGATCCATTACCCATGCACTTGAAGAGATTGGACTGTCCAGGGCCCGCAAGAGAAACTCTGGAGTGGACACTTTGTCCTTCACTTTGTGGTTGGGGGATTGGAAGGGTTTCCTGTAAGTGGGGGTGATATTGGGGATTGTGATTTTGCTCTTGTCACTTATTGCGTGTTGTGTGGTCCCCCTCATCAAGTCCACCATGTCCCAGATGGCCGTCCAGGTAAGAACCACGACAGGAGAAGTGCCCGGAGTGGAGGATGATGCTGCCTGTTGGAGAACCAGCCTGTTTACAAACCTGTGAACTATGAAAACTCAGTGATGTGAGTGTGTAGACCTGTAACCCTCTTAGTGACTGATCTCTGGGGAATCTGGTGAGGCCATAAAAAGGCCAACAGGTGGGAGTTTGAGGAGGTTGCTTTAAGAGGTTGTGGGTTTGCAGTCTTAAACAGGGGGGGAATGTGAGAGATATATTCCTCTATGGCGGCCATCTTGGAGCAAGTGAACCAAACAGAAGCCATTTTAAGTATTAGCCGGGGGTCAAGCACTTTCCAGCTAAGGTCATGATTCAAACTTCATTCTTTTATGTAACCTGTTTGTTCGCCTGCAGACTAATTCCCTTGACATTTAATGAGAAGCCAGTCTGTCCTTCCTCTTTTGTTATATATTTCTGCTCTTGCACCAGCGTATCTCTTGTTTTGACAAGCCTGAGTCTTCTTCTCAGGAAAATTAGTATAAACATGTCTGTGAACAAGGCCTATTAACCTTTTCGGAGAATGTGCTGGTAAATTCATTATGGCCAATAGCATTACAGTATTCTTATCTCCTTGTCAAGCCCCCCATTGCTGCTTTTTCTGTTTTGATATATGACTGTGTGTTTTGGAAATAAACAGTGTGATCTGAGTGCATCTGAAGACCATGTCTGCGTCTTGGGTTTGTTCTCTCCTCCCTGGTACCGGGAGCCATGAAAGATTTAAATTGAAAGTCACCATGGGGGGTACTCCTCCTCCGTCTTTGGGTCCTCCGGCTTCTCTTCGGGTCCCCGCGCACAGCCAGTACACGCGAACACGTCAGTCGCTTGCCAACATCATTGTTTGTGCGCCGCCGGCATCGCGTTGGGACCTGAAGAGGAGCCGTGGATCCCAAAGAGGATCCGGAAA